>NW_011889072.1:424997-427759 GCF_000151845.1 Pteropus vampyrus | reverse complement strand
GAGCATTTTCCGCTGAGCTCAGCAGAAACCCACCCAGAAGGTCGAGGACCAGCAAAGGGGCGATCCATCACAGAGGGGCTGTTTTCACTTCCCAGAACCAGGAGATGAAAACAAGAAAAACAAACGCGGAGCCCCTCCCCCCACCCGCCCCCGCCGCCTCCAGAACAGCGAGCCCTTTACAGGAATTTTACAGCCAAATCGCTTAATGTGATTATAATAATTATTTCTTTACTAGAAATTATATAAACAGCCTCTTTTGAAATCCCCTGCAGGGGGGCGGCTGAGGGCTCTGCACGGAGGGAGGGGTGTCGAGGGCCCCGCCTGCCTGGGGCGCATTTGAGTGTGCACATGTGAGCACGCGTGTGTGCTTTGTCCCCGTGTGTGCACGCGGCGTCGTGAGCGTGTGGCGTGTGCATCTGCACGTGTGTGCGGCAGTGCAGGTACTGTGGAGCTGCACGTGCTGCTTGCCGGTTGCACACGTGTGCACTTCACAGAGTCCATGTGCTTGCATGTGTGCGTGTTGTCCACACAGGTGTGCGTGCGCGTGTGTACGCAGTTGCTTCACGTGCACACTTCTGTGCACAGGTGCGTGTGCGTGAGTGCGTGGGGTGTGCGCGTGCGTGAGTCGTGCAGTGGGTTCACATGCATGTGCACACGCGCACACACGTGTGGACTCAGGCAGGGCCGCAGGGGCCTGGACGTTCCTCCAGCTTAAAGGCCGTGAAAAATGTTATGGTTTCCATGGTGACTCTGGCCAGCCTGGCGCCTGGGAGGCCTCCTCCCGCCTCCCTGGGATCGGCCCTCTTGCCCCCTCACCCCACTCCCTTCCTGGGGGCCCCTCTCTGAGAACCTGAACTACCGAGGCCCAGTTTTCATCCTTCCCCAGCCAGAACAAAGTGCCCCCCGCTCCTCGCCCTGCGTCCCCCATCACCCCCCCACCCGTTTTAAAATCTCTGCTTCCCCTGTGGTCGCAGACCGGCTGACTTTGAAATCTGTTGAAAGGAGACCTTTCTCTTTGGTGGCCAAAGTAAACAGCCTGTCATGTTAAATCACACTCTCTGCCCTGGGGTGCGGGGGAGGGCCGGCCCCTCTCCTGCTGGGCGCTGCTGGGGGCCTGGTGCGTGAGCAGGTCAGCACCGCCTGCCAGCCTTGGCACGCTGCCCGGGGGAGCAGGAGGCCGCCCATGGGGCCCCACCTGGGCGCCGGCTCCCCCTTTCCCCGCACGGACCCCCGTGCCCCCCAGGCATCACTGGGCTCCCCCTCCCCCCGCACAGACCCTGTGCCCCCCAGGCTTCACCGGGCCATGAGGCCTGCCTCACGGACGCCTCCCAAAGCCGCCTGCTCACTCGCCCGCCCAGCTCGACTGGGGCCTCCCTGCTAACCCTGCCTAAGACTGTCCCCACCCGGACACCTGGGGCCCTGTGACAGGCCCACGATGGCCGCTCTGCTCTCCTGCCCTTTGGCCTCAGGCACCCACCCCCCTTCCCCGGTGGCCTCACCCTGCCCAACGCTCAGTCCGATAGAATCCAAGCCTCATGCTGTGTGCGGGCAGCACACTCGCCCAGGGGCTCCCTGCCGCCTGCTGGGTGGATGGGTCTCTGGGCCAAGGGTCCAGCTCCCCTCCCCACGCCTAGTCACACCTGCCCCACGGGAAGGCCTCTGCCCTGCCCCGCCCCCGACTCTCCCCGCTCTCCCACCAACCCCCACCTCTCTCTCTGCGAGGTTCCGCTCAGCCGCCATGTCCCGGAGCCCCTGGCTCATCGCTGCGGCCTCTCTCTGGTGGGTGGAGATGGCGTCCTCAAACTGGGCCTGCAGGGCCTTCAGCTCCGCGGTCAGGGTGCTGATGGTGGCCTGCGGGGGGCAGTGAGCGGCTCAGGCACCAGGGGCCTCCTGTGGCATGGGCACCCGGCAGGCTGCTCAGGCCCGTGAGGGAGCCACACAGTGTCCAGGGACCAGACGGGCACAAGATGGGCAGGGGCCAGAGGCAGCCTGGTGACCATAGCCAAGGCCACTGGCCCCGAGGAGGCACGGTAGTGAAGGGCAGCTCCCCCCGGGGCGAGGGGACTCTGGGCCCCATGGGCCCCCTGTCCGTCCTCCGGGGTGTCTGGGCTGCCAGGCCAGGGCAGAGTTCTCAGCACGAACACCCTGCCTGCCTCAACACTGCTGTCAAGCCCCTTTGCTGAGTGGCAAGGGGCCAGGAATGGCTATTTGGCAATCGAAAGGAGGCCCTGGCCTCAAGTGACACTGGGGTCAGGCTCCGCAGCCAGGCGGGGGGCTGGCCTTCGTGCCCAGGAGCTCAGGGTCGAGCCTCCGCCCTCGGAGGCTTGCCAGGCACAGGGGCTGGGGGGCAGCACCCACACCCCGTGAGCCCACGGCCTGGGGCATCCTCTGTGGCCAGTGCAGGGGGCCTCCCCCATCAGCGTAGGGAGAGCAAGGCCACATCCCAGCCCAGGAGACACTGAGGGGCCGGGGGAAGGGAGAGCTGGTGTGAGGGACGGCCTGGTCCCCAAGGCCAAGCAAGCGCAGGAGCCCTCGGTCAACCTGAACTCGGCTTCCTGAATTTCCACACGGACGAGTGGGATTAGGGAAGCCCACGGTCCCTGCCAGCTCTGCACGCCTGTGTCTCCTGCAGGGGCCAGGCAGCCACACCCATCCGGGACTCGGCTCGGCCCGAACCCACTTCCCTGAGGCCCCAGCACCCAAGCCACTCTCTCCGGCACTAACCAGCCGATGGGCACGGGGAGGAGGCGGGGGTCACAGCA
>NW_011889072.1:421638-423152 GCF_000151845.1 Pteropus vampyrus | reverse complement strand
ATCTCATGAAGACAGCGTCCCTCCCAGCAAGAGATGCCCACGGGAAACTGAGGCTCGGGGGCTGGGAGGTGCCCCCGGGACCAGGTGGGAAGGGGCGCATCTGGGGGTCTGCCAGGCAGGTGCCTGTGTGCAGCTGACAGCCGCGGGGCTCACCTCTGCTCGCTCCTGCCGGCCGTGTGCCTCCTGCCGCGCCTGCTCCAGGTCCCGCGTGGCCGTGGACAGCGCCTCCTGCAGCAGGCTGCCCTCTGCTTCCTTCAGGGTCAGGGCCTGCACGATGGACGGACGGGGCCGCGTGGGCGCCGAAGCCCCAGCAGGGGCGTGGCGTGCTCCTGGCTCCAGCCCCCGCTCCGGGGAGGGGCAGCACCCCAGAGGTGGCCATGTCCCAAGGGGGTGGACAGGGTCCAGCCTCTGCGCCTGTGCCGGGGCAGCTGCCCCACTGGTGCCCGGCCCCCTCGCCACCGTGCACCTGCCCCAAACCCGCTCCTGCTCAGGGGCGTCACAGACACCTTCTCCCCAGAGCCCCAGTCCCTCCGGGCGGCGCCTTCTACAGAGCACAGACTGGGGACCACTAATGGTCCTGACCCTCCAAGAACGCCCCACGTCACTAAGGGAGGAGGACAGAGTTTGGTGATGGTCCTCGATGTCACTCGACACCCGGGCCACTGAGGAGGCAGCCCGCGGACGTGCTGGGGTCAGCGGCCACTGTTCGTAACGTTTGCAATAGCAACAACCCGGCCTCCCAGCCTCAGGGAAAGGTGGGGACCGAGTTCTGCCACCAGCCAGTAATTCCGCCAGTGACGCCCCCGCGAGGAACCCTCGGGGCCTGAGTGCCCTGACGGGCCCAGGTGACGTGCAGTGACTCCAGCAGGACAGACCTCGCCCCGCGTGTCCCTTCGTCGGGCTGGCCGTGGCTCACGGCCTTTACAATGAACCTGGGGTCGCAGGTGCTGCCCTTGCTCGAGTTCTGAGTGGGGTGAACTGTCGAACCCGACGGGCTCTGAGCAGAGCTTCGCGCCATCCCAGGCATTCTGCGGATGCCCTTCCCGCACGACGTGACGGCCTCCCGTTCCTCCTTTAGGGTCGCCCCCCAAAGGCCGCCACAGATGCAAAGCCTTTTCCTCCCGAGAGCACGGACCCCACGCCCAGCCGGGCACCGTGCAGCCCTGGGCAAGGCAGTCACGTCTGCGGGCCGCACTGTTCTCCCCAGAAAAATGGGGCTGATAAGAGCAAGTACCTCAGAGTGTTTGAGAATCGAACTAGAAACACGGCCCTACTCCAGCTACTGTAACTCCTCCCCTGCGATCTGTCACTTGTGCCAACATCCGACAGTCCTGTCGCTCTGTGTGACATCATGTGAATGAGTTTACTTCTCTGCCCAGTTCACAGAACAGTGAGTGCTTCGTGCTGTCACAGTATAGTGAGGATCTGGACTCAGAAGTAGCTTTTACACGCCCCGTGTCTGACCCCCCACAGCCTGCAGGACGGTCGGGGGAGTGGCAGACATCAGTTGGACA
>NW_011889072.1:420234-420897 GCF_000151845.1 Pteropus vampyrus | reverse complement strand
CCCTCGGGGCCCGAGTGCCCTGATGGGCCCAGGTGACGTGCAGTGACTCCAGCAGGACAGACCTCGCCCCGCGTGTCCCTTCGTCGGGCTGGCCGCGGCTCACGGCCTTTACAATGAACCTGGGATCGCAGGTGCTGCCCTTGCGCGAGTTCTGAGTCGGGTGAACTGTCGAACCCGACGGGCTCTGCGCAGAGCTTCGCGCCATCCCAGGCATTCTGCGGATGCCCTTCCCGCCCGACGTGACGGCCTCCCTTTCCTCCTTTAGGGTCGCCCCCCAAAGGCCGCCACAGATGCAAGGCCTTTTCCTCCCGAGAGCACGGACCCCACGCCCAGCCGGGCACCGTGCAGCCCTGGGCAAGGCGGTCACGTCTGCGGGCCGCACTGTTCTCCCCAGTAAAATGGGGCTGATAAGAGCAAGTACCTCAGAGTGTTTGAGAATCGAACTAGAAACACGGCGGGTCTGACGACAGACCTTGCCTACTCCAGCTACTGTAACTCCTCCCCTGCGATCTGTCACTTGTGCCAACATCCGACAGTCCTGTCGCTCTGTGTGACATCATGTGAATGTGTTTACTTCTCTGCCCAGTTCACAGAACAGTGAGTGCTTCGTGCTGTCACAGTATAGTGAGGATCTGGACTCAGAAGTAGCTTTTACACGCCCCG
>NW_011889072.1:419877-420184 GCF_000151845.1 Pteropus vampyrus | reverse complement strand
AGACACCTGGACGAATGGTGCATATGAGTGGATGGCTGAGTGTGTGGACAGAGAGGAGCCTATTTAAGTGAATAGATGGGTAGATGGTCAGACGAGTGGATGGACAGTTGTGTGGATGGGTGGTTGGATGGATGGATCATTGGATGGATATTTAAGCAAACTGGTGGGTAGATGAAAGGTCAGGAGTGGGCACAGACGCCGAGTATGTGGATACACGGCCATGGATGTGGGTAGACAGCTGGATGTGTGGACAGAATAGATAGTCAAGTGCATGAGCGGATGATGGACAAGTGAGGGCATGAGCGGA
>NW_011889072.1:414700-419827 GCF_000151845.1 Pteropus vampyrus | reverse complement strand
AGACACCTGGACGAATGGTGCATATGAGTGGATGGCTGAGTGTGTGGACAGAGAGGAGCCTATTTAAGTGAATAGATGGGTAGATGGTCAGACGACTGGATGGACAGTTGTGTGGATGGGTGGTTGGATGGATGGATCATTGGATGGACATTTAAGCAAACTGGTGGGTAGATGAAAGGTCAGGAGTGGGCACAGACGCCGAGTATGTGGACACACGGCCATGGATGTGGGTAGACAGCTGGATGTGTGGACAGAATAGATAGTCAAGTGCATGAGCGGATGATGGACAAGTGAGGGCATGAGCGGATGGATGGGCAGATGGATGGTCAGACAAATGGATGAATAAATGGATAGGTGGATGGATGGATGGATGGATGATGGATGGACGGGTGGACGGATGGATGGATGATTGATGGACGGGTGGATGGATGGATAGACAGACGGATGCATGAGTGGATGGATCCGTGCATGGATGGGCTGACGAACGGATGAACAGATGGATGGACAGGGAGATGTGTGGACGGGCGGATATACTTCCTCCAGGAGCGCTGTGGGTGGCCCGCGTTACAGCAGCAGTGACATGGAAAGGCCACCCTCACACGTCCTCTTGCGGGGTCAGAGGAGGCACGGCGAGGTGGGCGTGAGGACCCTGCCGCCTGGTGGCCCTCACCTGCTGCATTTCACATTCCAGATGGAGGAGGCTTTCATCCCGCTCGCGCTTCAGGCTCTGAATTTCTTCCTCCAAGGCTTCCTTCTTGGCTGCACTTTTTGCTACCAGTTCCTTCTCCCGCTCCAGCTGCCGTGCGGCCGCCTCCTTCTCCTCCGTCAGAGACAGGCTCAGGGTCTCCTGGGCCGAGGCAAAGGAACAGGCCGTGAGGCCTGCACGGGTCAGGACACATGGGACCAGCGTGTGCACGTGGTCCTGGCGAGACCTGGTTCCCGGACGCCAGGGCGGGACGGGTCCCCAGGGGTGGTTCGGTCCCGCCAGCTGCGTGCCCCTTGTCTTACACACAGTGACACTGAGGCAGAGCTGCACGGGGCTCCCTGGGCCTCCACCTCACCATCCTGCACTTAAATAATGGTTCACAAAACTTTCCTGAGCCTGCAGAGTGCGCCAAGCCCCACTGACACACAGGGCACGTGGACACACCACCAGCAAGGCCCACAGGAGTGAACAGTGGCATGGCCGGGCAGGCGGCGGAGCTCCCTCTGGCTGCGGGGCCTCAGACTGCAGCCGGGGGCCTGGCTCTGGCCCCTGCTGAGGGAGAGGACCTGCCCCACACATGCTCAGGCCCCGTGACCTAAGTGTGCACTCGGGCTGTGAGGAGTCGTCTCTGCCCCCAGCCTCAGCGTGGCCCAGCACCTCTGCCCCCAGCACCTCTGCCCCCAGCACCCCAGCCCGAGAGCTCGCTGTTCTCTGGTAGACCCTTGGGAGCCACCGGGTCGCTGGGGGCCCCCGGGGAGGCAGACCTTCTCCTTCTGGAGCCGGGCCAGGTCCTCACGGTGGGTCAGCGCCTGGTTCTCCAGGGCCAGCTGTGCCTCCCGCTCCTGCTGTGCCACCTGCTGCTGGAGCCGCCCCACGTCCCACTGCAGCTTCATCTCCTCGACCTCCCAGCTGCTTCTCAGCTGCTCCATCTCCACTGCGAAGTGACACACACGTCGAGGACTGGTCGCAAGGCCCCCACACCATGGGACCCCCTGTGGCCCTTGCAAGCTCCCTGTGGAGTGACGGCCCCAAGAAATGACAGCCACCTGCCCTGAGGAGGCTGCCAGGGTGGCGGGGACAGAGTCCCACTGCAGCGTATGTGTCCTGACCGTCCATTGCCCTGGCCAGGCCCAGGGGCTGGGTGGTCTGAACGTGGCAGGGTGGGCTGAGCAGGGCTGGGAGCGCAGGGCAGGGGCTGCATGCTGACCCTGTGGCCACAGGCCAGTTTTGAGCCTCGGGCCAGGGCTGGAAGCAGGTGGGAGAGGGACCACCCCCACAGACAACGGTGGTGGGACCCATTCAGCCGCACGAGCTCTGTGTTTGTGCCACCGGGGGCCCGGGCAGTGGGAGCAGTACATCTGGGACTGAGCTCCATCGAAGGGGCCTTCTGGGCCCACGTGGGGAGACTGGAGCAGAGGGGGCCGCGGAGCACCTTGCAGGGCCTGCCGAGCGAGCCGGGCGCTCTGGGCCTCTCCCTCCAGCTGTTCCTGCTGTGTCTGCAGCTGCGCTGCTAGCTGCCGAGCCTCCACAAGGCTGCTCTCCAGTGAGTCCCGCTCGGCCCTATGGAGAAGCATCACACAGCGGGCAAGTCACCCAGGCGGCCCTGCCCACGAGAGCCGGCCCACGCCCATTCGCCGGATGGCAGAACGGTGCCGGCCAAGGCCAGGCTGGTGGATCGGAGGACAAACAGGGGACACTGCGCTCCTTTTTAATCTCTAGTAACAAATCGGACCTTACTCAAAACATGTTTCAGGTGGATTAAGAGCTAAATGCAAAAGAAAAAAACCGAACAGCTAAACAACTCAGCACTATCAAAGCAGTAGAAAAAATACAGAAGAGTATTTTATAATTTCCTTTTTAAGCGAGACACAAAGGCTAGAAGACAAAAATAGATGCGGACAGATCTAAGCACAATTAAAGAGAGGGCCGGGGAGCTTTTACGCAGAAAACCAACTTAAAAGACAAGGGGTAGACTTGGAGGGAAAAAACTGCACTGACTATACAAAGGGTCAATAGCCATCATATACAAAGAGCTCCTACCAATCAATGACAGAAAGTCAGTGCATCCTACAGAAAAATGAGAAAAATGACTGTTATTTACACAAAACTCCACCAATGGTGAATAAACACGCGAAACTTGCTCAACCTTACCAGTATTCAAGGAGATTCAAATCACAAGCCATCGATCGTTCTCGATCATGCATTAGATTACCAAAAGATCAAAGTACTGGTGATGCCCGGAGTTCTTAGGGTGTGAGGATCACTTTCTTTGGGGGGCCGGGGAATTCCGAAACTTAAAGTGCGCCTATCATTGAGCCAGCAATTCTACTTCTAGGTGTCAGTTCGTTAGAAACACACAAAACCCAACAATGCGCGTCCAAGGACGTTCTCTGTGGCTGCACACAGGGCGTTAACCGGACTCGGCTTCAGCGCTGAGCGGGCAGCTTGCTTTAGAAACTGGTGCACTCGTCGGTCGTAACAAGGATGAGGAAACTCTCTTCTCTATGCTCTTGTCACAGAAAGCGTTGCTTGGAAAAGCGAAAACAGGACCACACACGGCATGACCCCCAGAAATGCAGAAGCTGCCCGTGTCCCTGTACACAAGATGCCAATGCCCAGAAAACACCCAGAATGACAGGCGGCAGCCGACACCAGCGCCCACCTCTGGAGAGGGCGATGAAGTGGCTTGAACTTCTGACAGCCAATCTGTCAACCAGCCAGTGAGCACGTTTTAATTGTTACTATGCTCTGCTGTGCTGGGTGACATAGGTGACCAAGCAACTCACGGGCACCCCACACTCAATGCAATACCCGCGTGAACACACCAACAGCAAATGCACAGCCGCATGCGAGTTGGTGGGTCAGGGAGGCCGTGGGCCCTCGCCCAGTCTCGCTGGGCCTCCCTGCCCGCTGCTGCCGCCTTTGGGTGCATCAGCACCTTCCGGGGCTCCCCAATGTCTGCAGAGCCCAGAAACTTCCCTTCTCTGATATCTGGGTCCCCTCCAGCCTCACCCCCCAACACTGCGTGGCGCCCCGCCCCTGTGATGCCCCGCCCACGCTGCATGGTGCCCCGTCCCCCGTGGTGCCAGCTCCCTGTGCTCCCTTGGCCTGGACCGCTCTCCCCAGCTCTGCTTGTGGAAAATCCTTCCAGGTGCACCTGGAGCCCTCCCCTCCCATGTGCCCTCAGGTCACCCCTGGGGGAAGGGACCTCTGCTGCTCAAGAGCTGCAAGAGGCCTGGGAACCTGAAAGGTGGCCAATCCCTCTGTGGAAGCCCAGGGCAGCTCAGCCTCCCACGTGGCCAGAGAGGGTGAGCAGCTGGGGCGCAGGCTAAAACCCAGTCCACCTTGAGGGCTGACCAGCGTGCCGGCACCTGTGAGCTAAGGGGTCCTAGAGCTGCAGCCTGGTCAGGGCCTGGAAGTGGGGGCTGGAGGACCTCAAACCCAGGGTCCTCTGGCTGTGGGAGGTTTTGTCAGGAGGCGGGAGGAGCTGGGGCAGGGCTTGTCACACCGAGACGTGTCACTGCTCCCTGGGCGCTCACTGAAACCGGGCAGCCAGACCCTCTGGCCCCAGCGAGCTAGCCGGATAAGTGCCGTGTGTGTCGGGCAGCTGTGGTTTCAGGACAAGTCCTGTCAGCAGAGGCCTGGACTGGGCATCACCAAATGCTGTTTAGTGGGCGTGTGACTGCCTGGGGGATGTGGGGCTGCTCCGTGCAGACGTCAGGGCAAGGTCGGGCAGGACCCGGTTCCGATAGCCTCTGACAGAGCCTGTGGTCCAGGAGCTGATGCTGGCAGGAGGAGAGGCCTTGAAGCCCTGCTCTCCCGAGCACCCAGGGGCCCGGGAGGCAGCATGGGCAGGGCATGGGGCCCTCTGCTCCTGACAGCCCCCAGCAGGCTTGGTCAGGCTTTCTACCCTGATTTATGCACGAGCTTCCATTTGGAGGTTTGTCTGTGAAGGTGACCCAGATACACAGATTTCTCAGCACCTCTAGATTCTGGAACTCCAGGAGGAACTCTGTCCACGAAACCCTTAGCTGCTCCTGAGAGGGGGGCCCCAGGGCCCACAAAGCCGTCCGCTGCTGGATTTCTGTGGAGCCTCGGGACCAGCTCGGCTCACCAGGCAACAGCCCACAGGGCACCCCGGTGTTGCCCAAAGTGCCCACTCCACATCTTCTGGCGGTGCCCCCCGGGGGGACTTCGGTGCTCACTCTGCCCCCGCCCTGAGATCGTGGTTCCTTGGGGCTGGCACCACTCCCGACTCCAAGGACAGGCATGTGACCCCGGCCTGCCGGTCTAAGCCTGCGATTCCAGGATTGGTTCAAGGATGTCAGGTGGCTGAAGGTGGCCGACGGCGGCAGCTCTCGGGCTTTGTGGGGAGAAGGGCACGCCGTCTGCTCGACGGGGAAGCCTGGAGTGGCCACCGG
>NW_011889072.1:408273-414650 GCF_000151845.1 Pteropus vampyrus | reverse complement strand
GGGGCCCCAGGGCCCACAAAGCCGTCCGCTGCTGGATTTCTGTGGAGCCTCGGGACCAGCTCGGCTCACCAGGCAACAGCCCACAGGGCACCCCGGTGTTGCCCAAAGTGCCCACTCCACATCTTCTGGCGGTGCCCCCCGGGGGGACTTTGGTGTTCACTCTGCCCCCGCCCTGAGATCATGGTTCCTTGGGGCTGGCACCACTCCCGACTCCAAGGACAGGCATGTGACCCCGGCCTGCCGGTCTAAGCCTGCGATTCCAGGATTGGTTCAAGGATGTCAGGTGGCTGAAGGTGGCCGACGGCGGCAGCTCTCGGGCTTTGTGGGGAGAAGGGCACGCCGTCTGCTCGACGGGGAAGCCTGGAGTGGCCACCGGCCATCCTGCCACCTCTCACCCAGCACCTGCCTGAGAACAAAACCTCCTCCGCGCTGAGCAGCACTGAGGGGAGAGGCGGGATTCTGAGGACGCTGTGGGCGCGCCTGGATCCAGCCTCGCCTGAAGCCGCATGTACCCCGAACTTTGCAGATCTGTGAGCAAGACACTCCACGGCTCTCTTCTGCCACTGGGCAGCGCAGCCGCCTCTCTGAGGAAGGCCCCTCCAGGGCTCTCACTGGATTAACCTCTCCGCGACGTCCCCTGCCATGGGCACTGTGGTGGCACCTCACTCGCAGCCTGTCGCCCACGTAGACACGCTAGCCCTGAGTGAGTGCCCCGCCCCTGCCACACGGTGGGCTGAGGGCAAGGCCGTACAGACATGCCCTGCCCCTCAGCCCCCGGGTACCTGAGATCAGCTGCCTCCTCAGCCGTGAGCTGGCTCTGCCTCTCCAGGGCCTCTCGCTCGGCCAGCAGCTGGGCCCGCTCCTCAGACAAGGCCCCCTTCTCCTGCAGGGCCTTCTGGAGAGTGTCCATCTGGGCCTCCCGGTCCTGCAGGCTCTGGGCCAGGTGCTCCTCCAGGGCCTGTTTCTTGCATGTGACCTACAGGAGAAGGGAGGGGAGAGTCCAGCGGAGAGAGTGTGGGACGGGGAGGGGGGACCAGTTAAGGGAAAACAAAGCCTCAGGAGAAGCAACCTCAAGCAGCATGGCCTGGAGGAGAAGGTAGGGGAGGGGAGTGGACAGAAGACATACTGGGCCTCAGAGACGCACAGTGGAGGGGACCTCCACTCCTGTGGCCATGACGGAGGAGTCGCTGAACTGAGCACTCCCAGCTGCCAATCTAAGCAGTGACCTCGTTTGGGCCACAGGGGTCCAGAGGACAGGAAACACTGTGCAGAAATGGCAGTAGAAGGTGACAGGGAGCCGGGTTACTGGAGAGGAACACTTCCACCTAGATCGTCACAAAAACCTGGACAAAACATATCCCGGAATCTGTGTGAGGCCTCAGAGACCCGCCGGGCAGCTGGACGGCAGGAGCCGAGAGCTTGGAACATGGATGGGCCCACCAGCTGGTCCCCCGTCCCTCCTCATTGGTTGAGAAATTGGGAAGCCAAGGAGAGCTCCTGGCAGTACTATGGCCTTAGAGGTCCAAAAACTCAAATTCAGAGCCATCAAAGCAAAAGGGCCCCCCAAAACAGGCCAGGGTTCCAGTCATAGCCACAGAGGCCTTTGCTCCAGGAGGAGGGGCGAGTCAGAAATAGACCCTCCCTAATAAGCCTGGAGCCCAGGCTTGAAGCACCTGGTCACGACGATCATCTGCTGTCATTGGCTGCCAGGGTCGGAAGTCAGTCCTCTCTGGAGGAAGACTTGCAGAGTCCAATTATTTCTATCATTTTATTGTGTGGCATTTGGTTAACATTACCAGGCCTATCAGGAGATAAGATTATATGGCAAAAACCATATATAAGAACATAAAAAACAAAAACAACAAAAAAAAACCGGACTCCCCCTGCCTCCTTGGCCGTCCAGATATTAGAGTCATCAGACACGGACTTTAAAATAGTTGTGATTAAATGTTTAAGAAGATGAATGGCAAGATGGAGAATTTTGCAACAGAACTAGAAACTAAATATAAACAACATAATTGAAGAATAATCAAAATTAATAAATATAAGGGGTTCCATGACAGATTAGACAGATTGGAAGACTAAGAATCTGGAAGATAAGCAAAAAAAATGTATTCAGACTGAATCACGAAGAGGAAAACAAGATGGAAAACACCGAAAATTGTAACAGATATAAGACGAGGTAGAAAGGCCCAGTGTACGTATGATTAGGGTTGCAGGGGGAGAGGAGAGGGCATATTTGAACAGATGCTGGACAAGGATTTTCTAAATCTAACAATTCGAGCCACAGATGTAAAGTGAGCCATAGTTCCCCAAAAGGATAAATACAAAGAAAATGTCACGTAGATCTATCTTAGTAAAGTTTTTGAATACCAAACTAAAGAAAGATATCTTTAAAAATCAGTGGGGTCGGGGGCCGGGAACCACATACGTACACATTGCCTTTAACCGAAAAAACAAAAAGACCTACGTTTGACTTCCAAAGAGCAACAGTGAAAGTCGAAAGGCTGGAAAAAAATAATGGCTACTCTCGTATTCTATACCCAGCAAAAATATTCTTCAAACGTGAAGACCAGAACGTTTCACTCCTGATGATGAAGACTGTTCAATGAGCCTGACATTCTACGGCAGACGCCCCCTTGTGGTGTCTGCTAGCTGCTAAGTAGCACAGGCCCCAGGGCCTTAGGAGCCAAGGACAAAGCCTTAGCTAAAAGCCTGAGAACTTGACCTATGACTTCAGCAAGCTTATGAGTAAGGGGGCGGGGGGTGGGGCATCAATATCAGAAAAAGTAGATGACAATAAAAACAGTATTGATAGAGATAGGAGGGGATGTTTTATCATGATAAAAAGTCTGTTCTCACGAAGACATAAAATACTAAAGATGTATGCAGCGCAATAATAGGAACTCAAAATATATAAGGCAAAAATGGGCAGAGCTAAAGGCAGACACAGACATTTCCACAATCACAGAGGTTTTAATACCCTTTTGTTACTGATAGAATATGGAGACAAAAGCAACCAGCCAAATAAACCAAGGCAAACAAATAAACAAAAACCAGTAAGGACATAGAAGATTTAAACACTATCAAGTCACTAGACTTACTTAATATTTATAGACACTGCGCTTACCGATAGCATAACCCTTCACATGACAACAGAATGTTCAAGACAATAGGTTGGCCACACAACACACCTCGATACATTTACACCCATTAAAATAATATGGAGTGTGTTTTCTGACCATGATGGAATCTTAGAAATGGAAAACAATTAGATATTTAGAAAACCCATTAAAATAATATGGAGTGTGTTTTCCATAATGGAATCTTAGAAATGGAAAACAATTAGATATTTAGAAAACCCCTACATTTGGAAATTAGGCAATATACATCTAAGTGATCAAAGAAGAAATCACATAGAAGATGAGAAAATAGTTTGAACTGAATGATAATAACAACACAAGCAAAATTATCAGGATGCAGAAGAAGAAAGCCACAAGAATAAATAGGAAATCTGAGTAGCCCTATATCTGTTAAAAAATTGAATTTGTTATTGAAACTTTTCTCACAAAGAAAACTCCAGCCTCATGTGACTTCACTGGTGAATTCTACCAACATTTAGGGAAAATAACACCAAATTTCAAACGCTTTCAGTATATTGAGGAGGAAGGAACACTTCCCGATTTATGAGGCCCTGATTCCAAATCTGACAAAAATGTTACAAGAAAAAAATTACAAAAAACGAGAGAAAATTATTGACCAATATTCCTTATGAGTATAGATGTGAAAATCCCTAACAAAATATTATGAAATTAAATGAAAAAAATATATAAAATGTCTATTAACTTATGACCAAGTAGGGTTTACCTCAGGAATGCAAGGTTGGTTTAATATTAAAAATTCACCAATTCACCACATTAACAGAATGAGGAGAACAACGATGTAATAGATAGAATAGATACAGAAAACACATTTAACAGAATTCAAAACTCATTCATGATGAAATCTCTCAGCAGACTAGGAATAAAATGGAATGTACTCAGTCTGATAAGGGGCATCTATAGAAAGCCTGCGGACGACATCACACTTTAGAGTGAAATGCTGAATACTCTCGCTGTGATTGAGTTTGGCGGAAGGCTGGCCAATGTCACCGCCTCCTTTTAGCTTTGTTCTGCTGGCGTTTAGCCAGGGCCTTAAAGAAAGGAGAAATAAAGGCACTGAGATCAGAACAGAGGTGAAGCCGTTGTTATCCACAGGCAACGTGACGACGCACGTGGGAAGCCCTGGTACTCGGAAGTGCACTCGTCAAGGGCGCATGATTCAAACGTAATAACATGAGATCACGTTTCTAGATACTAGTAAAGAACAAGGAGAAAACGAAATTAAAACAGCAAGACGATCCACAATATCAAACCTAGGAATTAATTTAATCAAACATGTATAAGACTCCCACACTGAAAACTACAAAACACAGTCGAGAGGAATTGAGTAGAGGCATACTTAATGGAGGCATACCATGTTCATGAACAGACAGCTCGGCATACTTCACATGTCCAGTCGTCTCAGACTGATCTATAAAATCAACACCATCTCAATCAGGCTTTTTTTGGGGTGAGGGTACAAATTGACTCTACCATGTATATGGATACGCGAAGGATTTAGAACAGAGAAAACAATCTTGGAAAAGCAGAATAAGATTGAAGCACTTACACTACCTAATTTCGAGACTTACTAAAAAACTACAATAATCAAGACAGTGTGGTTTTGGTGAAAGAAGAACACGGATTCGCGCAGATCAACCACATGATCTGTGTGCCTACATGACTCATGTATTTTCAACAAGTCACCAAGGTAATTCAAGGGGGAAAGGAGAGTCTTTCCAAAAACCGGTGCTAGAACAACTGGATATTAGCATGAAAGAAAACAGCCTTCAGTTCCTTCTTCATACCGTACCCGTGTGGTTCGCACACTCTGGTGTGTGTCGGGTTCACCTGCAGGGTTCAAATCCAAATTTCTGGGTCCCGCCCACAGAGCTTCTGATGTAGGCGGTTTGGGGTGGGCCCAAGAATCTGCGCTTTTAACAAGTCCCAGGTGACCTGATGCTGCTGGTCGGCAGAGCAGACTTGGGGAACCTGGTCTGCACAAACATCAACGGGAAATGGATCGGGGACTTAATGCGACAGCGAGGTGACAACATGGGATGATATTTTCTTGTTCTTGGGCTAGGCAAACATTTCTCAGACAGGACCTAGAAAATACTAACCATAACGTTTTTAAGAAACTTCGTTAATGGGACTTTGCCAAAGTTAAAAATCTCTCTCCATCAAAAATACCATTAAGGAAATGTACATGCAAGTCACAAACTTGAAAATATTCAGTTCACCGACCTGACGAAGTACATGTATCTGAGCTATGTGAAAGCGCCTATGCATCCATAACCAAAATACAAAAAGCCAATAAAAAATGGGCGAAAGACTTGAATAGACAGGAGACAAAAGGAGGTCTATAAATATCCAACAAGCACATGAAAATGTGCTCAACATCACTCGTCATCAGGGAAATGCAATCCAACCACATGACATAGAACTTCACACACAGGGAAGAGCTGAAAAGATCGGATGACACCCAAAATCGACAGGGCCAAGGAGCGGCTGGGGGACCCTACGCTGCCGGCAGCAGAGCGAAGAGACAGAGCCACTCTGGGGAGCTATGTGGCAGTTCTTCGTGACGGCCGACGCGTGCGTGCCCACGGTTTCACTCCGACGCATTTACCCAGAGAAATGAGAATCCGTGTTCATCACAGTCTTGTCCATTGTGGCCCCAAACCGGAAACAGCCCAAGTGCCCAGCTGCAGGTGGCCAGGTAAGCGAGCGCGGGTTTTCGGTCCAGGGGAACATCGCTGTGCAGTGAAACCTGACACGCTCTCGATGCGTCTGACCACACGACGCCCTTCGAACGTGCCGAGAGAGAGCAGCACTCAGCACGTCTATGCTCTGTGACTCCGCGTACGGGAAGCTTGGAAGCGCCAGGCGACACCGGTGCGGGTGGCACTTGGTACTCGCAGAGCAGAGGCTGCGGGGGGCGGGGGCCCAGGAACCTGCAGCCCGGAGGCACAGTTCTGCATCTCGACCTCGGTGGTGGCTGCCCAGGCGCACACGGCCATCAGAACTCACCGCACCGTGCCCTGGCTTACTGAAGGCAAGGCAGACTGCAGCTAAAAACGATGGCCGAGAGGCAGGACAGAGTCTGAGAAACCCTAAGCGGTCCCAAGGGTGACAGGGCCGTGGGGCCTGCACGCCGCTGGGGGCCCAGGACTCTGCAGGGACAGGGTTCCATGTGGACCCATGAGGCTGGGGTCAGAAAAAAGCCAAACCGCT
>NW_011889072.1:392308-404723 GCF_000151845.1 Pteropus vampyrus | reverse complement strand
GCCTTCCCCCGCAGCTCCTGCACCTCCACCTCCAGAGCCTCCTTCTCTCTGGGAGCAGGGGAGACGGGGGTGGGGACAGCCCATGTGCACGGGGCAGGGCGAACACTGGGACACTCACCCGCTGAGTGCCAGGAGGGTGGGTGGGGCGGGCGCCAGGCATGCAGGCCGCTGGGGGCAGGAGCTCAGGGAAGTGTGGGGAGGAGCAGGAGGGCACGTGACCCCCCCACACCCCCTCCGTGGACAGGGAGGGAAGGGGAAGGGGGCTTCGTGGACCCGGGCGGAAGGCGGGGAGCACGGCTTGCAGCAGGATGCTGAGAGCCTGGCATGCGGGGGTCAGTCCCGGCAGGTGCAGCCCAGATGGGACCGGGTCGGGGAAAGGGGCTCAGCCCTGGCAGGGGGCGACGGGGAAGGCGGGCGGCCTCGCCAGGAGCAGCTTCGTCTGAGAGGCTGACCCTCTCCCGACCAGCTCCGGCGCCCGCCCTGCCAGCCCCGCCGTTGGTCACCTCGCCAGGAGCTGGCTGGCCGCCCTGCAGCGCTGGGCCTCGCGGCTCTGCGCCTCCAGCTCGTCCAGGAGGTCCTCGCACTCCCGTGCCTGTGCCTGCAGGAGCCGCCGCGTGCCCCGCAGCTCCTGCTGCCTGTCCGCCAGCTGCTCCCGGAGCCCGGCTGCCTCCGCCCGGGAGGACTCCAGCTGCGGGCACAGGTCCTGCAGGGTGAAGTGCGCTGTGAGCTCCCTCCAGCCTTTGGCCTGACTCCCCCAGGAAGGCTGTACCTAGGGCCCGAGCCCCTCCCCAGTGCCGTGGGGCTGGGCGCAGCCGTGGGGACGCGGCCGTCAGCTCTCCTGGAGGACCACAGGCGGGCCCAAGCGGCCACCTGCAGCCTGGCGGCCTCACCCCTCCGCCCCTGTGGGGACGGGGGACTGGCCTCACTGCTGGTGCCCATGGGCCCTGGCTGCCCACCTGTTCCTGCCGCCGCCGTCTGTCCACGGCCCGCACTGCGTCCAGGGTAGCTGGGGGACGGGCCCGGTGGGGGGACGCGGTGCAGGGGGGACCCCTCAGCTGGCCCTCTGCCCCCTCCTGTTCAGTGCTGCTGCTCTGAGCCAGCTCCGGGCTCCCCAAGTCCGCCCGGGCCGCCTTCAGGGTGCGGAGAAGGAGGGAGGGAGGCAGTGGACAAAGCTCAGGGCTGTGGCCCAACAGGGACCTTCCAGATTATCTCACGGGTCAGCCGGCCCCACTGGGACCTACAGCCCACCCGCCACTGTACCCGGGGACCGGAGGCGGCCCGCACGCTTTGGTGATGCTCAGGGTGCACGGCAGGGGCTCGGCCTCGTCCTTCAGGTCGTCCACTGCCAGCCAGCCTCCCTTGTGCCTGGACTCTTGGCCAGGGCAGGCCCCCCGGTGGGTGCAGACACCCCTGCCGCAAAGCCGCCACTCCCCAGCCCCACGCACCGGCCTCTGCGCGTCCATCCTGGGGGAGCGGACGGCGCCTGCCTTCTCCGGGTTTCGCCCTGTGAGTTTCTGCACCAGCAGCGTCTGCTCAGAGAGTCTGGGGAGAAGTCGGGGCGGGGTGGGCCGTCAGCACAGAGCACGGGTGCGGGCGAGCCCCAAAGACGCCCTGGCTGGTCTGGGAGTAAAGCACAGACCCTCGGCATCTGAGGCCCGCATCCTGACCCCGAAGACGCCCTGGCTGGTCTGGGAGTAAAGCACAGACCCAAGCTCGGCATCTGAGGCCCGCATCCTGACCCCGACTCAGCCCTCCAGGCTCATGGCCAGTGGCTTCGGTCCTGCCCCTGAGGCACAGCAGATGCCGGCTCACCTCTGGGCCTTTGTCCAGCTGCTCCCTCCACCTGGACCGCAGCCGCTACCGCGGCTAACACTGATGTCACTGTCCCCCCCGCCCCAGGAGCCACCTTCTTCTGGCTCCCTAGTGGCACTTGGGCTTCCTTTTCTGTGGCCCCGAGTACCCTGCTCAGACTCTGGGTGCTGCCCCCGCAGGATGCACTGGGCCACCCCACACGGCATGTGCTCCCGGCCCCTCAGGGGCACAGTGGGCTCGACTGTCAGCCTGGCAGGGTGTTTGTGGCCACGTGAGCCTGGGACCCCCAGGGTCTAGGGAACCACGTCCAGTGGCAACAGGTCGGGCCCTCAGTAGGGAGGTGTCTTCCCGTTTCCTGCTCGATAGACTTCAGGCCCCCGACAGTGGTTCTGTGTGCAGGGCCTGCCACGCCCACCTGCTCCCGGACCTCAGCTCGGCCCTGGTCTCATTCACACCAGCAGTGGGCCTGGCCCCTGTCTGCCTCGGCCAGAAGGGTGTGTGCTGTTAGGCCTGACTGTCCATTTCCAGAACCGGCCACGAGGACAGTCCACATGTGTCCCCCGCGGTGTCCCCAGAGACTCTCAAAGTGGGGGCGGGGGGCTCTAGCTTTGGCCTCCGGGCTGGTCAAGGAGTTTGGGCCCTTCTGCCCGTGAGTGTCACGGGAGCACTGGGGTACAGCGCTGTGTGCATCGTCAAGGGGAGTGTGGTGGCGGCAGGACCCTGCGTGACACTCGGGAGGCGAAGGGGCACGTGGTGACTGCCCAGGACCCGGAACCGCAGCTGCTCAGCAGATGGCGGGCGCGGGGCACCCCTCCGCCGCCCCCCCCGCCCCTGTGGGTGCCCACCTGGCCTGGAGCGCCACCTTCTCCGCGGCCCAGCGGCCCTGCAGTTGCAGCATCTCGCGCACTTTGCCCCGCAGCCGCTGCTCCAGGGCGCCGGCCGCGCTGCGGGCCGACAGCTGCAGGTTGGACTCGAGGTTCAGGCAGGCTGTGTGCAGGTGCTGGGCCGTCCTGGCCGCGTCCGCGCGCAGGTCAGCAAGACCCCTGGGGACAAGGGCGGCCCCCGCCGCTGAGCCTCAGGGCAGTGGTGGACGCTAAGCCTGGGAGGCTCTGAGTGGGCTGCGAGGGGCCCGGTCTGGTCACATGACCCTGCTCTCTGCCCTCAGCGGGCCCCTCCCCCACCACTCCCAGGGGAAGCCCCTGCTGAGGTCACCTCTGTGCTGGGTCAGAGCTGAGCAGTGGGCAAGGGCTGAGCCCGTTTCCTCGTGTGCACACGGGGTGCTGACAGGCCCCTCGGCCACCCGGGACAGACTCGTGGGACGTGCCCGTGAGGACCAGAGGGGCCCAGAGCTGCACCCACGCAGTTCCTCGCCCTCTTCCCATCTGTCCCCTGCACTGCTGTCCCGCTCACTCCGTCCGTTTGTCCTTCTCGCCCTCCTGGCACCCCTTCACCCCTCCACCCCTCCTGCAGGGCCCACCCGCGGCCAACACGGCTGGGTGAGGGGTTCGTGAGCCCGAACCGCCACGCCTGCAGGAGTCCCGAGGGCCCGATCCTGCGCCCACCCATCAGATGACCCTTGCCCCACCCTGAGGGAGCCCGGGCAGGCTCCGGGCAGTGGGCGGCTGGCTCACCTCTCGGAGGCTGATCGCAGCTCAGCCAGGTGCGCACGGAGCGCGGCCACCTGTCTCCACAGCAAGAAGAAGTCCCGGGGCTGTCCCCCGCGAGAACGCCCGGTCTGGAAGCAAGAGGCTCGTGTTGGCTTCAGGCGAGGCCCAGGCACTGGCAGCCGAGCGGAGCCCTGTGACCCGTTCACTGTCCCTACAATCTGCTCTTCCAGATGCCATGCTGAGCTGGGTCCCTGGGCCGGACCCGCATCACCTGTCTGTCCTGCGCCCCTGTGCTCCCCAGGCTTATCTTCCAGAATGCGGGGGACCTGGGGAGTGGCCACACCTCGCTCCAGCCCAGAAGCAGACCCCACTCAGCCTGGTCCCCCGGCTGGGGCGGAGGCACCTCTGCAGCCCACGGCTCCTGCCCCACGTGGGGCGAGGACAGGCTCTGCCCCCTTCTCCAGGGCCGGTGCAGGCTCCTGAGATGTCCAGGTGTGCGGCCTGGGCCTAAAAGTGCCAGGGAGACAGAAGCCTCGCCAGGCGGAGCTCACAGGGGCGGGGGGAGTCCCCCCATGAGATCAGAGGTCCGGAATGAGGGCAGTGATGGTGGTGGGGAGGCCACTGCAGGACTTGGGAAGGGCAGGACGGGACAGGGCCATGTGTGGTCAGCGGTGCCAGCCTTGCAGGGAACTAAGCAGAAGCCAGAAGGTCCCGTGTCTCCTCCCCATCCTGCCACTCTCTGCGCCCGGCTGTGTCCTGAACGAATGCTGACCCCCAAGGACCCCGGAGGGATCAGCAAAGCGCCCAAGGCCTTCGTGGGCCCCCGCTGTCCCGCCAGCTGCAGCCCCACCTGTCGGCTCGAACACACTCACCCTCCGCTGGCTCTCAAGCCCACGCCCGACTCCGAAAGCCTTCGCTGGCCCTGCTCCCTGACGCCACGTCTGCGGTGCCCCCACTGAGCCCCAAACACTTCGCTGTATACCCTCTGCAGGGACAGCCCTTCGTGCCTCATGCCCGGGCCCTGTCCATGTGACCCCTCCACCGCCGCGTCGGGTGGTCGCAGGGGGCACCCAGGTTCCTCCTGGTGAAGGGAGGAGCAGAAGGCGGGACCGGCCTGCCTGGAGCTGCAGGCACACGCGCCAGATTCCAGGCTTCACGGGGTCCTGAGCGCAAGGCTGGTCTGCCAACGCGGCAGGGGACACGCAGGCCTGGGACCCGCGAAGTCAGATGCTCAGAGGGACAATGGCAACTTTGGCCAAATGGAGCAACTCGGACACACATCCCTGACCGCGGGCTCAGGGGAGAGAGAGAAAAGCCCAGGGACCACCCGTGAGGGCGGCTACTTGCACAGACCTGGCGCCCGAAGCTGCACTCTGTGTAAGGTGTGCCAGAGGGGAGTGAATGACGCACGTGCACACGCCTGCAGGACACACACACTAAATGTTTGTGTCCCCGAAATTCATCTGCTGAAACCCAACCCCCACTGTGACGGTGTCAGGAGGTGGGGCCCTCGGGAGGCTAGGAGGCCATGAGGGTGGAGCCTCCACAGTGGGACCCGCGTCCTTACACGGGGACCCCAGAGTGCTGCCCACCCGTCCTCCACGTGCGGGTGTGCTAGAGGGTGCCATCTGCTAACTAGGAACAGATCCTCACCAGACACCAAGCAGGCTGGCCCCTTGACCTCACACTTCCAGCCTCCAGACTGTGGGAAATAAATGTTTACGAGCCCCTGTCCATGGCGTGTCTGCTACCGAGGCCCAGAAAGACTAAGGCTGGACGGAGGGAAAGCTGGCCCGTGGCTTTGGAGCTGTACCTTGGCCTTCACGCAGTGTTCGGCCTGAATTCACACAGCTGGGGTGGTTTCGGAAAACTCAAGCTGAATATTGACTTCAATGTGGCCCCAAAGACCATCTGAACCTCTAGACACCTGTCCGAAGCAAGTACAAATCCTTTCCGGAAGATACCACGTTCACTCCAGGTGTCAAAGAATTTTCACCAAGTTCCAAGGAAAACAGCACTCTCGGTGACAACAATGAAAATGTCACCGAAGACACAGAAACAAAGCACAGGATCGAGAGCCAGCAGAAGCCGTGGAGGCAGAGCCCGGGAGCTTCGGAGAGTCGAGCATCGGACGCAGGTGACCAATAGCTGTTTTTAACATGTATCGACATGTATATGAGAGGCTTGAAAACATGAGTTAAGAATGAGCTATTTGGGAAAAAAAATCAAGCAGAATTCTTAAAGATAAAAAACACAATATTCGGGATTTAAGCCAAGTTTAACAGAGATCTGACACCGGAAGAGAAAGCAGGCCGTCTACCAGGAAGCCGGATTAGAAGAAATCATCTAACTCCAGACCCGGGGCGAGAAAGAAGGTCTGAGAAGCACGGGAGGGAGCGTGAGGAGGCCGCGCGCAGGGAGCGACGGCCGCTTCCCCGAAACAATGGAAGACGCAGAGCCCCGCGGAGCCCCGCTCAGGGAAGGGGAACCACAGGCACGTCGCCGCGCAGAAGGCCAAGGTCAACGCCGAGACTCTAAGCGGCCGGAGTGACGGCACAGGCTACCTGGACAAGAAGCCGGCCAGGATCCAAGAGACCGGAGGCCAGAGATGCAGAGAACGTGTTTAAAGGCCAAGGGCGCACGCCGGCCAGTGAGCCCATCCTCAGGCCGGCAGAGCGAAGCGCCTGAGAAGCCGGCACCACCCGGGCCGAACCCACACGGCGGGCAGGAGCTCGGCGGGCAGGAGCTCGGCGGGCAGGAGCTCAGTGGGCAGGAGCCTGGCGTGGGCGGACGGGGCGGCGGGGTGCGGGGGACCGTCCGGAGCTCCCGCCACGGGTGATTACCTGCGATGAGGTCTGGGGCAGGGCACCTGACGCCCCAAAGGGCTCAAGGTCTCAGGGAACTGGGGGCAGGCATGGCGGGGGCCCTGCTGGCCAGGCCGGGCTCCTCTGAGGGGCCCCTGACCTGTGGCCAGGTGAGGCCTTCCCTCTCCAAAGCCGCATCGCTCTGTCCCTGCTCCACTCTCCAGCCTGGCCTCAGCATCCTGCCGTCTCAAGGGGGGCCTGCGCCCCGCTGCCCCCAACTCCGCAGACCGCGGTGGCCAAGCTGGGTGGGGGACGTGGTGTGGCAGGAGGCCAGTGGCCTTGGCCCAGGCGGAAGCACAGCTGAAGCCCGTTCACCCTCCCCTGGCCGCTGCCCCTCCCACCAGCTGCAGGCCTCGGCAGGGGAACAGGGACACCTCGCTCTCGGTCCAGCGCTGCGCCTCCCGCAGGCCCAGCTCGCCCCGCAGGTGGAGCACGCTGCCGGTCGCCCTGGCCAGCTCCTCGGCCAGCGTGTCATTGGCCTTCTTCATGTGCTGCAGCTGCTCCCGCAGGAGGGCATTCACCTGGGAGAGGCCGGTGCTCCTGGACGGGCAGAGACCGCACGGGCGGGGGGCCTCCCCTTAGAGCCAGGCCCCGGCCGACCCCTGCTCAGGTGTGCAGCCCCGCACTGCCCCCGAGCAGCGCTGACTACCTGCAGTGGGCCCCCAGCGGCTCCCCAAACCAAGGCCAGTATCTGGGTGCCCCCGGGCCCCTCCTTCCCTGAGATACCTGTTCTCTCCCTCCTCCCCGCCCAAGCCCTCCTGGCTCTGCGCCCCCAACCGTGGCCACTCCTCAGTCCCAGGTGCAGAGGTGAACCCCAACACCAGCCGGAGGGACAGGACATAGGGGCCCCTGGCCGAGGGTGCCATGGCCTGGAGGAAGGTGCTGCCCCTGCTGTGGGCAAGTGGGGACAGGGAGGGTGGCCTCCGGTGACTTGTGACTTGGGGGCCTTGTCCACGCAGGACGGGCCTGCACGTGGCTGCAGTCAGGGGCCCCAAACCTGCCAAGTTGGGGGACTGACCCTCCAGAGCCAGCATGACATTCTCTGCCCCTCTTCCCTCCTGGGCATCCCCCTGCACTTGGCTTATTGCCCCCCCCCCCCAAATAACCTGTTTTTCAAAAAGCTTCTCAGAACTTGCCCCCACTTTTCCAGTCCCTGAGGGTGAGGGAGGGAGGGACAGGCTCCCCAGGGCCGACAGCTGAGAGACACCCTGCTCTTCCAGGAAGTGTCCTGGGGCTCGGGGGTGCAGGAGCGACCTCTGGGGAGGGGCTGAGGCTATCACTGCGGCTGCTGGGTGTGACACATGCTCACCCACAGTAAACAATGAGCCCTTGACCATGGCATCCTAGTGGCTTGAGGTCAAAGGGTCCTGGGAGGGGGGTCAGGGCGGAAGCGTGAGGAGTGGGGTCCAGGGCAGCACCAGGGGCACCCATCCAGGTCGGGCCGGGCCAGCTGACGGCCTCGGCCAGCTCAGGCCACCTGGCGGCAGCACCCGCCAGAGCACCAGCCTCAGCAGGCATCAGGGGCCTGTGGGCACGCTCGGCAAAGCGGGGCCAGGGAGACCCTCCCAGCCTGTGGGACTGGCACCCCGTGCCCGAGGCCTCGTAGGGCTGGTCCCTGCTCCCCACTCCACTCTGCTCCCCCTTCCCCTCCCTCTACTCTCGAAGCCTGCAGCGGACTCCCACGGGCCAACTCGACTTGGGTCACTTTGGGAAGAAGTCGGCCACCAACCCCAAGATGCAGTGGGGTCTGCTGCCTCGTGCTGATGGCGAGCCCCCTGCAGCCCCGACGGCCCGCCCAGCCTCACCTCTGCTCGGCCGCCTCCAACCGGCCCAGGGCCTCCTCCAGGTCCACGCTGTGCTCTAGCTCCGACCTCCGCAGCCGGGCCTCAGTGGTCCGCAGCCGAGCCTGCAGCTGGATGGGAGCGTGAGCCCACCTGGCCGGCAGCCCCACCCCTGCGAAGCCCTCCCACCTGGAAGACAGGGGCCCCTAGGGTGCCCAGCAGGGGCCGGGGTCAGCGGAGGTCGGACTGGGGCTGGATCTGGAGAAGCTCAGGCCCCTCCACCAGGTGGGTCCGGTGGGTGGGCGTCCACACCCTGCCCCTGTGCGGGGGCGCACAGCCAGCTGAGCAGGGGGCCTCCCGGCTCTGGAGCGCCACGTACGGGGCAGCACGGCCGGTGGCAGAGCAGGCCTGGGGTCACCCCGAAGAGGGTGAGGGCGCTTGGGGTCCCACCTGCAGCTGCTGCTCCCAGCACCTCATCCAGCGGGGGGTAGGGGCCCACACGCACCCTGCGGTGGGCCTGTGGGGAGGGGTGCCACCGAGCTGCACCACGCCTGTCCCAGAGCCCGGTCCTCCCCTGCTCCCGGCAGGCGGCTGAGCGGATGGCTGACCCGGATACACTGGGGTGTCCGGAGAGGAGCTCGGGCCAGGCGGGCTGGCTGGTGAGGGGCTGGGGGCGGGAAGGTCAGGAGAGCTGGAGGCCGCACCTGTGGTGTGACGTGGGTCCAGGTGTGTGGGGAGATGACCGGCCAGATGAGAGAGAAGCCGGAGGGGGCAGGGGCTGGGTGGGGGCAGGGGCTGTGGCCGGGATGGAGGTGGCAGGAAGCAGCTGCGCCGGCCACCCTAAGCCCCGCCCCGGCCCGGCTGCTCGGTGGGTGACCTGGGGAGGCCCGGTCCCTCTGGCACCACACAAGAGAGCCGGGCGTGTGCCGAGCTTCTGGGTCTTTGAGTTCAAACCTGACTCACGGGCTTTACTGCTCTGGCCGCAGGATTTCTGCGGCTTCCATTCCCACGGGCCTGTTCCCAACATCCCCCCGCCCTGTGCTAGGAAGGTCCCCCACCCCCACAGCTGGCCCGGCCACAGATGGCACACACGGTCCCCGGGGTGCAGGCGAGCTCACTGATGTGACCGCTGGCCCCATGGGAAGGACCCTCACCCCTAGCCCTGTCCCGGGGCCCGCCAGGGCGCTGGCTGATGAGAACAGGTATTCCCAGTGTGGGGTGCCTCTGTGGGGCTGGTGATGTCACCTATCCCTGGGGCCCTCGGGCACCTAGCCCTGGGCGCTGGCCACCGGTCATGGTCCCAGCCCATGACCAGCATGGCCCTGAGCAACTGTCTCCTGCTCTGGGCCTCCACTTCCTCATCTGGAAAGTGGGGTCGACCGTCCCGCCTCGTGGAGCAAGGGGGCTCTGAGGACGGGGGCGGCAGGGGCTGGGCCAGACCCGGCAGAGCCTCTGAGCCCCTCCACGGTGGGCCGGGCACCCCTCAGAAGCGTCTCACCTTTCTGCCTCGGTCTCCCCATACACACAATGGGGGTGCCCCCCCCCATACACGAGGGCCAAACAGGCCCCTTGCTGCGGCTTGCCAGTCACCCTGGAAGGCACAGACGTTCGAGGACCCAGGGCCAAGGGTCACAGCTGTGCCTGAGGCCTGTGCCTTCCTCGGCTGTCGGGAAGGGGCCAGCCTGGGGGCAGATCCTGGTCTGCCCGAGCCGGGTCTGGGGCTCGGGGCGCGTTCCTTCGGGGCCGGCTCCTTCCGGCTTGGCTTCCTCCCGCCTCCGGCAGGTGCCAGCCGCGGGCTGGCGCTGCGCTCGCCCTGGGCAGGGCTCCGGGGCCCGTGGGCAGCGCTGACCAGGCCGCCTCCCGGGCAGCGCCTTAGCCGGGCTGTGGGCCAGGGCGGCCTGGGCAGCGTCCTGCTCTCGCCTCCCACCTCCAGCCTCGGTTTCCCCACTGTCGCCAGGGTTGGGACCGTGTGGCTGACGCTGTGTCATTCCACGCCGAAGACTCGCTTGTGGTCCCACAGGTCTGACTGCCAGTCCCGAGTGGACTCTGCCTCACCCCGGGCCCGGCTGCCACCCTCTGGCCCGCCACGAGGCCACTGCGCACTCACCCGCTCGCTGACCGCGTGGTACCTGCCAGCCAGCTCGTCCCGCTCGGCGCCCGCCTGGGCCAGCAGGCCCTCCAGCCGGGAAAGCTCCTCCTGCAGGAGCTGGCTCTCCTCCTGCACGCGGGCTGAGGCGGCCGGCGGCTCCCGCACCCCTGCAGGTGTGGCCGAGGTCAGCCTGGGGGCCCGCCCAGGCCCCCCGCCTCAGCCACAGCACCTGTCCCCGAGGTGGGGCTGCGGACTAGCCTGCCTGGGAGACCCAGACGTGGGGCAGGTGGATGTCCTGCCCTGGGCCTCGCTTCCTGTCCAGTCAGGGGGCATGCTCCTGCACCCCCCCGCCTTGGATCAAACACAGACCCACGCCCAGGGTGAGCCCCAAACCAATGCCAGGGGGGTGGGGGCCTGAACACAGGGTGCGCCCGCCCCCAGGAGCTGTGGGACCGCTGACTCAGTGTAACTGGACCCCACCCTCCAGTAAAGAGCAGCTCTTCAAGCCACTCGAGGGGTTCCCCTTTCCTCCACACACATGTACACACACACACACACACACACTCACACACACACGCACACACTCACACATACACACGCACGCTCCCGCACACACATGCACACAGGTACATGCACACAGCCACATGCACACACTCACACATGCGCGCACAGATGCACATACACACACACGCACATACACACACACTCACACACACTCACACACACGCATGCACGCATGCGCACGCACAGCCAGCTCCCTGGGGCCTTCGGGTGCTGGACAGACTCTCATTACAGAAGGGGTCCTGGGACGTCACACGGGAGTCGGGCTGGCTCCAAGTCACCCAGCTGGCTGGGAGGCCTCAGTGTAGGAGCCCAGACTCGAAGCCAGCTCCTTGGTCGAAAGCATGACAGCTAGGGGCACCTGTGGGGGCCTGTGGGGCGGGGTGAGGGGGCATCTGCTTCCAGAGCCTCAACCTCAAGGATTTTCACTCCTCCGATGGAAAGCAAATGCAACTGTAAACAAGACTGGCGGTCACGGTCGTGAGTGTCACAGACACAAACGCAGCGCTGGCTCCGGAAGGTCCCTGAGGCCTAGCAGGACGCTGTGGGTGTCAACCCGCAACCCCCGTGGGTGGCCCTGGGAGGCGACAGGTCCGGAAGGATCTAGTCAGGGGACAGTGGGGCTGAGCTCCCTGACTCCGGATTCTGGCCGACGGCCGCGCAGCTCCCTCTGTGCCCCCTGCCATCCCCACCAGCTCCCTTCACCTTGGGGTGGCTCCTCGCCCAGGCGGCCGGCCACGATCTCACGGATGCGGGCAGGCACGGGGGTGGGCGGGGCCCTCCAGCCTTCCCCACGCACGGTCAGCGCCCGGTCTTCTCTGCTGGCCGTGGGGCTCAGGACGGTGTCCTCTAGCCTCTGCAAAACACCAGCCAGAGACACCTGGAGCTGGTGACCCCCTGTACGGGCCTGGAGTTAGTGAGGTGACCACGGGTCCCCCACGACGATGACCTGCCCTGGAGAGGACTGGGTGAGGTTGAGGTCACCTGAGGCACAGGCCTTGGTTTTCTCCGCCCGCACAGTGGGATGGCCCCCTGCCTGTCCCGGCTCTGCTCTGTGCACCGAACTCCCAGCCCAGGTCACCCTTTGGCCCCGCCTCTGCAGGGGGCCTGGCTGAGCCCCCATGGGTGCACCTCTCCGGGGATGCTGGGAAGTGGGTGCCTTGGCCTCTGGCCCTCAGAGCCCCCGCCCCCAGACCCACCTGCAGCGGGCAGCCTCAGTTTTCACTGTCAGACTTGGCAGGGAGGGGCCTGAACACCACCCAGCGGCACAGAGCCATGGGGGGAGGGGCGGACAACTGGAAGGACAGAAGGGTAGAGGCTGGGCCTGCCCACAGCCCTTTAGAGCAAGGCCAGCTGTGTGGGCTCATCCGGGCACTGCGGGCCAAACGTGGGCCCCAGGAGGGAGAGGCTGCGTGAGGACAGTGAGGATGGCCCTCCTCCTCCGCTGTCCAGAGCAGCTGACCTGCCATGGGAGAGGTCGACTAGGCCTGGGAGTGGGCGGGGAATTCCCGGTCCTGGGTCCCCAGAGGCTGGTCCTGGGGGGTCTTGGGCTCTGAGCCAGCGCCCTGCCTTCATTGTGGGGATTCTTGCTCCACAGCCCGGGGTGGGGGAGCCTGGGGTTGCCCTCTGGGCTGGGCCTGTGAGAGCCGGGGGACAAGGCCACCGTTCCAAACCAGCAGGGACCTCTGGACGTGAATGGCC
>NW_011889072.1:386583-390313 GCF_000151845.1 Pteropus vampyrus | reverse complement strand
TTTGAGCCCGGCCATGTCCCTTCCTCCTGCCTGCTCGGCGCCCTCCTCCCCTGCTCCATCTGCGCTGAAGATGCAGGGAGGTCACGGCCCTCGTGCCGCCTGCGGGCCCTGCAGGCAGACGCTCCCAGGCGGGCGTGTGGGGGGCAGAGCCCCCCGAGGGACGTGGCCCGCATCCCCCCACCCGCATCAGGGCAGGGCTCCCTTTAGGGCCAGTGCTTCCGCCAGATTCCTGCAATGTAGCGTGTCACCTGCCCCTCCAGCCTCCTCCCTGCTCATCCATGACAATGTGTGTGGGAGCAGGGGCCTGGCGACCCCAGGCCACAGCTCTGTGGAGGGTGGAGTGAGCGGGTCCCTGGGGCGCCCTGCCATTCTCCCAGGTGAGGGTGGGGGAAGTGGGGAGAGGCAGGGTCGTAGTTCAGGATCCCCACCCGTGATCAGAGCTCAGCGATCTGACCACCTCCCCTTGCTAGTGACCAACGTCAGTGCCACCAAGTGGCTCCTCCGGAATCCTCCGGCTGCTGGGGGCACAGGCGCGGCCTATGCCTGGGTCTCCAGGGGACAGGAGGGCGGATTGCCAAAATGAGGCCCCTGGGTGGTCCGGGTGAGCCCCAGTGGCAGGCAGCGAGGGGCACCAGACCTCTGTCTGAAGTCACCCTGGGAGCGGGGGCGTCCAGTGGGTGGCCCCAGCTGGGCCAGGACACAGGCTGAGCCCTTCTGGGGCAGGAAAGGGCTGAGTGAGCGAGTCAGGCGCCGTCCTGGGGCCTCTGCGGGGTGGGCAGGGTGGGTCCAACACTGCCACCGTGTGGCCGCCGGAGGCTGGACGCTGGGGCCCAGTCCCAGAGAAAAGCGAAGTACAGGACCCTGACCGCACCCATGAGGTGAGCCAGGGACTTGCCACCCCAGGTTCTCAGTGAACATTTTCGGTTCGTTATGTGACGAGAAAGGACCGTGTCTCCCCTGCACTCCCCAGGGAGGAAGTTGGGGACTTGCTCGAGGCCACCTCCTCACGGTGGCAGTGTCAGGACTGGACCTGCCTGTGGGCCCCTGGATACTGAGATGGTGCTTCCTGAGCCAGCACCATCCCACTGGCCAGCGGTGGGAGCCAGCAGGCGTGCTGGCCTCGGGTCCCCTCCCTCGAGGTCCCCTGGAGTCTGGCAGACTGCAGAGGGGCCCAGCTTCCGCATCCACCACTGCCTGCTCACACCTTCCTGAGCCCTTCCACCCCAGGCACGCCTATGGGCCCCCTGCACCCCCAGGGGGCAGCTATGGCCCTCTCCAAGGTGGACAGTTTGAAGGACATGTCTGAGGACAGGGCCTGTGGCCAATGCCGGCCACCGGACGTCTGCTTGCCACTCTTATGCACCTCAGCTGCCGCAGGGAGGGCCTGGGCGGGGTGGCCGCCTGCCAGCCTCCCTCCCCGGAGGAAGAAGAGTCCTCTGTTCCTGGGTGGCAGATGGCCCGCCATGACGCGGCTCAGTGCTGCCCGGCTTAGGTTTCTCGCTGGCTGAGACCTGGAGCCCTGTGACAGGCTCACGCTTCTTGGGGGTGGCAGGCTGGTCCTCAACTAATGATAAACGGGAGATCCGGCCAGGTGTTGAAGCAAGCACCGGGGACAGGGGACCACTTCTCCTTCATCTCTGGGCCCCCACCCCCAACCCCCAGCACGATTGACGCTTGACACAGAGTGGGCTCAGACGGCTCAGTACAGAAGACAGGAAACCCAGCCCAAGGTATGAATGACTAACTGCAGAATGACCGTGTTTACTCCTGTGTCCCCAGTGCCCATGCAGGCTTCCTGGAGGAGGTGGCAGGCAAGTTGGACCTGGAAGGATAAGAGTCTGACAGCCAGAGGAGGCACATGTCAGTGTCCAGGTGGAGGGGACAGTGTAAGCAAAGCCGTGGCTGGGTCTCCAGAATCTACGTGGGCTTGGAGGGGGAGGGGGGCAGGCAGGGGGTGAACCAGGAGGGAGAGGAAGTCGTCAAGGCCTGTGGGGCCCAGCTTGGACCACGGGGCCGGGGGCGCATGTTTCTGAATGAGGAGGGGGTGTGGCCTGTCCAGTTGGCACAGTGACTGGCTGCGACAGGGCAAGCGGATGGGAGATTCGGGGGCGGCCCACATCCCCTCCCCCATCCCTGGCTTGGCATAGGGAGCAGCACAGGGCTTGGCCGTTGGCACGTGACCGACGAGTGCCAGCCATGCTTGGTGCTCTCAAACCATGCCAGCTCCTGGCCCTTGGGTGGGCCCTCGCCTGCTCACTCGGGCCCTAGGGAGCCCCAGAGGCCACCTATCCCACCCCATCGTGCAGATGGGGACGCCGAGGCCAAGACAACCAGCGACGGAGCCAGTACCCGATCCCGGACGCCACGCTGCCCTCCTGTGCACGCTGCCTGGCTTGACCGCATTGCTTCACCCACGTCCTTCTCTGGACCTACTGCCAGCACCTCCCCTCTCCCCTCCCCCGCGGGCCTCACCCCTGCAGCCGTGTTCAGCTGAGGACAGAAGTCCCACGCAGGAGTATTTCCCTCCCCGGACGCCCAGGGCCCCACGGCCCCGGGGGTGGGGAAGCGGCTTCGGCGGGTTAAAGTCATGGGGTCCCTGCTTTTAAAGCCCCCCGAGAGCTGTGACAGCAGTGAGAGCCACCGGACGGAGGCCGGCGTCCCGGGGCGGGCGGGGGCTCTGGGCTTGGCCGGGCGCTGGGGGCAGAGTCGAAGCTCTGGGCATGGGGCCCAAGCGACAGAGCTGGAGCTCTGAGGCGTCTCGAACACAGAGCCGGTTCGGCCTGCCATTACCATTAAGAAAATGACACGTGTCCCAGCACGTCGAACGCCTGGGCTGAGGACCGCGCTGAATGACATCAAGGCCACGTTGCAGGAGCAGAGTGTGCCGTGAGGGGGCGGCTGCTGGGAGGCCAGCTCCCCGCTCTGATCCCTGGGCTCAGCGACGTCTCTGTCCAGGTCCCAGCGGCCTTTTATTCTGTAGAAACTGACAGACCGATTCTAAAATTCATATGGAAATGAGGGGTCAAAAGGACGTGGGCACGGCGAGGCACACAGCTGACGGGGCTGTTACGGGCACGAAGGCACACTGTGCGCCTGCGGCAACTGAGACAGGCTGGCACTGGTGTAGGGACAAAGCGACCAGCGGAAGAGGCCATGACCGCTGAGAGCACGTCCGCGCGCGCGCACACGTGCCGGCTTGCACGGGTGGGGCTCGGCCCCGGCGGTGCGTATGGCAGGGTCGCGGCGCCACCCCGACCTCAGGCCACGCACAAAGGTCGGTTCCAGGCGGAATGCAGACTCCCATGCGAAAGGAAAACACTCAGCTTTTCAAAGCAAACGAGAAGTGTCCCTGTGACCTTGGCGGAGTGTGTTTCTGAGGCAGCACAGCTGACGCAGGAGGAGTCGATGCCTTGGGCCATGTTCAAATGGAGAGGTCTGCTCATGGGAAGACGCCATCGCCGGAGGGAAAGGCCCCCACAGGAGGTGTCGGTAAAGCCTGTGTTCAGTAAGGGACTCGTTTTCCGTATCTACACCCACATTCAGATCAATGATAGAGAGAGCACCCTGCCAGAAAGACGTACGACCCTGCAGAGCGTCCGCTCCCCGCAGGGAGACATCCCCAACCTCGCGAGGGTGGCTCGCGGCGCTCACGACAAGGCGCCGGGCCGTGGGCATCCCCGAAGCCGCTGCGCGCGTCTGCAGCGCGGCTGGGGGCGCCGGCTCAGTGGAC
>NW_011889072.1:383253-386414 GCF_000151845.1 Pteropus vampyrus | reverse complement strand
CGGAGGCCAAGCGAGGTGTGTGCGCCCCGCGGGACCGGCAGCCACCTGACCGAGACGACGACCAGCAGGGGCTGCGCCCAGCGGGCGCCACAAACGCGGTGCCGCGCGAGGCCCGTGCGCGTTTGCTGCCGCTTTCCCGAAGGTCCTAACGGGCCAGACTCGCCTGTGTGTGTGTGTGGGGGGAGGGTCCCCGCGTTCCGCCAACGCTCGGCTGCGCGTGCGCGCCCTTGTCGCGGTGGCTCGGAGGCGGCCACTGCGTGTGCCTGCACGTGTCTGCGCGTGCCACGCTTCAACCAAAGCAGAGATGAACCCACACACCGCTTCCTCCCGAAGGCCAGTCCGCAGAGTTTGGGGTCCGCTCTTCCCCCACCCTTCGTGGGCGGTGCTTTTCCACACCTTCTCCAGCCTGCAGCCCACCCACGAACCGCCCAGCGCCATCCGTGCACCCATTTCTTCCTCCGTCCCCAAACCAGGAGTCAGTAAACCGTGGCCGACTCCGGCTCCCACTCGCTGGCTGCAGAAGCTTCACGGTCCGCAGAGCCTGCAGCACGACTTATCTGGCCCTTTCGGGAGGTTTGCGGACTTCTGCCCCAACCCGCGGGTCCACTCACTGCCCCTTCCGCCCTTCCTCCTGTCCAGCATCAGGGACTTTCTCTATCAGACCCTTCTTAGTGACACAAACTGTTTTCATCTGTCCCTACCTTAAAAATAGCACTGCCCGTACGCGCCCCACGAGGCACCCTTGCAGCCAAGGTCACCCGTGGCCTCCCTGCTCCCAAACCCGGTGGCTCACACCCCACCTTGCTCTATCTGCCAGCAGCGTTTGGACCACACCTCCTCCCAGAGGCACTGTCCTGTGGCTTGGACACCGCGCTCCCCGGCTGTCCTCAACCCACTGGCCCCGCACCTTGCCCTCCAGGGCTGGTTCCTCCCGCCTCCCGTCTTTCCATGGGAGGGCATGCCAGCTCCTCTGTGCACACCCAGTTTGGGGGTCCCAGCCTGCTCCTCCGTGAACACCCAGTCTGGGGGGCCCAGCCAGCTCCCTTCATGAATACTGGGTCCTGGGATCCCACCCAGCTGTCCCCGCGCAGCAACTCCCACCCGTTTCCAGCCCGGAGCTCGTCCCTGGAGCCAGACCCAGGCACCCACTTGCCTCCGGCTTGGGCCAGCAGGCTCCTCCTCTAATTGAGGTATTTATACCTCTAGATACTCTGTGGATAACGTAAGAAATCGCAGCAAGAATTAGAAAACAGTTTGGATAATAATGAAAATCATTGTTTCAAAATTTACGGGATGCAAGGGAAGCCTCGCGTGGAGGGACATGCATACATTTAGAGAAGAGGAAGTGGGGGTGTGAGATGGGACAGTCGCTGCAGGAAGCAGTCTGCGTGTCCTGAAACTGAACGCGGAATCGCTAATCACGCACGCGATCCAGCAGCTCCTTACACCCAGAAGAAGGGAAGCCGGGGACCCCAACAGAAATCTGCACCTCAATTTTTGTGGCAGCACGAGTCACAATAACTGGAAGGTGGAAACCACCAGCTGACCGTGGACACGTGGGAGGGTTGACAGAAGGGGGCCCATGCACACCGTGGACGGTGGACGTTACTCAGCCCGGGAGTGGAAGGCGGTTCTGCCACCTGCAGGCTCGCTGATGAGCCTGGAGGACATCGTGCTGAGGGAGGGGACAAACCTGGGTGGTGCCACTTAGGCCCCTAGAGGAGCCGATTCATGGGGACAGAGAGTCCAGGCTGAGGAAGGGGCAGTGAGTGTGTGACAGGGACAGAAGGTCAGAGTTTGGGAAGATGAGAAAGTTCTGGACATCACGGTGGTGGCGGCTGCACAACAACGTGGACGTGCTAACGCCACCGAGCTGCGCGCTTAAAGATGGTTAGAATTTTATGTATGTATATTTTACCACAATTTTTTAAGTTAAAAAAAATTTAAAAGGAAGGCGACAAATCGGTGAGCTAAATAAAATTCGGTCTCAAAAAATTAGATGAGCCACAACCCCAAAGAACTGAGAAGCGAAGGAATAGTAACTGCATAAATTAATGACCTGGAGGACAAAGGACTAAAGAAATCCAACAAATGGCCAGTATCGGAGGTGAACGAGGGAGTGTCACTCAGCGTGACCAGCTCATCCGGCCTGCCCGGGACTGCCTGGGGTGTTACAAGTCCCCGGTCCCTGGGTCTCAAACCCCTCAGCACCCTGGCACCGGTGGTCACCCCGCTTCAGAGCCTCAGACGGCGAAGAGCCAATGAGGAGAGATTGGGAACAACTTTTACCAGTAAATTTAAGATTCTGGCTGTAACGGACAAATTCCTGGAAAGTGCCGTGAATCAAAGCCCGAAGGAGAATCTGCGAGATCCCATCGCTGTTACGGGAGCTGGGTCCAGGTCACCAACGAGCCCGCAGCGGCCCTCCCGAGTCTGGGACCCTCAGAGAAGCCAGCCTTCTGGGGGTGGGGCGGGCCGGTGCTCCCCGACGCTGTGCAGAGGCTGGAGGGGACAGCGCCCAGCCGGGGGGAACGGGCCCCAAGGCTTCTCCAGCACAGGGGGCACGTTCAGGCCCCCCCACGAGGCACCCCCATCCTCCAGCCACACCTTGTCCAGGCCCCTCAGTCTCGCGGCTGCAGCCGGAGGGGCTGGGGGCCCCTGTCACCCGGCCTCCTGTCGGGACAGGCCTATCTGGGCCCTGTGGCGCCCGCCGCTTGTTCACCCCAGGGTGCTGGCACCCAGATCCCAATCACCCAGTGCAGATGACAGGTGCGGGCGGAGTGGACGGGCGGGTTCCTCGTTCCCACCGCAGCTGTGGTCCCCAGGCACCCTCTCCCATTGCCGACCGCAGTGCCATCCCGGTCACCCCCTCGGGCCCGCCTGTGACCGCAGTGACTTGCTTGCACCCTGGAGCCTCTGTGCTCCCAAATCCAGGGGACTGACAGGACCTTCAAGGGCTGACGGGACCCAGGGGATGCCTGTAGAGTGCAGGCCCCCTCCCTCCATCACCACTGGTCAGCCCCCTCTCAGGACCTCGGACAGCTGGCACCCGTGGGTGCCAGACAGAGAGTGTCACCCACCCAGGGCCACCTCGCTGAACTCAGTGCCTGGCTCAGACACTCTGCCCACCATGCTCTGTCCTGTGTGGGCACCTGCGTGTG
>NW_011889072.1:371626-383203 GCF_000151845.1 Pteropus vampyrus | reverse complement strand
GGGGTGTGAGATGGGACAGTCGCTGCAGGAAGCAGTCTGCGTGTCCTGAAACTGAACGCGGAATCGCTAATCACGCATGCGATCCAGCAGCTCCTTACACCCAGAAGAAGGGAAGCCGGGGACCCCAACAGAAATCTGCACCTCAATTTTTGTGGCAGCACGAGTCACAATAACTGGAAGGTGGAAACTACCAGCAGACCGTGGACACGTGGGAGGGTTGACGGAAGGGGGCCCATGCACACCGTGGACGGTGGACGTTACTCAGCCCGGGGGTGGAAGGCGGTTCTGCCACCTGCAGACTCGCTGATGAGCCTGGAGAACATTGTGCTAAGGGAGGGGACAAACCTGGGTGGTGCCACTTAGGCAGGCCCCTAGAGGAGCCGATTCATGGGGACAGAGAGTCCAGGCTGGGGAAGGGGCAGTGAGTGTGTGACAGGGACAGAGGGTCAGTTTGGGAAGATGAGAAAGTTCTGGACATCACGGTGTTGGCGGCTGCACAACAACGTGGACGTGGCAACGCCACCGAGCTGCGTGCTTAAAGATGGTTAGAATTTTATGTATGTATATTTTACCACAATTTTTTAAGTTAAAAAAAAATTTAAAAGGAAGGTGACAAATCAGTGAGCTAAATAAAATTCGGTCTCAAAAAATTAGATGAGCCACAATCCCAAAGAACTGAGAAACGAAGGAATAGTAACTGCATAAATTAATGACCTGGAGGACAAAGGACTAAAGAAATCCAACAAATGGCCAGTATCAGAGGTGAACGAGGGAGTGTCACTCAGCGTGACCAGCTCATCCGGCCTGCCCGGGACTGCCTGGGGTGTTACAAGTCCCCGGTCCCTGGGTCTCAAACCCCTCAGCACCCTGGCGCCGGCGGTCACCCCGCTTCAGAGCCTCAGACGGCGAAGAGCCAGTGAGGAGAGATTGGGAACAACTTTTACCAGTAAGTTTAAGATTCTGGCTGTAACGGACAAATTCCTGGAAAGTGCCGTGAATCAAAGCCCGAAGGAGAGTCCGCGAGATCCCATCGCTGTTACGGGAGCTGGGTCCAGGTCACCAACGAGCCCGCAGCGGCCCTCCCGAGTCTGGGACCCTCAGAGAAGCCAGCCTTCTGGGGGTGGGGCGGGCCGGTGCTCCCCGACGCTGTGCAGAGGCTGGAGGGGACAGCGCCCAGCCGGGGGGAACGGGCCCCAGGACTTCTCCAGCACAGGGGGCACGTTCAGGCCCCCCCTATCCTCTAGCCACACCTTGCCCAGGCCCCTCAGTCTCGCGGCTGCAGCCGGAGGGGCTGGGGGCCCCTGTCACCCTGCCTCCTGTCGGGACAGGCCTATCCGGGCCCTGTGGCGCCCGCCGCTTGTTCACCCCAGAGTGCTGGCACCCAGATCCCAATCACCCAGTGCAGATGACAGGTGGGGGCGGAGTGGACGGGCGGGTTCCTCGTTCCCACCGCAGCTGCGGTCCCCAGGCACCGACTCCCGCTGCCGACCGCGGTGCCATCCCGGTCACCCCCTCGGGCCCGCCTGTGACCGCAGTGACTTGCTTGCACCCTGGAGCCTCTGTGCTCCCAAATCCAGGGGACTGACAGGACCCTCACGGGCCGACGGGACCCAGGGGACGCCTGGCGGAAAGTCTCCTAAACTGTAGAGTGCAGGCCCCCTCCCTCCATCACCACTGGTCAGCCCCCTCTCAGGACCTCGGACAGCTGGCACCCGTGGGTGCCAGACAGAGAGTGTCACCCACCCAGGGCCACCTCGCTGAACTCAGTGCCTGGCTCAGACACTCTGCCCACCATGCTCTGTCCTGTGTGGGCACCTGCGTGTGTGTGCATGTGTGTGTGCATGTGCGTGTGCACGCGTGTGTGGTGATGCCACCATGTTTACAGGGGCCATGTCGCCCACGCAAACTGGGTTGATGAACACCTGAGTCGGGAGCCACGTGATCCCGTGGGACCGGTCAGGGCGGGGACTGCCTGGCTGCATGGCCGGAGTCAGGGGATGGCTCAGGGAGCACCTAAGGGGGTGGCTGCCGGGACTGGGCCGTGGGTTGGTTCCGGGGGGTAGGGTGTGACGAGGAGGGGCCCGGGGATGATTCCGTCACTGCTGTCGCTGTGCAGGCGGGTGCCGAAGAGTTAGAACTGGGACTCAGGGCAGGTGTTGGGGACGGTCTCACCCACCCGCCTGTGGGCAGGGGTGACAAGCAGCTCTGGGGAAGGACCGCCAGCTCCCTCACTTAGCCACCAAGAAAGCAGTGAACTAGGTCCCAGCATGTCAGGCGGGGGGCCCTCTGTCTCCACCCCCGGTATGCAGCCCCGAGCCTGGCTCCGAGGGCCGACTGCCTGAGCTCCCCCAGTGGGCTCGGGTCTGCCCGCCCCCTGGGGCCCGTTCCCCGCCAGGCTGCCCGTGCGTGTGCACGTGTGCGTGCGAGCTGACCACGTGAGCACGTGGCGGGTGCCCCTCGAGCCTGGCAGGTGTGGCCTCTCTGCGGGCCCGTCCCTCTTGGGGTGTCCTTGGGGTCTCCAAGGAGGGAGCTGGAGGGCGGTCGCCCCACTGACCTGGATCACGGCGTCCAGCCCCAGCGGGGGCCGCCGGGCCGCGTCTGCATCACCAGGCTCGCTGGAGGCAGAACTCATGGCAGAGCGGGGCGGGGAGGAAGCCGGCTGGGCGGTCAGGCGGCCCCTCCGGGGCTCACTGCTCAGGCCCACGGGCCACACCTGTGCAGCACCCGCTCCCCGTCCTGGGTCCTGGGCCCCTCTGGCTGGGACCGCGGACAACCCGGCGCTTATGTGTTGCCGTGGCTACTGCAACGCCGAAGGCTGGGTTTCCCTGGAAATAGGAGCGCGGGCCTTGTTGCCATGGGGACTAAGGAACGCTGTTGTCAGGAAGCCGTTTCCCAGAGACCTGGAGCCGCCCAGGGTGAAGCCGGCGCCAGAGCGACCGCGCCCGCCCCGGAGGGCCGGCCTCCCGCCACGACGGCCTGCGGAGAAGGGCCCGGGAGCCCTGTGCCGGGGCCACGCACCAGGTGGGGGCCGCGTGCAGACCACCGCTGCCCCCCGCTGGAGAGCCATAAGCGGCCCTCCCGCCTCAGACTGGGGAAGAGCTGGCTGGTGGCAGAGGGGCCTGAGAGAGCCAGCCGGGCCCGGGCTTCCCAGCCTCACACGGGGCGCGCCTGCCGGACTGCGATTCCTTCCGGACCCGTCTCAGGCCAGCCCTGTCCACAGGCGCTGCGTCTCGGGCCAGCCGGGGGACGCCACCTCTTCTCAGTCACCTGAACCTTCCCGCAGCCACATAAAGGACTGGCAGGGACACTGCCGGCTTCTCCATCAGGGCCGATGGGACCATCCCCCGAGGGAGGGTAGGGAACGGAGTGAGGGCCATTCCTACAGACACAGGCCACGCTGGGGCCTCCTGGGCCTCGGGACTCAGCCTGGCCCTGGACATTCGGCCAGGCCAGCCTCCCTGCCCCACTCTTCGCCCCTCGGGGCCTCCTTGTCCCAAGCCGGACCTCTGTCAGCTGGGCCGTTGTTGTCGGGAGCCCCCGGGGCAGGAGCAGCCCCTGGAGTGGGTGCTGCAGCCAGTAACAGCTTTTTCTCTGAGGGGAGGAGGCAGTCGGGCCATCCTGGGGACTCCTGTAGACCCCATCTCCTCTGTGGCCACCCAGAAGGGACCAGGCAGTGGGGATGGACGTTTGGTGGTGAGCATCTCTGCCCCCAGGGCTGCCAGCAGGGAGCCGACGGGATGCCGGCCACTTCCTCAGAACCCAGGTTCCCTGGAGGGGGTGCCTGAGCTCAAAGCCACCTCCCCGAGACACTTGTCCTTGGGGTCCCTGTCCCCGGCCCCTTCCAGGGAGGGCGGTCACCAGGGTGCCTTCGGCCAGGCTCTGGGTGGGACACGGCACCCTGGGCATCCAGGGCTGGCGTGGGGTTTCCTGGACAGTTCCTGGGGCCTGAGGACCCAGTCCACCATCTGCCCTGACCCCCTGGACTGGCACGGAGCGGAGGTCTAGAGCCCTCGCCATGGCCTGGGCACCGCTGGCACCGAGGCTGCCCACAGCACCTCGAGTGCAGGAGCCCCCACGAGCCTGGGAGAGGGCTTGGTGGGGGCAGGGCCAGCCTTTCCTGCTGCCCAGGGGCTGGCCTCTCTGACCAAGGGTGTGGCCCTGCCTTCTGCTGAGAGCTCCTGCTCGGGTCGGGGTTCAATGTGGGGGGCTCGGGCAGTGGGGGTCAGGAGGACGCTGAGGTCGGTGTGACCATTTCTGAAAGTCACTCAGGTGACTAGGAATAAGACGGCAGTCACCGGGACCCGGGAAAGTTGGTGACCCCACCGGGGGTGGGGTCGTCCTGCCCGGGCCCCTCCCCTACCTCCCCAGCTCAGCGAGGGGCCTGTCCCCACTGGGCTGAGAGCCGCCTGTCCTGAGCCCACTCCCCAACAGCCCTCGTGGCGTGCCTCCACCCCGAGCCCCCCCATGGAGCATGACGCTCATCGCCCGTCCCCTCGAGGCTCGCACGGCCCTGTGCACACCAGCCGGGCCTCCCCAAGGGGCCGGGACCTCAACACGTGCCCGGAAGCCTCCTACTTCCTGGTGTGAGGCCTGGTCACTCCTGCCTTTGGTCGGCCTCCCTTGTCCGCAGCCTGTCAGATGGGCCTGCCGTGGACAGGACACTCAACCCTGACGTGTCCTCGGAAGACCGGTCGCGTGGAGGGCAACGGGGGAGGAGGGCGGAGGCCGCGCAGGAATGTGGAGCCTCCCGGCTCACCTGAATCTGCCCTGGGATCGGCCCGTCTTTCTGCGCTGTCTGTGCACGAGTGGCTGTGTCCCGAGGGACCCGCGCCTTCCCCAAAGAGCCACTTACACGCTGCTCAGACATCGCACGGTCATCTCTCCCGAAGGACAGTGCGGGGGAGGACTGTGTGGGAGGGGACTGGCTTCCGCCGGCGGCCGTGGCTCGGGTGACCCGGGTTCACGGCCCTGTGGGGCGTGTCCCCTGCAGGTGCCGGACAGGAAGCGGGCTGTGCACTCTGCAGCCATCCTAAAACATAGCCCTGCTCTGGACGTTAGCTGGGGCGCCGGCTCGGGCACCGCCCTGAGCTGCTGACCAGTGCCAAGGCCGGCCGGCTGGCCGCTGTCTGCTGATGGGCGCCCCAGGCCGCTAGTCGCCGTCTGTGTGTCTGTGTTCCTCTGGCCATCTGTTCACTCCTGGGGCCTGGTCTTGGGACAGAAATGGAGGCCCTATAACAGGGTAACTGGATCAGAGGGGCAAATGGGAAGCTCACACCTGGGTCACCCCAGGACACTCGCACTGCAGGACGGAAGTTCCACATTCCCTCTCTGTCCTGCTCGCTCAGCATCTGACCCCCTGCCCAGAGGGCCACGGAGTGGTCGTCAGCCCCGGCTGGTGGGAGGATCCAAGCTGGGGGTCAGTCCCAAGAGGCTCCGTGGGGCAGAACCCACCCTGTGCTCATCCGTTCAAAGGGTTGCCTGCGAGGGTGCCATAGGTGGACCGTGGGGGACGGTCCTGAGGGCGCCGGGTGACTCCTGCGCCCTGAGCTCTGACGCTGGCTCTCGTGGGGTGCATAAAACGAGACCTCAGACACTGCATTGCAGTGAAGAGAGGGGCGGGGTGTCTCTGCCCGGAGTGACTGCGTGGCCCGGAGTGTTGGGGCGTCGAAGCCCTGCCCAGAACCCAGCCGTAAGAGCTGAAGCCATAGGCTGTCAGAGAAACGTTGGGGAAAATCTTCACAGCCTTGGACTTGGCAATGGTTGCTTAGCTACGATGCCGAAAACACAGGCAACAAAAGAAAAGAAAGATAAAGTGGCTAAACTAAAAACTTTTGTGCATCAAAGACTATTATCATGAGAGTGAGGAGACAACCCACAGAATGGAAGAAAATATTTGCAAATCATATATCTGGACGTTAGAACTAACGTCCAGAATACATAAAGGCCTCTTACAAATCAGCAACAAAAAGTCCCAAACAACTCGATTTAGAAACGGGCAAAGGACCGGAACAGACATTTCTCCAGAGAAGATACAGGAATGGCCAGCGAGCCCATGGAAAGAAGCTCAGTGTTCCCGATCCTCAGGGAGATGCAAGTCAAAGCACAGCGAGACTCCACACCCAGCGGGACGGCTGCTGCCCGCACCCTGAGAACCCGGGAAAGAATGCGTGCTGGCGGACGTGAAGGACGGGGACCCTTGGGCACCGCGGCCGGGAGCGTAAGACGGTGCGGCCTCGGGGGACCCGCGAGGGTTAAAACTGGAAGGGCCACGTGGTCCAGCGATCCCGCGTCTGGGTACGCGCCCGGGAGGAGAGAGCGGGGTCTCCAGGAGGGCCTCGCACCCCGATGTTCACAGCGCATCCGTCACGGCAGCCAACAGGTGGAGCACCCCGAGTGTCCACCAGCGGGCGGGTGGTGGACAGAACGCGGCTTAGACGAGGAGGAGATGCGGCAGCTGTGGCGTCATGCGGTCTTCGTCCTTTTGCGACTGGGGGCGCTGGGAGTGAGTGTGTAACGGGGACACCCCGGCGGGGGGCTGGGGGTGAGTGTGTAACGGGGACAGAGTCTCGTTTTGGGGCGAAGAGTTCTGGAGATGGTGGTGGTGTGAATGTTCTCCATGTCACTGATTGACACTCAGAAATGGTTAAGACGGTAAATTAATCTTACGTTTGTCACAATAAAAAAAATACCCCTAAAACCCAACCACGGCACCTACAGCCCAAGCCCACCTGCATGCAGCACCTGGACGCACAGAGCTGGCCGCCGTGCGCGGCCCCGACGAGCCACGCGGACCCTCCCCCTTCCCCGTGCCGAGGTCCTCGGGGTGCTCCTCTGCCCACCCACCCCTGCCCACCCCTGCCCTGGGCCCTGGCCGCCTCGGAACTGTCCATGGCTCAGCTGCTTCTGCCACTGGCCAAGGGCAGGTACCTTCAGGTGCCAGTGCTGGTCAGCCACACGCCTGGCTCTCCTTGGACGGCCCTGAGCACCTGCGAACACCTGGGCAGCTCACCCTCTCGGCGCCGTCCCCTCTGCCGTCCCCTCTGACGCCCCCAGAGATGGATTTGTCCTCACAGCCACCCCCCCAGGGCCACTGCCGTCCCATACAGGAGGGATCTGCCCGCTGCATGAACCGTGGGGTTAGCCGTCAGCCGCCTCCTCCCACACCTAGTCCTGCTCGAAGGAGTGGAGGATGATAGGTGTGTGTGCCACGCTGGGCGCGCCTGACAACTGGTCCCTGTGGGAGGTGGCGGCAGGCGGGGTGGCCTGGGGGCCCCCCGGGCAGCGCGCCTGTCTGTCTGCCCACCTGGCCTGCACACCCAGCCCGGGGGCTGCTCGGCCAGCAGGGCCTCCTCGCCAGGCGGGAACGCACAGGAGGCACGCGGGCCGGGGTGCTGGCCTCCCATGCGCAGGCCGGGTCTCCTCCCAGCGGGCCTGCCCCCCCTTCCCTGCAAGGCCCTCGCCACTTAGGGGTTGTCACCCCTCACCTGGGACTGTTTGGGTGGGAGCCGCTCCAGCCCCCTCACCCAGCAACACGGCCCGTGCGCCCCAAGCTGGGGTGTGAAGTGGAGTGAACACACTTCGCGGCTGGCAGGTGCGCGCGGGCGAGCCCCCGCCCCAGCTGCCGTGAGCGGGCGGGATGCCGGGTCCACCACGCTGCTGCCCACGCCGGGCGCTCCGCACCGCTCACCTCGGTGTCCTGCCGGGCCCGAGGCAGTGGGCCTGGGGAGTGCTGGGCCTGCGGGGTCAGTGGGCTCTGGTGCTGGGCCTGCGGAGTCGGGACCAGTGGCTCCTCGTGGTCAGAGGCTGCCTGGAGGCTGGGGGTCCCGTGTCCCTCTTCCAGCAGCCCCATCCTCGTCCCCTCTCTGCCCCGGGGTCCAGGCGGAGCTTACCCCCAGCTTCCTGGACTCCACTTGTCCACCGCTCTGTGACGTCCGAGTGCCCGCTCCGGGGTACAGAGAACCGCCCCCCAGACGGCCTGGCCCCCTGGCACTCTGGCTGCACCCCCACAACTGCCGCCACTCACGGGATGAGGGCCTCGCCCCCCACCCCCACCCCGCAGCCTAGCGCAGGCGCTGCCCCATGGTCAGCTGCTGGGCAGCTTGTCTGGCTCTGAGCCCCGGGTACTTGGGTCGCTGGGCCGCCCTGGGGAATTCAGGGGACACTTGTGAGATTCTTGGGAAAGTGGAGCTGGAGGGACACGAGGACCCGACTCTGGGGACGGAGGGTCAGCGTGAGGCCGCAGGACCAGCTCCTCCGAAGCGACGCCCTCCCCACAGGCCAGAGTGCCCTGGAGATGGACGGCCGTGCAAAGGGCAGGGTGTGGGGACAGTGGGGTGTCGGGACAGTGGGGTATCGGGACAGTGGGGCGCAGGGCTGGGGGGCGCGTGAGGGCACGTGGGCCATGGAATCAGAGAAGCACGCGTGCTCTGGGCCAGGCGCAGAAGGAAGCTGTCTCCAGGGGCTCCCCCGGGAGGAAGTGAGCTCCCCGTCCTGGCGGTACAGAGCAGAGACTCGCTCGCTGGGGCTGCAGCTCCTCGAAAGGCTTGTGAGCACCCAGAAGTGAGCGCCCTGGATCCTGGCTCTGCCCACAGCTGCCTGCATCTGAGGCCCATGCATGGCTGAGGCCCCAGGCTCCCTGGGGGGCTGTGGGCGGCACCTCAGTCATAGCGTCTGGGGGACTCTCCGTGATAGCTGTTTACAGAAGCTCTGGCAGGGAGCACTGGGCGCCCACAGACGGCCTGGCGGGGCCAAGGGTCACGGGGGCGGCTCCCACTTGCTGGCTGGGGTGCAGGGCCCTGAGTGGGGAGGCGCTGGGCCAGGAAGGGCGCCCAGCACAGGTGCGGGAGGGGCGGGCAGGGCGGGGCTTTCCAGCTCCAGTCTCAGGTGGGTGCCAGGTCCTCTCAAGGTGAGGACTGGGTGGGGTGGGGGGTGGGCAGCCTGTGGGCCCAGGGCAGGAGGACGCAGGCCTTGTCGGGGAGGAGGCAGGGTTCACACCTGGACTTGGGGTCTGAGGCTCCTAGGGACACAGGTGCCTGATGGGATGTGTGGGTCGCTGTGGAAACGCAGTCTTCAGCCCAGGCTGGTGGCTTCAGGCTGCCTCAGAGAGAGACACTCAGGGTCTGGGGCAGCCAGGGCCCTGCCTCGCCTTTGCCACCTGACAGAGGGGGTGCCGTGTGCCCAAGCCCCGGTCGGGTGTGGGGGGCCCTGATGGCACAGGCGGCTGCTGCTGGGGTACGGGAGGGGACCGCCTGAGGCAGGTCCCCCTGCCAGGGACAGCAGGCGGGAGGAGGCCGGGCCTGCGGGGGCGGGGGACCTGTGCCCTGGGCCAAGAGGCAGAGTGTGTGGGACGCGGGGAGGAGCCTGGAGGGGCCGCCCCCTCCTGTGACATTCCTCCTCGTGGTGACTGACTCACTCCCACTTCAAAGGCTTGGTCCCCGCCAGGTATTCACCCTGCTGCCGCAGTCTCTCTGGAGTTCCGCTCTGCTCGGGGAGCTGCTGCCCCACCTGGGGATCTGCTGCCTCCCTCGCTCCCTCCCGCCGCCTGCGGAGCCGCCTCAGAGCCGTCCTCAAGGGCTGCCCCTCGGCCTGGAACGCAGCCCGGAACGCCATGGCCGTGCAGGTGTCTCTGTGGCACCACTACCTGCGGGCCCTCCGCTCGCGGGCGGCGCCTCGGGCGCGGGACTACCAGCAGGCGGAGAACGTGCTGCTCACGGTGCTGGAGCGGGCGCGCGCCCTGGACCCCCGCTTCCTCGTGGATTACTCCCGGGACCTGGGGGCCTTCCAGTTTGCCCTGCGCTCCTCGGACGGCCCGCTGGACATGGAGGTGCCGCTGAGGGTGGCGGCCGAAGCCCTCCTGGTGGAGGAGCAAGGGGCCGCGGAGACGGGCGATGGCCCTGTGACCTGCCGCCTGGGTGTCCCTAGGGGCGGGGTCGGCCTGGAGCCCTGGACGACTGACGATGTCTTTGACCCCTGCTCGGATGGCAGCGCCCAGTGCTCTGGCCACATTGTGCCCAGCAAGGTCCTGCGCGTCCTCAAGGACCTTCTGGTGGCTGCCATTGTGCACTGCAAGCATCACGGCCTCATAACGCCAGGTAATGGGTGGGACCATGCTGCACACACGTGAGGGACGGCGGTGCGGGGTGCACGCGTGCGTGACGGTGCGGGGTGCACCCGTGTGCAGTGCTGTGTGCATGTCAGGGGCACGTGGGTGGGGGATGTCTCTCTGAGGCCCCTCTAGTTCTAGGAAAACGCGTTTCACGTTACTGAACTTTACACCTTAGTAGTAACCTTTTAATGGACGTTACTTTTTAATTGGCTGGAAACTGACCAGCGTGTCACTTTCCGGTTGATCTGCTGGATGAGGGTCCTGACACGGTGCTCGGCAGGCGGCTCTGTGATCAGTCCCAGCTGGATGTGACAGTCCTCAGCTGTCCCCACACCCACTGCGTTGGAAGGCCTGTGCGCCTGCGTGCATGGGTGTGCCTGCGTGCATGGGTGTGCCTGCGTGAGTGTGCACACGTGAACGTGGGGGTGAGCATACACACACGCGCACACAGGTCTGTTTCGACTTACGGTCCAGCTGCTGCCTGGTGTCTTGGGCCTCGAGCGGGCTCTGTGGCCGCGTACGTGCAGGCGAGCCAGGGCTGTGGCCTCAGTTTCTCCTCTGGGGCATTGTTGGTGTGATCTGGAGGATGCTGAGCCCCAAGGTGGGCAGGGCGGGAAGTCATGGGCCTCCCTGCAGCTGGGGCTGCCTAGATCCCGAGGGGCTGGTAGGGCGGGCACAGCCCACGCAGGGCCTAGGTCAGTGGGGACCCAGGAGAGGGAGCCCGTCCTCCTGGGGGTCGGGGAAAAGACGTCGGGTCGTGCTGGCACGCACTGGGGGCCGAACAGAATGACCCTCTCTCACCTCTGTGTGACCGCTGAGTGAGGATAGTCAGCCCACCGCGGACAGCGGCCTGCCCCAGGCTGCCCAGCGTGCGGAGCCCAGGTCCAGCTGCACGCCCAGTCTCGGGCCCACCTAGTGGCATGGGGACCTCAGCCACTTGGGCCCACAGGACCAGCCTTTCCTGCTAGGTGCTCCCGTGGGTCCTGGGGAAGCCAACACGGACGATTCAGACAGTGGCCGGGCTTCTGGACAGACTTGTAACACAGGAGAGGCGGCTTGCGACTCGGGCCCAACCCCAGGCCTGCCTGGTGACCTGGGGCAGGTGACCCCTATCTCCGGGGTGATGACGAACATCGCCCTCCCAGGTGGCCAGGACGTCATGGGGCTCACAGAGCCCCACCCACAGACACCTTGTGGCTCCTCTCAGCCTGCCAGCTACTGAGGGTGCTCGGCAGGGCCCTTTCCTCCGCCTGTCCCTGTCACCTCAGGCCCTCCGCCCTTCCGAGAGACAGACCCACCAGCTGGTGGGCACGAGGCTCTGCCCAGCCCCTCGGGCACGTGCTGGGCTGCTGGGCCTGTCCCCGCCTTCCCCAGGTACCCATGGCCACACCCAGGCTGACCGCCAGAGCTGGGGATTCCAGGCATAGCTCCCTGACACTTCCCTCAAGGAAGTGTGCCGCCCCAGGTGACAG
>NW_011889072.1:368176-370381 GCF_000151845.1 Pteropus vampyrus | reverse complement strand
ACGAGGCTCTGCCCAGCCCCTCGGGCACATGCTGGGCTGCTGGGCCTGTCCCCACCTTCCCCAGGTCCCCATGGCCACACCCAGGCTGACCGCCAGAGCTGGGGATTCCAGGCATAGCTCCCTGACACTTCCCTCAAGGAAGTGTGCCGCCCCAGGTGACAGGGTTCAGGCTGCCCCACCCACCCCAGAAACCGGTGAGACCAGGCCAGACCGAGGTGGGGAGAGCTGGGGCGGGGGGAGGGGGGGCTGGCTGCCTTCCAAGCCACCATTTCGTGGACAAATGTGTGACCCATGACAGAAGGAAAACGAAAGCCACCCGGCTTTGCCTGGCAGGCGCCTGTGACTGGGAGGAGCTGGGGTCACCGAACCCCTTTTTCTCATCACGTGATGGGAAAACCGAGGCGCATTTTGGGGGTGGAGTGACCCGGGCGGTAGGAACAGGACCTGCCCCGGGCTGGGTGCCAGGAGGTACCCGGCAGGGGACTGGGGACAGGGGTCTGCATATGGGGGCTGGGCCTCCAGGAGTGTGGCTCCCACCCTCACAAGCCACGGAGAGCTTTCTCCAAGGCACATGCTGGGGACACCCTTTGAGACAGGCCGTCTGAGCCCCAGCTGGTTGGGCTCCTGACCTCTGACCTGGCGCCCTCGCTGGGCTGGGCTGGGGCAGGGGGTCAATGCTGGGCCAGCGTTGGTCAGGGTGTGGTGTGGACACCCCAGCATGCTCAGCTCACCCTCCTCACTCCCTCTGGTATTAGTTTGTTTTTTTGGGGGGAGGCACAACTGAGGGAGAAAGACAAGGGGTATTGGTGCCCCCACCTCCCCGGTCCTCGGCCCAGTGACCCATGGGGGCTCTGTGTTAGGGGAGTGGGCCCTGGGCTGCACCCCCCACCCCCCAGGGTGCTGAGCGGAATCCAGGGGGCCAGGCTTGTCCCCTGTCAGCCTTCTGGGTGGGGTCTTCCGGGCGCTGGGCACCAGCTTGCTGCTCCCCACCGGCCTCCTGTGGGGGCGTCTGAGCTGGGCACCAGGGGCCCTCAGGGCGGTGGGCGGTTGCCAGCAGATGTGATCAGGAGCCCAGGTCAGAGGCTGCGCCCAGGGGCCGGCTGTGGCAGCCCCAGCCCCAGCCTCTCACTGGCTCAGGCGGCTGGGCGGGTGGGACCGACCTCCTGCAACACTGAGCGAAGTGTCCCAGCAGCAAAGACTGTCTTCTGCGGGGGGCTCACGACCAGTCAGCATCTGGGGGACGTGGGCCCAGGACAGGGGTGCCAGGTCACAAAGGCACGTACCCCAAGTCATTTCCTGAAGACCAAAGAGGTACTGGGGGTGACTCAGCATGGGGGTGCAGCCTGGCAGAGGGGCATAAAAGCACGCACCCCAAGTCATTTTCTGAAGACCGAGGAGGCACTGGGGGTGACTCAGCCTTGGGGTGCAGCCTGGCACACAAGCCACTCAGAGAGAAGAGTTAGCATGCTCCCTCCCCTCCCCCAGCAGATAGCCACCTGGGGCATCGGGGGAACTGGGGGGAGGGCGTGCAGGAAGGACCCCCAGGTCAAGGGTGTGCCCTAGGACCACTGCCGAGGACCCCCACCCTGGGGCCCAGCTGCTCCTCTTGGATGCCTCTCCCTGCCTGGCCTGGGCGGCTGCTGCCCATCGACAGCAGAAGGGCGGCCGGTGGGAGGGGCCTGGGCTGCGGGGGGCCGGCCACAGGGCACAGCGGAGTCGCAGGCTCAGGAGGCCTGGGAGCCGTGGCCAGCAGACGGGGCACTGGAGTGCGGAGTTGAGGTGACAGGGTGACAAGGACGTTTCTGACCTGGGTGCCTGAAGGAAAGCCGGGGTGCAGGTGCTGCCGTCAACGGGGATTGGGCACCGCCCTGCTGACCGCTCCACGCTGCTGGTGGCCGGCGGGCAGCTTCAGCGACAGAGCCTCACCCTCACGGCTCCCAGGCCGGGCAGCTTGGTCCCTCCTGGGGCCTCTGTCCCTGGTGTGACGACCCTGTCACCGTGTCCTCACAGGGCCTCCTCTCTGGGCGGGAATCAGGCTGTCTCTTCACCAGGCCCCACCTCAGCAGCTCAGCGCCTGCCCTAAGGCCTCGCTGCCTTATCGCTCCTGTGGCGACCCCATCCCCAAACAGAGCAGTCTGAGGTGCTGGGGTCTGGGCTTCCACACGTGAATTTGGGGGCGCAGTTTGCCTGTAACAGCTGTGCGAG
>NW_011889072.1:365750-368081 GCF_000151845.1 Pteropus vampyrus | reverse complement strand
GGGAGGGCGGTGGGCACAGTGGCAGCAGCCCCGAGTGTCGGGCACGGACGAGGGGCCAGCAGGCAGGCCGGCCGTTGCAGGTTCTCTGACGGTGGGCAGCCTGAGGGAGGAGGAGCTCGGCCTGTCCCTGCTCGTGTCCGGAGGCTGGAGGACGATCCGCTTCCATGTGGTGCCCGTGGTGCCCAGCAGGCGCCCAGCGCCGGCCCTGGACAGGGCCCAGCTGACACCCGGGTTCCCTGAAGGCAGCCTGAAGAGGATCATGGGCCAAGGCGTGGCCCTCGTGCCAGCGAGCCCCCAGCTCTGGAGGTACAGTGACCCCTGGGAGCCGGCGGGAAGGGGGTGCTACCCAGTGCGCCCCCACTCCCGGAGGGAGAACCTGCGGGGCGCCCCTCCCGCTTGCCCCATGGGCATCTGAACCGCGGAGGTCACTGGGGCCTCAGGCGACTTTGGGATCTGGCTGGAATGCCCGCTCCCCGCTGCTGGCGCTCCCCTCTTGGGGCTCTGGGGGGTGGAGCTGTGCCCTCTGCCTCCTGCCAAGGGGGTGGGCCGGCCAGCGCCTGGCCTGATCATGGAGAAGGCCGCCCTGGTGGGATCTTTCATTACCAGCCCAGGGAGGGGGGGCAGAGGGAAGGCAGCAAGGGCCGGTGCTTGTCCAGGGCCTCAGCAGACTCCTGGGGCTTCGGGGAACCCCCCTCCCCCGACAGTGAGGGTGAGTAGTGAGCACTGGGACTCGGCGCAGGTCTCCTTCCGGGCTGCTCTCCAGGTTAGGGTCCTCTCTCCCTGGAGTCCCCCGCCCACAGTGTTTAGCTGCGGATGCTCCCTCCCCTGCCTGACCTGGGAGCCCCAGCCCCTCCTGGGGTCCTCCGGTCTCTGCCCCAGCAGCTTGAGAGGTGAGGGTGGGGCATCTTCAGGGACAGGGAGGCCTGAGTATTTCTGTGAGCGGGAGGAGTGAGGGGAGGTGCAGGGCGGAGGTGAGCGCCCCTGGCCACCCCGCTCCAAGGGCCCATGAGCCCCATGTAGATGCGATGCTCTGCATGCAGGCCCTTCGCCAGCCTGGGTTTGGCCAGGGACTCCCCTGCCAGCTCTCACGCCTGGGTGGCGCCCCAGGAGTGCCAGTGTCGAGGCGCAGGGTCGCTGTGCAGTTGAGTCGATTCTTAGAAGCTGGTGACATTCGGAAAGCCGGTTATGCCCCCCTGCGGCTGTCAGCTGCAGGGACCTCTGGGCAGAGTGCCTGAGAGCCACTCCACGCCCCCCCCTTCCCCGCCTACACCCGCACATCTGACTCGCCTTCGCACAGAGCGGGGCTGTGTCCAGGGTGGGGGTGGCCACCAGCCCCGAGGAAGGGTTGGCTGGGCTGGGCAGAGCAGACTCATTTTTTGCAAGTAAACGGAACGGCCTTTCTGTGCCCCGTCCGTCGAGGACTCGGTGTGTGGGCAGCTGACTGTCCAGTACCAATACTGCACAGAGCATGGGGCCCACGAGGGCACTGTCCCCAGGTCCCCCTTCAGTCACTCAGCAAGCACGCGGTGCCTGCGGGGTGCGCTGCCCTGTGCTGTGGGCACTGCTGGTGGCCGAGATTCTGAGCCCCTCGGTGGTCTGCAGCTGCAGGCTGGAGGCTGGCTTCCGGAATGGCACACAGAGCAGAGATGTCACCCCACGCCAGGCTGGGGTGGCTCCACTTGTACCCCTGCCAGGGACCAGGAGCTCCTGCTCCACCCAGGGCAGGTGAGAGTGGCACCTTCCTGTCCCCACACAAGGGCCAGCAGCCCCGGAGGCACCCCCGTCCCCCATGCCCTGGGGCCTGGGCGTCTAAGCGAAAACCGGGCGTTTCACGGTGACAGCCCTTCACGTGCCTGGGCTGTCCGGGGCCTGAGAGGCTCACCACCCGGGGTGGCCACAGGAGCCGCGCCCTTCTTTCTGGGGCTTAGCGGTGGATGCAGTGTGCCTGCAGATGCCCGGCCAGGCGGACGCTGAGCGTGGCGGCGTGTCTCTGCACTCCAGGGTCTCCACGGACTACCTGCTCGCCAGGCTGCTCAGTGCGCTGGGCACTCTCCCGGGCCACCGGCTGGACAGCCTCTCCATCCTGGACCGCATCAACCACGAGAGCTGGTGTGATGGTGGCCGGAGCCCTGGCCTGACCTTCAGCCACCTGCAGGTGCGTGGGGGGTGTGGGCCCTGCTCCCACCCTGTTGGGCCTGCGTCGACTCCCAGGGGGCCCAGTTGGGGCCATCTCTGACCGGTGGACGGCCTGGAGTGAGCTCATGTCAGGGGGCTCCGAGGCCTTGCTCGCGTCCCCGGGAGGCCCAGGCTCATGAGTGACGCCTGCTGCGG
>NW_011889072.1:362277-364365 GCF_000151845.1 Pteropus vampyrus | reverse complement strand
TCTTCGCCAGCCAGCCCGAGGCGTCCCTGCGCATCCACGTCACGCACCTGGGCCGCAGCCCCCCGCCCCGGCTCGGCAGCGGGGTCAAGGCGCTCCTGCAGCTGCCCGCCAACGACCCCGCCTACTGGGCCACCGCCTACTTCGACGTCCTGCTGGACAAGGTGGGCACGGCCCGCTGAGGGGCCTCGGGCTGGCCCAGGGTCACACGCGGTGGGCACAGAGCCCTGGACCACCCTCCTGGGGTCCGGAGCTGGAGCAAGGCTGGGTCAGGTCAGGGCTCCGGACACGAGAGGGTCTGTCAGGGTGGAATGTGCTGTGGGGGGGCGGGGTCAGGCAGGTCCCGAGTGCCCCGCCCACCAGTGACCCACGGGCCCAGGGCCGCTGTCTGGGAACCAGGGCAGCATGTCCAGGCCCTCCCCGTCCCCAGAGCCACCCCAAACCCCTGCTGACAGCGCTTAGAGCCCCAGCCGCCACCCTGGGCTCCATCCCTCATGAAGAGGTGTGGCCTGCCTGGGCCTCGCGGGGCAGTTCCTGCTGCACCCTGCACCCAGGAGCCCCACGTCCCCTCACTTGAGTGTTGGAGGGTGCCTGCTGCTCTGCCAGCTGCCCTCTTGAGCCCCAAGGTTCCAGCAGCTCTTCCAGTCCCCCCCCCACCACCCCCCCGCGTCCCCAGAGAGCCCAGTCCGGCCCCTCCCCGCAAGGCACACCCAGGCGGAGTAGCAGGAGGGGCCAGCGCACTCAGTCCCCACGGCACCTTGCAGGGCCTCCTCGGTGGCGGGCCCCTCCAAGGACGTTCGCACCGTGAGGGAGACCTGGGGAGACACCTGGGCGGGTCCACCTGCCAGGAGGAGCACCCAGGGGCGTCCACGGGCAGGAAGGCCCAGTGGTCGGGGAGCAAACGCCCCGCGCAGTGACGGTCCCAGACGTCTCCGTGACGGCCTTGTCCCGTCTGCCCGCAGTTCCAGGTCTTCCACATCCAGGATGAGGACCGGGTGTCCGCCATGCAGAGCATCTTCCAGAAGACCAGGACGCTGGGCCGCGAGGGCTGCTGAGCGGGCCGCCCGGGACCTCAGCGGAAAGGGCCGGGCTTCACCTTAGGCCGTGGCTGGTGGTGGAGGGACGTCGTCCCCAGCGACAGTCCAGGGGGCGGAGGGACGTTGTCCCCAGCGACAGTCTGGGGGGCGGCCTCGTGGAAGACGAAGGGGTCGCTGGACAGTGGGCCTCCCGGAGCAGCCGCCTCGTCTCCAGGGATGTGTATCCCATGTGACATGGGTCCATCCTCCTGTGTATTGCCATTAAGACTCTGAGAACTGAGTGTCCGCACGAGGCCTGGAACTTCAGGCTCGTCCCTACCCGTGTCCCGTGCTGCTTCGTGTGACGCAGCACCATACGCGAGATCCCAAATAAAGCAACGCACTTCGCAGAGCAGCTGTTCGCGCGCCGTGCCCCGTCTGCCATGAAGAATGAGGACGGGCCCAGTGCCCCCCGTGGGTTGTGGAGATGGTGTCACATCCCCGGGAGAGTCCATTTATGGGGTGGCTCGGTTAGCGCCGAGTGGGCTGGAGCAAGCTGGGCTACCCTGCAGGTGTGCGGGCTGGGGCACCCACGGGACGGGGGGGTACCACGTGGCGTCTCTGGAAAGCCCTGACGTGGGAGCTGGGGTTCTGCAGCAGAGAACTGCTCACTGTTCAGAACACAGCACCTGGCGTGGTGCTGGGCCCTGGGGGAGAAGGAGCCCCTGCCACGAGACCCCAGGCCACCGTGGGCCCCGAGCTGCCTGTCACGGGCTCCACGGAGTAGGGTCCTCGCCCGTGCGATGCGACGGTAAAAATAAGTTAAGGGTGTGAGTATCAGGAGACAAGCAAAGCTGTCCTTATTCATAGACAACTTGATTATTTACGTAGAAAACCCTAAGGAATCTACTAAGAAACCGCTAGACTTTGTGAATTTAGCGAGGTCGGAAGACAAGGTTGATAGAGAAAAGAGGGCTGAGCTTCCCTACGTCAAACCACTGGAAAGGAATATTTTAAAGTTCCATTTACAACAGCATGAGAAAGAGCAAACTCCTAGAAATTCGTCTAACAAAAG
>NW_011889072.1:358813-360773 GCF_000151845.1 Pteropus vampyrus | reverse complement strand
GGAGGGGCGTTGACTGGACGGACCTTCCGCTGGCGCTTGTACTTGAATTCTCATCACAGGGTCTGCTTCCCCGGGAAACCCAACCAAGGCGGGGCTGCTCCCAGGACAAAGGCCAGAGTCCCAAAGGTGACGGACGTGGCCCTGCGTGTCCGGCCCCCGGGCTCTCTGGCCAGCTCTGGAGGAGCCCCCAGCCCCGCCTGTGACTTCGGGGACGATGTGATCACAGACGATGTGACCGTGTCCCTTTAGTGCCCGTCTCTGCTGGTGGCCGTGAGCACGTGGGGTGGACAGCCGCTGGTCTGCTCAGTCCCCACCCCAGTGACACAACTGTGCCCAGTGAGGACTTGGAAATGTGGCCGTGGCTGTGACTGCCCGAAGCATGCCCTGGTCAGGAGTAGGTCAGAGGTGGGCCTGGTCTGAAGCTTTCTGGGAGGGACCTCGAGTGAGGGGCGGAGTTGGGGGACAGAGGGAGGGAGGGAGCCAAGCCAAGGAGCAGGGGAGACTGGGGCTGGGGGCCACCTTCAGCTGTACACTCAAGGGCCTGTCGGTTCCAGGGCTAAGAGCCTCCCAGATGTTGGCTGCCGGCACTGGCCTGCGTGCCAGGTCACCCCTACACAGGTCCTGGCTGTGCGCTGTAGCCATGTTCAGTCCTTGGCCACGTGACTCAAATCACAAATCAGCCTTGTGGGCCGTGGGGCGCCTCTGGAGGCTCGTGTGACCTTGCTTTGCAGGCATGAGGTCTGAGGCCCCCGCATGCCCGTCTTCCAGCCCTGGGGGAGCCCGGTGCGCTGCCCCAAAGGGGTGCGGTCAGGGAGCAGTGGCACTTCCCTGCCGGAGCCTTCCACAGCACACCCCACACAGTGGGGACAGGTGACCAGCGGGTTCTTTATTAAGCATCCCCAAGGGGACTGTAGCTCATTTGGGAGGAGCTGAGGATTCTGAGCCCAAAGCCCATTTCCAGGAGGTTCCCAGAAGGAGCAGGGCCGCTGGTCCTGTTCCCCCCCGCCCGGCCCCGCTTGCCCCCGTCCGGCTTGCAGAGTCTGCTGGTGCACCCCGTCCCGTCCGTGCTCCTCCGGGAGGGCGTGGCCGGGCACCCAGCTCACAGCTTGCCCTTGGGGCAGTGCTGCAGGGCCTCCTGCAGCGCGTGGATCACTCGGTCCACATTCTCCCTGGTGGCGTTGCAGCCCAGAAGGCCAATCCGCAGCACCTGGGGGTGGGCAGCATGGATGTCGGGGGCCTAGGCCCCGCCCACCCCGGCTGAGGTCTGGGCAGAGCAGGCAGCTCCTCTGCTGAGGGCTCCCTACCCAGGGTACACCAGGGAAGCCGAGAGCTTCCTGTGGCCACACGGAGCCTCCCAGACCCAGGCGGAGCCCATAGAGCTCGGGAAGGGGACCCAGGGCGGTGACCAGTAAAGGCCACTCAGAATCGCCCGCTCAGCGAGCACAGCCCGACCCGGGCACCGCTGGAGCCGGGCACTGGGCCTCCGGCTGGTCTGCCTCACGGAAGAAGCAAGGACGTTTGGGATACATTGGAGAGGCTGTACCCCGAGACCTCAGCAGCTGGGGCGGAAGGGGCAGGAGGACACAGTCTGCCTAGAGTCAGCCCCCCAAATCCCTGGGGTCCGGAGAATGATGTTCCCTCTGGACACCCCTGCTGCCTCGGGCCCTCTGATGACCACCGACCTCAGCCTGGGGCTGGACATGGGCACAATCTGCTCCATGCGGGGTTGAATCTAGCTTTTGTGGCCTGTGTGGCCGGTGTGGCCGGCCCTTCCCTCACCTTCCCCGTGGAGGGCCCAAGGCCGCCGGTGATCTCAATGGCGAAGTGGTCCATCACGTAGCTGACGATGTCTCTCCAGTCGTAGCCGGCGGGCACAGCCACCGTGGTGATGGTGGGCAGCCGGAGCTCCTGCGGGGCAGGCCAGGCTCAGCACCAGCCGCCGGCTCGGGGCCAGCCCCGC
>NW_011889072.1:355226-357438 GCF_000151845.1 Pteropus vampyrus | reverse complement strand
AGGGGGCTGACAGGCTCCCACCTCCCCACCAGGTCCCCCTTAGCCCCGGCGACCCCGAGAAGCCCATCCTTGTCCCCATGTGTGACATAAAGGGCCTTGGGCTGTGACCAAAGCCACCTCAGAGAGCCCCTGCTCACCCCTTTCTTTTGAGATATAGGTAAACTGAGGCCTAGGGATGAAAAGACATAGCCAGGTCCAAAGTGCCCGAGGGTGCACTGAGACATCTGGGGACACGGGGCTCCTGTGGGCAAGCGGCTGGCCCCAAGCCCCCGGCCAGGGAGGAAGGCGGGGCCCTGGGCTGCGGCGCCGATGGGGGGCTCGGGACCAGTGAGTGAAAGTGATGGGGGCCGCGGCAGTGAGAGGTCACCCCCACGCCCCTCAGCCGCCCTGTGCGACCCTCACGTCCTGGGCGCGCCATCGCAGCCCCAGATGTTGGCCAGCCACTTGACGTCCAAGTAGAAGGAGAATGGCCTCGTCTTCCGTGCGTAGATCTTACTTCTGAGGAGAAGAACCAGCCTGAGCACCTGCCTGTCTGGCCGGGGTGCCTGTGGGGCGGCCTTGCCGGGCCCCCCTGCTTCACAGAAGGGAGCCAAAAAGGGAGCCAGAAGGGTGGGGTCGGCCCCTCGGGAGGCCAGTGCTGCTGGCCCTGGGGCCTGGCCTGCACCTCTGCCTCTCGGGGACCTGGCCTGGCCCGCCCTCTCCAGCCCCCTCCCATGGAGTCGTCCTGCCTCGTGCCCCAGGCCAGCGAAAGGTGACATCACTTAAAGACAGGGGGGCTGGCTGCACTGGTGAGCGGGGCACATCCACGTGATGGAGAGGAAGCCAGGGCTCCCGCAGGCTGCCGCATCCCCGGGGTGTAAACTGGGAAGCTGGGTGTAATACGGGGCTCCTTGGGCAGGGCCGCCCCAGATTGGCCTGAGCAGACCGGGCCTCTCCCCAGCTCTGGACTCGGACTCAGCCACCTCCTCACCCCGTCCACACGGGATTCTTCTCTCACCCCAAGTGTTGTTCTGGTAAATGGCACGGACGTCCCCTGCTAGGGCTGGTCCCCCATCCCCTCCCCAGCCCACCTGGGCCTGGCTCAGGGTCTGGACATGGGACGTGGGGACGTGTTGGGGTTGCGGCAGAGCACAGGTGGCCCCAGCCTACCCCATGGCACGGCTCCTGCACCAGCTCCTGGATGCTGAGCCGGGTGGAGCCAGTAGGGAGCTGGCACAGGGGGCTGGCACAGGGTGGGGGGCCGGTCCTTGGCTTGATGGAACGGCAGGGCCCGCCTCCCACACACAAGCCTCCATTAGGACTGTCTTCTGGACGCCAGCCCGGCTAGGCCGCGTGCTACACGCCCATGACCGTCACCGCGCCCAGCTCCTGCTCCGAGAACCAGAGCTCTGGCACCCCTGTCCTGGGTGGCCCCTCTCCCGGGGTGGGTGGCGAGGGTTCTAGAGGTGTCTCTGAGCACGACGAGGTGCCCTTTCCTCGCCTGCTTCGTCCCCGCCTCCCGGAGTCCCTCGGCCTCGCTGCTTGTCCAGCCCTGGCCTGGCATTCCGGGGGTCACTCACTTGGCCTTGTCACTGAAGGAGATGAGCGAGGTGCCTGGAGGGGCGTTCAGGACCTTCTGGGAGCCCGAGTACAAGACGTCGATGCCTACAGGGAGGGGGTGCACGCTTGGGGGGCCGGGCACACCTGGTGGGGGGTCTCACTGGCCCAGGCCTGGGCAGGTCTAGCAGAAGTCTGGGTAACCTGGGGGCCCATGCACCTGGTGTCTGAGTGAGGGGACAGGCCTGTGGGGCCGGGCCGGGCCCTGTGGAGTCTGACACTATGTCGGGGCAGGCGGGGAGACCCCGTGAGGGGGCGCGGAGGGAGCTGGGCGGCGGGGACACGAGTCTTCCCCTCGCCTCTCCAGGCCCCGCCCTCGCACCGGAAGCCGCCCGCGGGCGCCTCGTCTTCCAGGCTCGGCGGAGGGTGACGGCCAGGGCTCCGGGTGAGGGGGCAGCTCCGACCCCGAGCTCCGCCCGCCTTGCAAGGCCCCCAGTGGCCCCGGGTGGCTCCCAACGTGCAGCAGCCCAAATCCAGGGGCCCGGCGTCTCGGGGAGGGGTGCCGACTTCCTGAGCTCCGTGAGGCCCACAGAGCGGCCGCTCGCGCCGCAGCGTGGAGCCTCACGCGGACCCCGCGAAGCACGCGGGGCACCGGGCGAGGGAGCAGGGCGGGGGC
>NW_011889072.1:351733-354026 GCF_000151845.1 Pteropus vampyrus | reverse complement strand
GGCATTGTGGGCACGCCTGGCCCCGCTCTCGGAAGGCGGTGCCCCCCAGACTCAGCACAGGGCCAGGAGGACCCCGAGGCTCCCCACACCACGACGGAGGCTGGGTGGGGACTCGGCCTCACATGCCGCCACCGGGCTGGAGGGACCTGCCAGCACCCCCTGCCCACCCCAATCTGGGCTGATCCCTGCCACCCGGACGGGCCACCTGTGGCAGAGCTCCCCGTAGCCATCGAGGGGCTGCAGCACGCCGCTGGATGACTCCCCCTGAGTCAGGAACAGCAGCACCGGCCTGTGCTGGGCCAAGCCCTGGGAGGGACAGAGGCGACAGCTGTGGGCAGAGCCAGGGAGGCGAGGGGCCTCCCCTGGCTGGCCAGCCCCTCCCAGGAGGACTCTTCCTGAAGAGGGCAGGGCGGGACCCACTCCAGACACCTGCACTCGGTGCGGCCTGCGGCCCGGGTGCCCACGGGTATGTTGAGGTAGGGGCCGGGCATCTCAGCTCTGGCGGGGGGCTTGTTCCCAGAAGAGAAAGACTTTGTCCCAGAGACCCAGGAAGAGTAGCCTCGGCCTCCTGCCTCTCCTGCTGGGGCCATCGTGAGTGAACTGAGTCCCCAGGACTTGGGCTGGTGGGACTGACCTTGCCCGGTGGGGAGGGGCTGGCGCCCTGAGTGTCAGGGCCTGTCCTGCTCCCCACCCCCTGCCTCCAGCCCCTGGCTCTGCCCACAGGACTGGGCTCCTGACTCAGTTTCCCCACCAGCAGAGCCCTGCCTATTAGGCTTCCCACCTGCCCTCAGGTACCAGAAGGCTCTTGCTGTGGCAGGTCACCTGGAGCTGGGAAGGCTCTGGCCCTAGCCTCGCAGCCCTGAGCCCACCCAGCCGGCCGGCCCCCTCCCATCCCCAGGGCCGGGGTCCCCCACCCACCTCCTCCACCTCCTGCAGTGTGAAGCAGCCTCCGGGATCCTTGATCATCTGGTGCACGCGGGCGCCTGGGGTAGGAGCAGGGAGAAGTGAGCCACCCCTGTCCCAGCGCAGGGCAGGGGCCACGCTGAGCCGGCCGCAGGAAGGACTGGGGCTTCGGGGTGCCCCGGATGACAGCAGCCAGCCGCAGTCTACTGCCCCTCCCTCAGGTGGCTCCCCTTGAGCCCAGCCGGGCCTCGCGTCCCCAGCACGCCTCATCGGGAGAAAGCGAGCATTTGTACGAGGCCGGCTTGGTGGGTGCCACCCCAGCAGAGGGTGGTCTGGGAGGCCACGTGTTCGGTGAAGGAGTGAGTGGGGGAGGGGCTTCGCCTTCCTTTGAGGCCAAGGGCTCCTTGTCTTCTCCCTCTCTCAGACCCCTGCATAGGAGCGGGGGTGGGGGAGGGCGGGGTGCCCAGGACCATCTGAGCCTCAGGGGAGAGCCGAGGCCTGGGTGTGGGGGCTGGGCAGGGCAGGAGCCTGTCCAGGCCGAGCAGCGGGCAGTCAGGGCCACTGGAGTATGGGCGTCATGGTCCGCCTGGGGGCCCAGCCTCTGCCCAACCCTGACTCCTCCTGAAACCAGCGTGTGGACTAGGGGACAGGGCGAGGGGTCGGGGCCCCTCGAGCCGTCAGAGGTTGTCCATTAACCGGGAGCCGGCCGGTGTGGCGCTGACCTTGCAGGAGCTGCGAGCTTTCCAAAGCCGCGATCGATCACTAAGCCCGCACACGCCTGCGCTTGACAGTTCGTCTCTAGAAATTTTACTCTGGAGGCGAAACCCTGGCTATACCTCCGGATTCTGTGGCTTCAGAAAGAGGGCTGTGTCTGAGATTTTGAGGGGGGATTTCAGCCTCTGAAACGCTGTCCTGTGGCAGAGCAGAGGTGACCCTGGCGAACCCAGGGAGCTGCGGGAGCTGAGACCGGAGGCTTCTCTGCAGTGGCCCCTGACGTGCTGCAGAAACAGCTGTCCCCAAACGCTGAGGTCCCTCGAGCACCCAGACGCCCAGGCTGGCGGGCAGGGGAAGGCCACAGAGGGGCTGGGGAAGGGCCTCGGTTGGTGTCTGGCTGGCGGGGGGCACTGCTAGGCATCCTGCCCGCGGTGGGAAGCCTTAGAGGGGGATGGCTCAAGGCCACACCCCACCATCTGCCCCATCCCTTACCGATTCGCTCCCCGATCTCGGCCGCTCGCTGCCCCCAGATGCCGTTGACCCCGACCAGGTAGGCGTCCCCGGGCTCCAGGAGATTGAACAGGGCAGCCTCCAGGGCGGCGTGCCCCGAGCCGCTGACCGCCAGTGTGAGGCTGTTCCTGGTCTGGAACATATACTGGATGCCTTGCTTGATCTC
>NW_011889072.1:345645-348838 GCF_000151845.1 Pteropus vampyrus | reverse complement strand
CGATCGATCACTAAGCCCGCACACGCCTGCGCTTGACAGTTCGTCTCTAGAAATTTTACTCTGGAGGCGAAACCCTGGCTATACCTCCGGATTCTGTGGCTTCAGAAAGAGGGCTGTGTCTGAGATTTTGAGGGGGGATTTCAGCCTCTGAAACGCTGTCCTGTGGCAGAGCAGAGGTGACCCTGGCGAACCCAGGGAGCTGCGGGAGCTGAGACCGGAGGCTTCTCTGCAGTGGCCCCTGACGTGCTGCAGAAACAGCTGTCCCCAAACGCTGAGGTCCCTCGAGCACCCAGACGCCCAGGCTGGCGGGCAGGGGAAGGCCACAGAGGGGCTGGGGAAGGGCCTCGGTTGGTGTCTGGCTGGCGGGGGGCACTGCTAGGCATCCTGCCCGCGGTGGGAAGCCTTAGAGGGGGATGGCTCAAGGCCACACCCCACCATCTGCCCCATCCCTTACCGATTCGCTCCCCGATCTCGGCCGCTCGCTGCCCCCAGATGCCGTTGACCCCGACCAGGTAGGCGTCCCCGGGCTCCAGGAGATTGAACAGGGCAACCTCCAGGGCGGCGTGCCCCGAGCCGCTGACCGCCAGTGTGAGGCTGTTCCTGGTCTGGAACATATACTGGATGCCTTGCTTGATCTCGTCCATTATCTAGGGGCGGTGGGCACGCAGGTCAGGCCCCGTCCCCTGCCCTCCCGCAGTGAGGCGGTGGCTCCGGGGACCGTCTGCCGCCCCTGACGGCCCACCTGATACATCTCCTTGTGCATGTGGCTGATCATCTGCAGCCGCCCAGCCTCCAGCACTCGTGGGGCCACGTTGGAGGGGCCAGGCCCCAGCAGGAGCCAGCTGCGCACCGACAGGGGCCAGCGCAGGGCCTCCGGGGGAGCCACCAACAGCTGGTGCGAGGCCATGGTCCGCACCCAGCCTGCCACCTGCAGCCCCAGAAACACGCTGGACGAGGTCGGCAAGCGGAGCATTTCCCAGCTGCCCCGCGCCCCACGTGGGCGGCACAGGCCGTGCGTGGGCGGCACAGGCAGCGTCGGAGGGGAGGCTCGGTCGGTCGATAGGCTCCCGCTCCGCCCGCCGCCCGCCTGTCGCCGTTCCCTGACCCCTTGTCAGCGCTTATCCTGCATGTCAGGGCCTGACGGTCGGGGTGTTGAACCCTAGGTGGGGGAGGAGGAGCCTTCAGAGTCCAGTCACTGAAAAACAGTCGGCCGGCCATCCGCCACCTGCTGGCCCCTCTTCCCGACCCCTCGCCACTGTCCCGGGTGGGCATCTAGCCCCAGACTTTTTCTAATGGACCAGAGGACAAATATTTCGGACTTGGCAGGTCGTCCAGTCTGTGTCGCCCACACTCAACCCGGCCGTTGCAGAGCTAAGCAGGGACGATGGTGTGGCCGTGTGCCAATCAACCTTTATTTACAAAGCAGATCTTGGGCCAGATATGGCCCGGGGGCCATAGCTTGCTGATCCTGGCTCAGCTGATGGAAAGGCTCAAATTAGAAAATACATATGCCCCGTGTGTACGGACACGCACGCACGCACGCTGAGAACGGGGTCGTTCCCGACCCCACCGGAAATCAGTGCCTCCTCTGCCCCTCCCTGCCTGTGGCCCTGAGGTTCGGCGTCCACACATGCGGCCACGGGCACGTGCGTGGGGAGCGTCCTCTGCCTGCCGAGTCCACAGGTGGGGAGAACACAGTCAAGCCCCCCTCCAGGAGGAGCCCCACCCAGCAGGGCCGCCGCCCCAGGGAGTCAGAGAGGCCCCTGTGCTCTGAGCAGCCTGCATGCTTCTCTACAGTCCTCATGGGGCCCGGACGCCCCGCACTTGGCTCAGGGATCTGACGCCCTGGGCTTCTGCAGGTGACCCAGGAAGCGACACCCTCCCACTGGGACCCAGCAGGAGACTTTCCACGGGGACTGCCAGCTCAGCAGAGACACTTTCAGCACTCAGCGCTGGGCTGGGTTTGTGGCGTGGCATCCTGGAGGCATGGGGACCCCACTAGTTCTAACCATGCTGGACAGTCATGGCCTAAGCACCTGGGGACCCTCACAGCCCTGTGGGGGGCGGGGAGGGGGCCTCTGTCTATGAAGACACAGAATAAACAGGTGGAGGGAACAGCCCCCACGTGCTGGGCACAGAACCACCTGCGGTGCCTCCAGGCCCCAGGCCTGGCCCCGGGAAAGGTGACGAAGATGTGGTCTCCGCTGGCTCAGGGCAGGCACGCCACGACTCTGGCCTTCTGTAACACAGGGAGGACAGGCGGAAGCCCCCCCTCCCCCTCTTCCCTTCCTCCCTCCCCCACCCCCTTCTTTACGAGCTTGCTCTGGGCCAGGACCCAGACCTCTGCTCCAGCCGATGCAGTGTCAGCCAGAGAGGCCATAGCCCCTGCAGACAGGCGGGGCCGAGGGGACCCAGGGTCCCCCACAGCCTCCTGGCCGCTGAGAGGAGAGGCCTCAAGGGCCCGAAAGCCTAGAGGAGGGGGAAGCCCCAGGGGCTTCCAGGAAGAGGTGTGTGTCGGGGGAGCCATCAGAGCTGAGCCGTGGAGAGTGCAGGGGCCGGGTGGGGCGGCAAGGGTCTGCCCGGCGGAGGGAATGGTGGGGCTTGAGTACAAAGGTGGCAGTCTGCACAGCATGCAGGCCTGTGTGGGGCGGGCCCGTTAGGCCCTGAGGGAGCTGGCGGCCGCAGGTCCTGCTGCACGTGGTCTCAGGAGCCAGGTGCTGGCCTGGTGACGTCCGTGAAGCACGGGGCCTCTGGAGCCGTCGTGGGCCTCAGCCCAGCCCGGCCTGGGGCCAACTTGTCACAGCCCTGGTGAACTCTTCCTCTGCCCGAGAAGATCTCAGCCCGTGGCCATGCCCCAAGCTGGGGATGACACTCCACCCGGGACCTCCTGCCTGCCGGGAGCAAGGGGCCACCCCTTCCAAGAGGCAGGCTCCCCGACTCAGCCCTGTCTGCAGCCACGGGCCTGGGCTCCTTCCCTCAGCGACTGCACCCCTTCCCTCTGGGCCCCCACCCGAACTGCTGTGCTACCTCTCGCTGCACCTTCCCCTCTGCGGGGGTGCTGGTCCTTGGCCCCGCTTCTGCAGCCCCCACCTGGGCTGTCGTCTCGACTGTCCAGTTCCTCAGATGCCCCGAGCAAACGCGTGAAGAAAGGGCCTGGAGCCCCGTGCCGAGTCCCGGAACTCCAGTCGGCCGG
>NW_011889072.1:344354-344750 GCF_000151845.1 Pteropus vampyrus | reverse complement strand
CTCCCAGGCCCAGCTCCCCATAGACCTGGGGCATCTTAGCTCCCCAGGCACTGGGGGAACCCACAGGCTGCTGCCTGCCACACTATGCTATCAACGGAGCCTGCGTTTTTAAAATTCAGCTTCTGGTTTCCACAACTGATGGGACAAACGCAAGCCACTGCTGTGGCCTATGGGTCTGACACACCCGCGCGGCGTCGTGAAGGTGTGTGCCATCTGCCCCGTGGTGCTCCCTGCTGGTGACGCGGCCTTCTCGTCCCTTCTGCCAGCCGCCCGCTCCTGCTGGTGTCTTCACAGATGCCGTGTTTTAAATGTACAGCCGAAGGCAGCCTGTCGTGACACCCAGACCGAAGGGGGCATCACAGGCCCACGTGCTCAGCTTTTCGCAGACAGCCGGCG
>NW_011889072.1:343938-344304 GCF_000151845.1 Pteropus vampyrus | reverse complement strand
TCGTCTCGACTGTCCAGTTCCTCAGATGCCCCGAGCAAACGCGTGAAGAAAGGGCCTGGAGCCCCGTGCCGAGTCCCGGAACTCCAGTCGGCCGGCGCAGGGGGAAACGGTGATTCGTGTTTCGACCGACGCTGGGAACTCTGCAGTCCGGCACCAACACCTGGACGCACGTCGGTTTGCTGCGTGTCGGTTCCCGGACACACACCGAGCCCTTGGTTCACCATCCGGGTGATTTCTGAATGACGACGTCCCATTGTCTGGCCGTGGGACACACACCCGACGACGGCCACCAGCCCGGGGGCCGAGGACACAGGACCGAGCCTTCCCGAGAACGCGCTCTGCGCTGTAAACCTCTGGCTTGCTGTT
>NW_011889072.1:343392-343888 GCF_000151845.1 Pteropus vampyrus | reverse complement strand
CCTCCGCCTGAGCAGCAGGACCCCTGAGGCTGCCCAGTATGAAATGCAGCTTTGTCTCGGGGGGCGTCCGGGCCCAGGCGTCCCATTCCAGGTCATGACTAAGTGGCAGCAGTGGTCTCTGCTGGGCGAGGGTCACTTGGAACCTGTCCCACACCGAGAGGCCTCTGATGAGATGCTGTGGCCCTGGGTGTCTGTCAGGCCTGCGGTGAGAGACGCCAGGCCCAGCAGCCCCAGCCCCACCCCCATGGCTGCGGGGTGCGGCCTGCCCTGGGAACAGGGCCCCCTGGGGGCAGGAAGCCAAGGGCTGGAGTGCGCCCTGCCTCCTCCTGCCGCCTGCCGTAAAGGCTGGTGCCCGCTCTGGAGGTGTAGCCACAGCTCTGTCTCAGTGGCGGGACCGAGCGGGGCCCAGGGCATTGTCACAGGCATGGCTCCCGAGCTCTAGCCCCCGACGATGACGAGGGCTAGGACATTGGTAGCTACTTCACCACACACTCTG
>NW_011889072.1:341370-342575 GCF_000151845.1 Pteropus vampyrus | reverse complement strand
GGCTGCCCAGTATGAAATGCAGCTTTGTCTCGGGGGGCGTCCGGGCCCAGGCGTCCCATTCCAGGTCACGACTAAGTGGCAGCAGTGGTCTCTGCTGGGCGAGGGTCACTTGGAACCTGTCCCACACCGAGAGGCCCCTGATGAGATGCTGTGGCCCTGGGTGTCTGTCAGGCGTGCGGTGAGAGACGCCAGGCCCAGCAGCCCCAGCCCCACCCCCACGGCTGCGGGGTGCAGCCTGCTCTGGGAACAGGGCCCCCTGGGGACAGGAAGCAAAGGGCTGGAGTGCGCCCTGCCTCCTCCTGCCGCCTGCCGTAAAGGCTGGTGCCCGCTCTGGAGGTGCAGCCACAGCTCTGTCTCAGTGGCGGGACCGAGCAGGGCCCAGGGCATTGTCACAGGCATGGCTCCCGAGCTCTAGCCCCCGACGATGACGAGGGCTAGGACATTGGTAGCTACTTCACCACACACTCTGCTCCCCGGGCACCGAGCGGCCTGCTGGGCAACCTGCCCCAGCCACGTGGTGTGACGGGTGGCTGTCGACAGCAGTGGCCTGCCTGCTGGCCCGGGCAGCGGCGGCTGTGGCTCCTGGGGCTCCCACGGCACCTGCTCTGTGTGTCGTGATTCTCAGGGCCTTGTGGGGCCCTCTGCCCTTTTCCCGTTTGGGATGGTTCATGATGGGACAGTTGTGACAACCCGGAGAGGACTTAGGCTGTGCCGAGGGTCTCTGTGCAGCGTCGCCAGCCGCGCCTCCCCCCACCACCGTGCAGGGACCTCCGGCCAGGCCCGTCCAAGCCTCCCTCTGGCTCCCGGGGCCCGTGCCCCTCCCTTTGGGGCCAATTTACCCAGAGGCAAAGAGGTGCTTTTTAGTTGCTTTCATAATTTCATGTTGCGGGGGGGGGAATTTTTCACTGACATATAGACTTAAAATACTGCTTTTAACACAGCAGAACCTTGGTCTGGGGTTGCCCAGGGTGCCCCAACTTCTCACATCCCCAAATCCAGTGAAGTGGAAATATGCATTCCCATCTATAAATCTCAGTCGGTGACGCCTGCTGGATCTCACAAACACCGAACGAATAAATCCACATTCTCGTGTTCATTTTGCCAGGTGTTTGTCTAGACCACTGAAATCATGCTGTGTGCGGACATTTGCGGTGTAGACGCCAGACATTCTTGGGTCCCTGACGGAAGAACAGAACGGATCAGAG
>NW_011889072.1:337316-340222 GCF_000151845.1 Pteropus vampyrus | reverse complement strand
GTCCCCACCCCGGGAGAGGAGCTGACGCTCTGCTGCGTTACCGCGTTTCGGTTTGCTCGCCGTCATTTGTGGCTAGTCTTCCCGTGTCAGCCATGTGAGAACAGACGACGGGCGAGGGCGGTGAGAGCACGCACAGGCTCGCCACCCCCACGAGCTGGCCCAGAGCGGGACAGCTGCAGCCACCAGCGGTGGCCTCGGAGGAGGACAGGCGGCACCAGCGCACCCAGCCTGGGCGCAGGCCGCAGGAAGGCTTTCTGGCACAAGCGACACCTCGCCAAGACCTGACAGGGAGAAGGGGTGACCAGGAGCAGGGTTGGGGTGCGGAGTGGATCAGGCCCGGGGGGCCGGGTGCTGTCAGGAGCGAGGAAGGCCCATTGGAGCTCAGAGCAGGGGAGTCCGTCAGCGGTAAGTTCACGCGCGGGCCCTTTAAGAGGATGCCCGGGACTCCCGAAGCCCCACGGAATCGCAGCTTCACCTACAGCAGTGACATGTCACAGCAAGGAAAGTCCCCTTGCTGTGACATGAGAGTCCCCTTCCAAGGGGACTTCCTGTGCCCAGAGAGCGGAGGACCCCACACGTGGGCATCCGAATCCCCAGACTTTCTAGAAGCATTTTTGGCTGGCGAAAATCCACAGGGACCCCGAGGAGGCCGGTCCCTCAGGACAGGAAGGCCTAAGAGGTCACCTGACTCCAAAAGCCTGTGCTGGGGCCCCCACCCTGGACATAAGAGGTGAGGGGACCCCGGGGAACAGTGACACCCAGTGGCCAGACTGAGTCCCAGCTGGGAGCTTCGTGTTCTCGTCCCTCAAAACGCTGCTTTCTCGTCCTTCCTGGTGGCAGAAGCAGCAGTGTGGTTGTTGCCAGCGGGGCGGGGCTGGGGGGGCTGCGGGACTCTGCCCCTCCCCCTCGGTCCCGCCCACAGCGAGGGGGGGTGCACGCTGCAGCCGGTCTGGGCAGGCGCACGCGGGGCCAGGGGTAGCTGGGTGCCCGCCTTCCTGCAGCCGGATGCCAGCATGGTTCTGCTCTGGCGTGAGCGAGGCCACAAGGACCTCCTGGGGCTGGAGTCTGGGGACACGCAGAAGCAGTGATGGGTGACGTGGGCACTCGTGGGAAGGACGGCATGGCAGAGCCTCGCTCGGGGCCATCGCAGCTTTAAAAGTCTTCAGCGCGAGTCATGACGGAATCCTCCGCGAGGACATGCGTGTAGCGCAAGCGGACTCTCGTCCCCACCACCGGCCTCACTGTACCCGCATCTGTCACCTTTGTTTCCCAGATCAGGTCCCCCGGCTCCACGGTCACTTGTCTCTCTCTGCCACAGCTTTACGGCCAATCCCGGACTTGCCGCTTCACCCAGGTGACCAGACACTTAGCGAAATGAAACGATTCCTTCATGTCATCCGAGAGCCTGTCCAGAGACGAATTTTCCCGATCGTCTAGAACATGCCTCTGCCAAGGTGGCTTGCTCGTTGGGATTCGGACGAGGTCCCAGGTCCCAGGGCCGCGTGTCCTCACGGCGATAGTGCTTCTCACTCCGCCGTGGAGACCGCTCAGCGGAAGCTGTCGACAGCAGAGTCCGGCTCAGGCGGCCAGGGCTGGGCAGAGAAGCCAGGTGGAGGGGTGGCGTGGGGGTCGCCCTCCTGCCACCGCGCTTCCGCCCGTGAGGGGCCCGGGCTGCCCCTGCCTCCCTGGTGGGAGGGGTCGGGGGGCGTCCTGCTCAGGACAGGCCCCACTCAGGCTCCTTGCCCAAGCCCGGAGCTCAGACCTTCGCCCGGCTGTGCGGGAACCCGGAGTCACCCCAAGCCCTCACGCCCCCTCGACCCTGGGTTGTCACACACCCCTTCTGGCTGCTCCGCCCCCAGGCTCTGTGTGTGTGTGGGGAGGGGTCTGAGGTCCAGGGCCTCCTGCTGGCCTCTCCCCTGCACCTGCCACCCCCAGGGTACCAGCGGAGGTCCCCACACTCGGCATGGCCCAGGAGGCGGCAGATGAGGCTGGGGAGACTCTGGGAGACGAGGGAATCCCGAGAGGAAGCTCTTTCCTCTGACTGATCCATCAGGGTAGGGCTGACATCGGAAACCCAGGCGGGAAGTGGGTTCCTGATTATTCTAGAAGCCCAGGGCGTGCTGAGTGGCCCCGTGGGCCCTGACCTCGGCACTTTACAGAACTTAACTCAGCAGCCCTCGCATCCTCTCGGGGAAAGCTGGCTTTGTTCCTCCCTGTTTACAGACGGGGACACTAGGCGGGAGCAGGGATGACCCGCTGAGGCCCCTCCACTCACAGTGGGGAGGGCGCGGGGAGGGGCGGCTGGCCAGGCTGGCCCGCAGGAGGAGGGGCCGGGCCCGCCCTGGACCCACGTCCACCTGGACGCTGGGCCCCGCCGTGCGCATGTGTTGACGGCGAGTCGGGGGCAGGCTGCTAACCTTTCCTGTCCTTTCTACACGTGCTCTGGGTTCTACCTCTTGTTCTCAGAGTGTGGCTCAGACTGCAGGGTCCCTGGGCCCTCACCCGCTGCTAGCCGGGCCGAGGGAGAGGGCCGCGCAGGCTGGGCCTCCGTCTCTGGGTTCCTGGGAGCACCCCACCGCTGCTTCGCCTCTGCCTGGGCGCCCCCACGCGGCCACCAGCATCTCAGCCACTTTCTCCCTGCAACGGCCCCTGAAGGGGGGGGGCGGGCTCCGACGCGGAGCCCACGGCCACTTCATGAGGAGGCCTGAAGCTGTCCTGCAAAGCGATGCTCAGGGTGGCCAGCTCGCGCCTGGTGGGAGCTTAGCGCACAGCACCGTCACCGTCACCGTCACCGTGGGGCAGCCTCCCGGCTCCCTCGCACGTCCTCAGGAAAACAGACGAGGAAGGCGTGGATCCCCAAGTCCTCCTTCCAAGGTCAGCCTCTCTCCTGCCGAGACCTGGGGGGG
>NW_011889072.1:331659-336356 GCF_000151845.1 Pteropus vampyrus | reverse complement strand
GCTGCCTTCACAAGGAGAGTTTGCAGCTGTGATAACTTACGGCTCCTGAGAGGGGGGCATTATTCCGGGTTGTCCCTAAATGCCATCGCAAGGGCGCTTACAAGAGAAAGGCAGGAGATTAGTCAGTCACACAGAGGGGGCGGGAGGCCACCGGTGTGCCAATGCAGACAGGCTCTGGAAGATGCTGTGCCTCTGGCTCTGAAGATGGGACACAAGCCAGGCGTGTGTCCCCAGAAGTCGGGGGAGGCACGGACAGATCCTTCCCTGGGGCCTCTGGAGGACCTGAGGGTGAGGCCAGGCGTTCGTGGCACAGGGAGTCTTTGCCCTGGAGAGCTTGGGGACGGGAGCCTGGAGGAGGCCTTGCAGGAACCAGAGCCCTCGGCTTGGTGGCAGCCTCCTCGGGGTGACCCGAAAAGGAGGGACTGCCTCACCGCCACCCCGCCCCACCCCACCTCCTGCCGGTCCCTGCCTCTGGCTGAAACCAAAGTGGAACCCCGAGGGGTCAGCCTCTGGGGACAGAGAGGGCAGAGGCTAACCGAGGAAGTGGGGTTTCGGGTCCGGGGGCCCCGCCTGGCACACTGCCGGGCACGGCCACCGCCACACTTCCTGTGTCTTCAAAGGACTACGGAGTTGCCCCGGGTGGGGCCGCGTCCACGCCGCCCACCAGCCCTGGCCAGCACGGAGCAGAGTGCTGGACGATGCCACATGCCGAGGCCCGGGCACCTTCTCCGGCCCAGCCCCTCCCCCGGCTTTGTGTACAGACGGACCATGTCCATGCCTGAGTCGCTGGGGGCCCCGCCCCATCCACCATCCTCCGCCCAGCTCGGACCCGCGCAGGGCGTCCTGGTTTGTTCAGCTCAGCCAACAAACAGCATAGTCGTAGCACAGAGGGGCCGCCCTTCCGTGCCCAGACACAGCCGGGGCTTGTAGGGTCTCGTGGACACGCAGAGGAGGGAAGGCAGTGGGGAGCCCGTGAGGGTGCAAGGGGGGATGTGTATTGGGCACTTCCTTCCGGCCTGGGTCACTAAGGGTGCCCCTGGCAGCAGCTGCTCTGCGGACATGGACCCCACAGTGGGCTCTGGTCCAGCCCAGCCGCCTGGCTGCCAGCTGCTGCTGGCCAGACGCTGAGTCAGCAGCCTGCCGCCCAGCACGCCTCAGGCAGAGCCCAGCAGAGCTGTGCGTGCAGCGCAGGCCCCTGAGGGCCTCCCAAGCCGGAAGCCCAGGCCCCCTCCACGTGGGGCCTCCCCGCTGGGCGGGGGTCTCCTGGCTCTGCCCCGTCCCACCACGGGGCCAGGTCTCTGAGTCTGGGACCCCGCAATCCTCTCTCCTGCAGGACATTTCGCTCCCCCATGAAATGTCCCAGCGTGGGTCCCACCTCCCGCTGACACTGCCGCCAGGTGAGATTAGGAATTGTGAAGGGGCAGGGACCCCAGCCCTGCCCACTCCCCAGGGGAGGGGGCTCCATTAATTAAAGCCCGGGTGGGCCAGCTGAGGGCACCCCTTCCCACCGTGCCCCCAAAGCTGCCAGGCCCTGCTGCTCTGGCTGCCGAGAAGCTACTGGAGTCTCGGGAAGAGCGTTAGGCCAGGGGTCTGGCTCGGACCGACCTCGGGCACCCCCGACCCTTGGGGGCCTTGTCCAGCCTCTCAGCCTCAGTTTCTTCGCCCACAAAATGGGGGTGGTGATTGTGCCTTCCTGGGCAAGAGTGAGTGAGTTATTCAAAAGCAAGCACTTTGCAAACTCTGCCTCATGATGCACATGCCGGGGAGGGCCCCGGTCACTGGTGAGAGCCGGGGGCAGGGGTCTGCAGGCCATCTGCCAACTGCCCCTCTGTGTTCTTCTGTGGCCTGTCCAGCTGGAGCCTCCATTCAGCTCAGCTCTGGCCAGGCCTGCCCAGCCTCAGGCTGCCCTCAGGTCACCCTGGTCGAGAGTCCCAGCCCTTGGGCTTGAGTCTGGCCAGCTCACGGTCCCCAGACCCCGCCGCATGTGCCAGGCCAGTGATGGGTTCTGCTGGGCCCAGTCCCTGCGCTCAGACTGGTGGCTGGTGCCTGGTCCCCACCACATCTTGGCAGCCCCGGGTCGCGCAGGGAACCTGTCGCTCTTGCTGAGGTTCCTGGCTGCTCTGCATGCGTGTGGCCTAACGGTCTGGGGACTGTGAGCATCGCTCATGCCCAGGACTGTGCCCAGACAGCGGGTTCTCACACGATTCACACCCTCCCTGATGGCACATTGTCTTACTCTTCCCCAGACCCAAAGGAGGGCATGGTCTCCACTTTGGATGGGACCTGAGACTCTCAGGGCATGGAACAAAGGAGAACTCGGAACACAGGAACGTTCCGTCCAGCGGTGAAGGCAGAAAGGCTGCGTCCAAAGAGGGCTTAGGAGGTTGAAAAATCTCAGTTTTAGGGAAGGTTCGCGGAAGCTGAAGAGAAAGTGTGAGTACAGGTGAGCAAGGCCTGCAGTGGAGGGGTTGGGAGGGCGTGCCTACAGGGTCCACGGGGACCAGGTGGGCAGGGGAGCCTCAGCCGGACGGGGGACTCCGTGGGTATGGGATCCAGAGTCCACCGCGGGGAAACCATCCCACACAGGTCACTTGGGGCCTGGACCTGTTCAGCCAGCTGAACACAGTTGGGAAGAAAAGGGTCCTGGCTGGGCCAGCCGGACACCAACCGGCGAGCTTAGAGCAAGTCCTTCCCTTAGCTTTCCCATCTTGGCCTCAGCTTCCCCATATGTAAAACCAGCTTTCAATCCATCCCCTAAGGTCGCTCTGGCGTTGGCTCTGGAACCCACCGCGATGCAGCTCCAGCCCGCAGAGGCCCCCGCGGTTTGGCCCCACTGCAGGGTCCGGCTCTGGATTCTGCAGGCCTATCTCTGCCTCAGCCTGTCTTCGGCTCTGGATGCAAGGCTGGACACGCCCCTCCGTTGCTATGGCAGCGGCGTTGCCCGGCAGCGCAAGGGCCCGGGAGTTAGGCTCCCAGGGAGTTACCACGGCAACGAGGCGGCACCTTCCAGGGGCGAGGCTTCGAAGGGGGCGGGTCCCTCGAAGGGGCGGGGCCTCCTATGGGGCGGGGCTCCGTGTTCAGCAGAAGTTCCAGACAGGGAGCCTGCTTCCCAGGATCCCAGCCTGATCCCTGCCAGGGTGGTGGACGCGGGCGGAGGGTCCCGGTGGGGAGGGGTCCTCGGGCTGCGGGAGAGACTGAGGCTGGACAACCTCTTTCGCAACCTACGAGGCGTTCACCTGGACTCCCAGAGGGCTCCCACCCAGCTCTGCAGCCCGCTGCTCCATGATCCTGCGGGAGGCAGGCCAGCCTCACCCCACCGCGCCCCTAACCGTCCAGTTGTCACTTCCGTTCGGGTAACCTGTCCTTTCCCACTTTTTATTTATTTATTTTTTTTGTCTCTGGTGTTCTGCAGATTTGGTTTTATTTTTCCTATTTGAAATCATGTTCGTTGCTCACTGAGTATTTGTCTGCAATTCTGGAAAATCTAATATTTCTTCAAATATAGTTTCAATATCTGTCTAGTCCTCCTCCTGGAATTTTAGGGGTTGCTCTCAAGCTCCAGCCAGGGGCTTCCTTGGCTTTTCTGCTGCTCCGGCCACGTGTAGACCTGGGTTCCCGCCAGACAGGAGCCGGGGGGCCTGTTTTTCTTCTCGCCTTCACTCACATGGCTCTAGCAGGTCCAGGCCTCAAGGGTGACCCATCGGACAATAAATATTTACTCTCAGAAATTTATCTCTATGTCGTGTCAGGTGGGATCCAAATTTATATATTTCCCACAGTGTCCTACACCAGTTATGGCATCATCTGTTTTCCTCAGATTATTTGAAACGATAGTTCTATCATAAGCTTTTGATCTATTTCTTTTTCAATACTGACATCTTTTTAATTTTTTAAATTTTCAATTATTAGTTGCCATACAATATTATATTAGTTTCAGGTGTATAACATAGTGATGAAACATTTATATAACTTACAAAGTGATCACCCTGATAAATCCAGTACCCACCTGACACCATACCTAGTTATTACAATATCATTGACTACATTCCCTGTGCTGTACCCTACACCCCTGACTATTTTGTAACTACCAATTCATACTTCTTAATCCCTTTCCTTTTTTCATCCACCCTAATCCTCTCCCATCTGGCAAGTCTCAAAGTGTTCTCTATATCTATGAGTTTGTGCTTTCTTGGTTTATTTCGTTCTTTGGATTCGACATGTAAGTGGAATTATATGACATTTGTCTTTCTCTGTCTGACTACACTCAGCACAATACCCTCTAGGTCCATCCGTATTGTCACAGATAGCAAGGCTTCATTCTTTCAATGGCTGAGTAACATTCCATTGTATATGTAATGTTATCCATCATCCACTGATGGGTATTCCATTGTATGGACAGACATTCTTTATCCATTGATGGACATCCAGGTAGGCTCTGTATCTCAGCTGTTGTAAACATACAGATGCACATGTCCCTTCAAAGTAATGTTTTCGGTCTCTTAGATAAATGTCCAGAAATGGGATTGCTGAGTCCTTTTTTTCTCTCTTGTTATAGCTTTTGTTTTAAAGTTTATTTTGTCTGATATAAGTATTGCTATCCCAGATTTTTTTCATTTCTATTTTCATGAAATACCTTTTTTGATGCCTTAACTTTCAGTCTGTGTGCGTCTTTTGATGAATTGAGTCCCTTGTAGGCA
>NW_011889072.1:323891-330913 GCF_000151845.1 Pteropus vampyrus | reverse complement strand
ACTATTTTGTAACTACCAATTCATACTTCTTAATCCCTTTCCTTTTTTCATCCACCCTAATCCTCTCCCATCTGGCAAGTCTCAAAGTGTTCTCTGTATCTATGAGTTTGTGCTTTATTGGTTTATTTTGTTCTTTGGATTCGATATGTAAGTGGAATTATATGATATTTGTCTTTCTCTGTCTGACTACACTCAGCACAATACCCTCTAGGTCCATCCGTGTTGTCACAGATGGCAAGGCTTCATTCTTTCAATGGCTGAGTAACATTCCATTGTATATGTAATGTTATCCATCATCCACTGATGGGTATTGCATTGTATGTACAGACATTCTTTATCCATTGATGGACATCCAGGTAGGCTCTGTATCTCGGCTGTTGTAAACATACAGATGCACATGTCCCTTCAAAGTAATGTTTTGGGTCTCTTAGATAAATGTCCAGAAATGGGATTGCTGAGTCCTTTTTTTCTCTCTTGTTATAGGTTTTGTTTTAAAGTTTATTTTGTCTGATATAAGTATTGCTATTCCAGATTTTTTTTCATTTCTATTTTCATGAAATACCTTTTTCGATGTCTTAACTTTCAGTCTGTGTGCGTCTTTTGATGAATTGAGTCCCTTGTACGCAGCATATGAAAGGGTCATGTTTTCTTATCCATTCAGCCACCCTATCTTTTGATTGGAGCACATAATCCATTTACATTCAAAGTTGTTGTTAATAGATATGTAGTTATTGCCATTTTATTATTCATATTTTTATCTTTTTTCTTCTTTTTTTTTTAAAGAAGTCCCTCCAACATTTCTTGTAATACTCGCTTGGTGGTGATGAATTCCTTTTGCATTTTCTTGTCTGGGAAGCTCTTTATCTGTCCTTGATTCTAAATGACAGCTTTGCTGGGTAGAGTCATCTTGGTCGTAGGTCCTTGCTTTTCATCACTTTGAATATTTCCTGCCAACGCCTTCTGGCCTGCAAAGTTTCTGTTGAGAAATTTGCCGACAGTCTTATGGGAGTTCCCTTGTAGGTAACTAATTGCTTTTCTCTTGCTGTTTTTAAGATTCTCTCTTTGTTTTTAAGCTTTGACATTTTAATTATGATGTGTCTTGGTGTGGGCTTCTTTGGGTTCATCTTGTTTGGGACTTTGTGCTTCCTGGGCTTTTATATCTATTTCCTTCTCCAGGTTAGGGGACTTTTCAGTCATTATTTCTTCAAATAGGTTTTCGATTCCTTGCCCTCTCTCTTCTCCTTCTGGCCTCCCTATGATGTGAATGTTGGTACACATCATGTTGTCCCAGTGGCCCCTTAAGCTGTCCTCATTTTTTTGAATCCTTTTTTCTGTCGCTGTCCTGATTGGATGTTTTCTGCTTTCTTATCTTCTAAATCACTGATTCGATCCTCTGCTTTGTCTAATCTACTGTTGATTCCTTCTAACGTCTTCTTCATTTTCAACTGGTTGCCTTTTATGTCTTCTATCTCCATTTTAGCGTTTCCTATCTCTTTGTTAAAATTCTCACTGAGCTCATCTACTCTTCCCCTAAATTCACTGAGCACCCTTATCACTGGAGTTTTGAACTTTGCATCTGGCAGGTGGCTCGTCTCCATTTTCTTTAGTTCTTTTTCTGAAGTTTTGCTCTGTTCTTTCATTTTAGACATGTTTTTTGTCTCCCCACTTTGGCTGCTTTCCTGTGTTTGTTCGTCTGTATTAGATAGGGCTCCTAAGTCTTCCAGTCTTAGTAAAGTGGCCTTACGTAGTGAGTGTCCTGTGGGCCCCAGTGGTGCAGTCCTCCCTGGTCACGTGAGCCAGGTGCCCGAGGTGTGTTCCTTGTGTGTGCCCTCCTGTTGTAGTTGAGCCTTGGTTGCTGTTTACATGTCATTGGGAAGGATTGACCCTCAAGCAGATTGGCCGTGAGAACTGGCTAGTGAGAGGCTGACCTTGCGGAGCAGAATTCACGTCAGCGGGGCTCTGGTGCCTGCCCTGTCTGCCTTTTGGGTACGTCCTCCTCCGATGCAGCCCTGGGTGGTGCTCCAGCCCTTGTTGAAGAAGGCCACTGGGTGTGCTGGGCCAAGGGCCTCCTGGGAGTGGCCCAGCTGCAGGCCACGTTCAACTGCAACCTGTGTACTGCCCAGGCCACCTGGTAAGAGTCACCAGGCAATCCGCAGATGGCCATCACCCATGCTGGGCTTGGATGTGCCTTGAGAGGCCAAGCCAGGAACTGAGGCCAGCTGCTGCTAGTGCTTGAGGCTGCTTGGCAAGAGGTACAGGGCACACTGAGCCCAAATCTGATTGGAGTTTGTGAACCTTTTGAGATTTTGGGAAAGTTTGCAGCATGAACCAAGACAGGCTATTAGTATGGAAAGAACACTGGAAGTGGCTTTGGTAGTGCTGTACATTGGGAGGGGTGGGGTCTCGGGGAATCACCTGGACAGGGCAAATGGTGTCAGCCAGGTTGATGGAGACTCAGAGATGGCGGCCACCTGCATCTGCATGCCAGGAGCGGGGAGGGCTCAACAACGGACCAATGGCCTCCACCAGCACTTCTGTCTGGGAGAAAGCTGCTCCTTCAGCCAGACAACCCTGTTCCTCTCCATATGCCCCTGGTGCCTTTTGAGCTGTGGCCCCAGTGCTGGAGCTCAGAGCAGGGGAGTCTGTCAGCGGTAAGTTCACATGAGGGCCCTTTAAGAGGATGCCTGGGACTCCCGCGGCCCTCTGTCCCACTCAGTCACCATCCCCACTGGTTTTCACAGCCAGAGGTTGCAGGGACTTCTCTTCTCGGCACTGGAACACTGGTCTGGCAGCCTGGTGTGGGGCTGGGACACCTCGCTCCTCCAGGGGGACCTCGGTAGCCAAGAAGTCTCTCCTGAGTCTCAAGCACCACACAAATGGATGTGGGACCGGCCCATTTCATGTCTCTGCCCTCCTACCAGTCTCAGGTGGCCTCTTCTGTGTGTCTCTAGTTGTAGGACTTCTGTTCAGCCAGACCTCAGGCAGCTCCCATGGTGGCTGTTCTGTATTTTAGTTGTGATTTTGATGTAGTCGCGATAGAAGGCATGCACAGTAGTGACTCCCTGCTCCCCTGTCTGGACCAGAAGAGACTGATACCTTTTTAATCATTAGGATTTCATAATGTTTTAACATCTAATGAGGCAGATCCTTCTTGTTCTTCTCCTTTTTACCAGTTTTCCTGACCAGTCTTGCATGTCTGTTTTTCCATGTGAACCTCTCCTGCTATTTTAATTGAGATTATATCAAATGTGTAGTTTCAATTTAGGGAAAACTGGACCTTTTATAATACCGCTTCTTGCTTTCCAAGAGGATGCTGTGCATTTCCATTCATTTACCACTTTTCAGTGGATTTTCAGTTTTTCTATATAATTTCTTTATAAAGGAGAAACCTGCACATTTCTTGTTATTCTAGGCATTTTTCCCTTTCTTCACGCTGCTGGGATTGCACTCCTCCATCACAGGCTCCACCTGGTTATTGTTTGTTTTGACGGCAACTGTTGCCTCCTCAGCGATAATTTTTCTCACCTGCCCCTAACTTACTGTTTCCCATAGTTTTTCTAGGTGGACAATCACATTGTCTATAAGTAATAATTTTTCTTTCTTCCTTTCCAGAATTTGTACTTTTTTTCTCATTTGTAATGGCAACTGCTGATATTTCTAAATAAAACGGATGGGGCAGTGCACATCCCTCCCTGTGCTGGGGACCTTCTTGTTGCTTTGCCATTACAGCTGTTGTTTGCTTACCACACCCATGTCACACGTGAACCCTCACCGCCACCGTATGAGGTTGGTCTTGTTCTCATCCCATTTGCAGGAGAGGTGACAGGCAGAGGGACTAATGAACTTGCCTGGAGTCACACAGCTGATGAGACTGTAGCTGGAGTCTGATCCTGGCTGTGCGCTGATGACTCACACGCTGAGACCCCGCCGGGCTTCTGTTTCCTCAAGTGAAGGACAAAACCATCTTTCCCCAAAGGGTTCAGTTGTTCGCTTATTAACCAGAAATGGATGGCCCCTTGGTCTAACGCCTTTGCAGCTGATACCATCGTATTTCTTTTTATCTCGTGGCTTACTAGCATGGTAGATTATGCACCGTCTCTACTATTGAACCACACTTGCATTCCAGAGAAGAAGAATTTCGTCATGGTGTAGGATCATTTTCTTGTTATTTAAATTGCAAGCTGTGCATGGCTTCTCCTGTACCCTACCCCTCACTCCCTGGTCTCCAGGGGTGGCCTCCTCTCCACACTGGAAGGAGGCGAAAGAGGTTTGTCGTGGGCATTTCTGAAACATGGGTTTGATCATTTTCTGAGGGCCGCACGTGAGGAGATCCCTTGACCTTGGTTCTGAACTCATCAAATTTACTGTTTTTTTCTTTATTTGTGGGGGAAATATCCACAATTTCATCTCCCACTCATCTTTCCAGGGGCTGTGTGGGGTCCACGAGGGGCGAAGCCTTTGACTTGCACATTAACAGACCAAGAGGACACATCTGAAGTATGACTTTTCGAACCAGGGCAGTCACGGCGAGCAGGTTGGAGCCCATGGCCGAAAGGAGATGCCAAAATGAGAATCAGAATGTGGCTTAAAAAGAGACAGCAGACCCAAAATGGAGGCACTTGTGCTAAGTCCAGCTCTCCCAACCTAACAGCCTCTCCCAAGAACGTGACTTTAACAGTCAGCCTGGAATTTCCTGGTCAGCGCCAGTGAGGTAACCCTTCCATCTCCAACAAGGGTGCCCAGAGCCTGAAGTCACCCACTCACTCTCCGTGAGAAACATCCTCTGCTGCCCCCTTTCTGTCTATAAAAACCTCCCCCTTTCTGCAGCTCGGAGAGCTTCTTGCATCTGCTGGATGGGATGCTGCCTGAGGCCTGAATCTCTGAATAAAGCCAGTTCGATCTTTAAATTTGCTTCGTTCGATTTTTGTTGTTTAACTGTGGGTTGGAAGAACTGAGGAGGGTGTGCCGTTGCGGGGCTAAAATGTGAAGATTTGAGTGTCAGTCCAGTCATTTCGATGGGAGGGGGACATTGAATCTTGTCGCCACCCAGAAGGCAATGGGAGAGGAGAGTTAGAAAGTAAAGAGACGGGTGAGCGGACAGAGGGTGGAAGGGCCAGCATGCAGACTCGAGGCGTCCCGCACTAATAAAGTTATTACGACAGGGAAGAAAAACATTTGAAAGACAGTGGAGATAAATTTTCTAGAATTGAAGAGAAATAAACTCAAACTGAAAGAGTTCACGAACTATGAAACAGAAGAGATACAGAAAAATGCACATCATTAGAAAGTTCTAGAAACATCCTAAGAGAAAGAACATGGAACAAGAACCTAATGGATGCTGGACTTCTCAACAGCGTACAAGGAGATCACAAAGTAATATTTTTAAAGTAGCGAAGGAAACAAACTTTGCACCTAGACTTTTACATACAGCCGAATTGAAAGTATAATAAAAGTATTCTCAAGCATCCGAGATTTCAGAATGTTTCCACCCCGCCCACATTAATGATATTTTGTATTTCGTAAGTAACACAAATTCAGGAGAGGCATCTAGAGGTATGGAAAATAAGATGACCAAACTTCCTAGAATGTATTTTAATTTTCTTAAAAACAAGGGCCAAAGAAAAGAAAAAGAGTATATTTTTAATAACTCAGAACTATAATTCTGGGCTACATCACCAGTGCCTGCGAGTGAGGATTATGTGACCAAGGTAAAATACTTGCATGTTAGGAGGAATATGTAACTACAGTGGATATACAGGGTAAATAACAAAGAAAAAGGATCTTAAATTAAGGGCAATAGTCACAAGAATAAAAATAAGAATAAGGATAAACCAGCAGAAGAAAACGCTAACCTCAAGGAGAAAGAAATAGGAAAAAATACAGTAAATGGAAATGTTTAGTAAGATGTCAAAACTAAGTCTCAGTAAAACAGTAATTATTATAACATGGAAGTAAATTAAATTGCAACGATAAGGTAGAAACATTAGATTAAAAAATTCCAACAATGGGTTGCCAAAAAATCTACACTTAAAATGATGCAAAGTTCGGAACAAAAAAGTTGGCAAAAGACATACCAGGCAAATATGAAACAAAGGACTGGGTTGACATCTTAATGCATGACACTGATTCGAGGCAAAAAAAATAACAACCGAGAAAACCCACCAACAAAAAAGGCCACTGCGTAGGTATTGGTGAAAGGGGCCACAGAATGATAATGCACATCCACCAACATCATTCAGACACCTAAGACTAGGCCTCAGTAAACATCCAGTAACATCTGCTAGAATTTCAGGGAAAATAGATATGTCAACAATTGTAACTAGAGATTTTAATTAAAAAATAACAATTTAATAGCTTGAGCAGACAAAAATTAGCAGAATTGTCCAAATCCTGATTAAAATGATAATTTTGAATTATTAAATATAGACAGAACTCTTACATCCCTCAAACAGAGATGTGACATATTTACAGAGACAGACAATGTGTTAGTTCCCAGAGAAGCCTCAATAAATTCCCGGAGCGAAATTCCATGCAGAGTGGGTTGCTATGTTCGGTTTATGCTTCTGAGGCCCCTTTGCCCCATGCTCTAAGAGACCGCCCTGAATGGACCTTGCCGCTGGGTGCCCCTGCCCTTCAGCTATCCCTTGGGTTCAGCCAGATGGACCACCATCCGATCCTGGGAGGAGGGAGAGTGAGGTCCAGGGGTTTGATCTCTCCTGATGGACGCTCAGACTGGCTGCATCCTCAGCTGAGGCCTCTGCAGTTCTCAGGGACTACTCCCTACCCCACGCCCCCTTCCCTGCAGTCAGGCCCATGTGTCACTCAGCCTTCGGTCCCTACCTCCTACCTACACCTTTGTAAATAGTACTTTTATCAAACGCTTCTCAAATGACCCAATTTGAGTGTGCCATCTGCTTTCCGCCAGAATCCTGACTGAATACAGACTTTGTTCTCAGACAACAGTGCAATTAAATTCGAGACTGGTAACAAAAAGTTATAATAAAAAGAAATACAACTGGAAC
>NW_011889072.1:319602-321295 GCF_000151845.1 Pteropus vampyrus | reverse complement strand
CAAGGCCTGCGTCTACGCAGCCATCGCCCCGGTGACAGGTGTGGCCCGGCGCGGGCGGGGAGGGGGCTGCGGCGCTCCCCCGGCGCCGGGCCCCGGTGTTTTGCAGGAACACTGCGGGACGATCTCCCCCTCTAAGCTGCCTCTCCCTCTAACTGCCCCCAGCCGAGAGGGGAGGGGTCCGCTGTCGGCCAGGCGCTGGGTGGGCGGGGGCCCCAGGCCGCTGGGCGAGGAGGGGGAGGGGAAGGAGGGAATGCCAAGTCATGGGGCCTGCTGGGCGCGGGCGCGACGTCGCCCCGGCGCGGACCCGATGCGCGCCCTCGTTCCCAGGAACGGGGACACTCCCCCAGAGACCCGCGGACCCCCTCCCAAGCCGCCCCCGCCCCCCGGGTGCCCGCACTGCTGCGATCGAAAGTGTTAGGGCCAGCGGGTTGGGTCTGTGGCTGCGGAGAAGAGGCGGTGTGGTGGCCCTGTCATTGCCCTCGGGACGCAGGTACAGAGCATGCGTTCCTCCAGAAGTCACATCCAACCTGCCCTCTCCGCCCTGCCCCCAGCTGGCCAGGGGGCCGCTGCCGGGGCCACCCCGTCCGTCTGCCTCTCCGTGTGAGAAGGAAAACTGGGGTCCAGAGTGGGCGGTTGGGGCTGCACCTGCGGCGGCCATTTTGCAGGTGTGGTTGGCCACCTACCTTAGCGGGGGCTCTGCCTCGAGGGTTGTCAGGTTTAGAGCAGGGGTGGGGGGGGTGGATGACGCCTGCAGTGGGGTGCAGTGTCTGCACTGAGGTGCAGTGTCTGCAGTGAGCATCTGAAGATGGGCAGGATGTCGTGAGTGGGGTGTGGTCCACAGGACAGAGCGGCTGGGATCAGGTGTGGAGTCAGGGTTCCCCAGCCCCAAGGCTGTAGGGAGGGCATGCCAGAGACCACCGTGTGTCCCCTCCAGTGCCCCCCAGGGCCTCCTGCTGGGCAGCCACAGCCGGGTGGGGACTGAGGCTCTGCTCAGGGCTAGTGCTGGCCCAGCTCAGCCTCACACCCAGACCCACTGGATGGAGGGGGCCAGCTCCCCACCTCGCACCTTTCAGTTCTCCTTGGTGTCACCACTGCTGACTCAGGGTGACCACATGGTCACATGTCCTTTGGAAGCAGAGCGGGGACGTCCTCCCATGGGCTGTGGAGATGGGGTTCAGAGCAGGACAGGGGGTCAGGGGACAGACATAGTACAAGGTGGAGATGGGGGGGTGGGTGGAGCCTCCTAGGCCCCCTCAGCGGCATTGGCCAGTCAGGGCAGGGGAGCTGGGTGTGGGAGGGTGTGACAGGGTATGACAGGGTGTGGCAGGGCTGCAAATGTTTTGGTGGGGTCCTGGTACCACAGGTAGGGGCTGGACTGTGCCCTGGCCTTGAGGATTGACTGACCAGCCCAGTGAGCCTTTCAGGCCCGAGGCGCTGTCTGCACTCCTGAGCAGGAGGGGCCTGAGCTGCCCACCGCCGCGGGGGTAGAGCGTTACTGGCCAGGGGTCACTCAGGGCTAGTGGCCCCCAGGATGAGAACGTGGCTGTCCTGCCCAGTCCCATCGAGTGTTCTGAGGCCCAGGACGGGGCTCCCCACCTGGCGGCCACAGGGAACCCAGTGTCACCTGTACTGGCTCTCTCTGCCACACCTGGAGCATCTCAGAGCTCTGCTGGGGCTGGGCGACATCTGCCCC
>NW_011889072.1:315296-319552 GCF_000151845.1 Pteropus vampyrus | reverse complement strand
GTGGGGTCCTGGTACCACAGGTAGGGGCTGGACTGTGCCCTGGCCTTGAGGATTGACTGACCAGCCCAGTGAGCCTTTCAGGCCCGAGGCGCTGTCTGCACTCCTGAGCAGGAGGGGCCTGAGCTGCCCACCGCCGCGGGGGTAGAGCGTCACTGGCCAGGGGTCACTCAGGGCTAGTGGCCCCCAGGATGAGAACGTGGCTGTCCTGCCCAGTCCCATCGAGTGTTCTGAGGCCCAGGACGGGGCTCCCCACCCGGCGGCCACAGGGAACCCAGTGTCACCTGTACTGGCTCTCTCTGCCACACCTGGAGCATCTCAGAGCTCTGCTGGGGCTGGGCGACATCTGCCCCAAACCTCTAGGCCTGGGCGTGTGCAGGGGCGCGGCCGGGCTGGCGGGCAGCGGGATTCTCTGTTCTCTCCTCTGTTGGCAGACTGGCCTCTGCCCACCTGACCGCCCCGCCCCCTCCACACAGGTGCACCCAGGCCTGGCGAGGGCAGGGAGGTGTGGCTTGGTGGTCCACCTGACTCAGCAGAATTTCTGTTTAACTACTGAATGGTGATCAGGTCCTATTTAACTCCTGACTCTGGCTGCAGGCTGCGGGCCGCTGGCTGACCCCAAGCACCCCCAGAACCTGCAGCCCAGTGCCTCCTGAATGCAGTTAGGGGGTCACGGCATTGGAAGGGTGGAGGGTACAGTCAAGGTCAGCAGTCAGCTGAGGCCGAGCCTCCTGACCCCTCTGCTGGCCTCCCAGCCCCTCCTGCAGGCCTCCGCCCCCCACCTCGCACCTGCTTTCTCCTGAGCTTCCCCGCCCCCTCCCCCCTGCTTGGCTTGTGGAGCTGAACCCCTGTGGCCTCAGTGCCACCCCTGAAGCAGATGCACTGACGGGGGTTGGGCTCCCCCCTCTAAAGCCTTCTCGCCCTGGATTTAATCCTGTAATCACCAGTCCTGTGGCCTGGCCATCAGACGCCCTGCCGTCAGCCCCACCCCCCTCCAAGGGCTGGGGAGTGCCCCTGAACCCCTTTCCTTGCTCAGAATTCAGCCCCCAGTCACCTCCCCCCCTGGCTGGGGGTCCGAGGAGGGCAAACCAGGACCCTCCCTAGTCCCTGTTACTCCTCACCCTTCCCCATGTGGCCCTTGGGCTGGAGCAGCCTCCCAGTGCACACTCGTGCACATTCACACCCACAGCCACACAGTCTCACACTCATGCACACTCAACCCAGTCACACACACAATCTCAGTCACACTCATACACACAGTCTTGCACACTTGCCTACAGTCAACACTCAGTCTCACGCACTTGCTCACAATCACACTCAGTCCTATGCACTCATGCGCATTCAGTCTCAGATGTCCACACAGTCACACACTCATGTACACTCGCACAAGTCACAGTCACACTCAGTCTCACAGTCACATGCACACACAGTCCCACACTCATTCACACTCACACCCAGTCTCACACATGCACACTCAGTCTCACACACTCAGACACACAAGTCACACACACAAGCTCACACTCAGTCTCACACACTTGCAGACAATCACACTCAGTCTTGCACACTCATGCACACACTCATAGTCTCACAGTCACACTCAACCTCACACAGTCTGTGCACTTACATACACACTCAGTCTCACGACGTTCTTATTCTCACACACTTGTGCACAATCACTCTCAGTCTCTCGCACGTACGCATACACTCGCGGGCCTCACGCACACATCCACAAGTCTTTCACACACGAGCCTTGCGCACTCATGTGCCCCGTCTCATTCATGTTCTCTCACACACTCACCCCCACACAGGCTGTGCACACACACACCTACACGCACACACACACACACGCAGTCCCTGCAGCCTCCTGCGCCCCCGCCAGCCCTCTCTTCCCTGGAGCACTCCACCGACCTCCACTCGAGGTTCCTAGGCCCCGCAGAGGCTGCCTCCACCTTGAAGCCCGCGGGAAGCACCCCAGGGTGTCACCCTGCCCCCACTGTAGGTCAGGGTGGGGAGGAAGAGAGCGAACATTGGGTGCAGACTGCAGTGCGTGCTTCCTGTGACCCCCTCATCGGGTGCCCCCAAGACATCACGAGGCAGGCGGCGTGTGGTCTTTCAGACTCAGACTCAGGCTCCGGAGCAGGCTCTGACTGTCAGGGTGGACTGGGACTCTCCCCAGCTGCCTCTGACTCCAGCGGAGGCCTCAGTGCTCCCTGCTCCCGCCCCTGTGCCCCACCCCGCCCTGCCACCCCTCTGCCCCACCAGACCTGCAGGGCCAGCACAGTGCCTGTCCCGCGGGCACTCAGTAAATGCTGTTTCACTGTTGAGCCATTAGCTTTAGCCCAAGTCCTCCACTTCCTGAGGGTCCAGGGCAAGCAGCTGCCACCTTGTCAGCTGGGGTCCTCTGTGTGTCCCCTATTCAGGGCCTGCCAGCTCTTGAGACAGGCGCCCCCTCCCTCTGGGTCCCCTGCGGTGCAGGTCTGGGTTTAGGGGCGGACTGGTCCCTGCTGCTCCCGCCAGCCCACCTCCCTGCAGACCCCTTTCCCTTGAGCCCAGCCTCTGGCTTGCCCTTGACTGAGGCCGGTGGCGCCCAGGAGCACCCTACAGGGGTGTCAGGTGTCTGCGTCCATTTCCCGGGTCTCGACCCTGCCGGTAACGCTCATGTGGGTTTCAGTCCTCCCATCTGTCATCAGGATGGTGAGGGGCAGGGCTGGACTGTTATTGCCCAAGGTCGTGAGTTACTGGGGACCAGGCTTCTGAGGGGCTGTCATGGGGCCGGGGCAGTGGGCTTACTCAGCTGCTTAGTGTCACTCTCCACCTGCTTCTGGGGCGGGGGCCACACTGTGGTCGCAGGTCCTGGGTGCCTAGGGTGGTGGCTCCGGGACAGGCCGTGCGCAGTGGGCCAGGTGCAGACCAGAGACGTCGTGGGGCCTCGTCGTGTCCCCTTGGCTTTAGCTTCTCGGTCAGGTAGGATCTTCTTGGTGTTTTAGTTTTCTCAGATCTGAGCTTTGTCTTATATTGATTGTATTTCTTTTGACCTCACCTTTCCCCAGCTCTCGGTCATACTGTCCTCCTGGCACGCCCAGCCCCGGGAGCCCCGTGCCCTCCTGTCTGTAACCTGCCCGCCTGCCGCTCGCCACATCCCTGGGCTGGAGTCTCTGTGCCTTGGACCCCAGAGCTGCTTCTCTCTTGGTTTCCTGTCTTGTTTTGCTGGAGCGCATCCTTGTGTGGCTTACTAGAAAGCGTGATGAGCCCTGGGCTGTGCCAGAGGGGCTCTGCTCCACCCTCACGCTGGGTAGATGATTTGTGTGTGTTTGGGGGGACACGTGTCTGCAGTAAGTCATTTTCCTCGGAACTCTGAGGCGCCGTCACGGCCTGCTGCATGCCCCTCGCGCGCGGGTCTAGGTGCGGGTTCGTGCTTTTACTGGCTGGGCCCTGTCGGCTGAAGACCCGTTCATCCATCCCCTCCCCGCTCACTTTTCCTGCGTTCTTGTCTTTCCCTTCATATATTCTGTCTTCTAGTTTCTGTTCTGTTTTCTCAACGATTGTTGGACTTGAGTTCTTTTGGAATTTTGTGTTTCCGTATATACATTTTTCGTTTCTGACAGCTCCATCTTCCTCGCCGCCAACCGTCCCTGTCTCGTGGCGTCCTGTTCTTGTTTTGAAAGTGCGTCTTCTTGAAACATCCCGAGTTCATGAACGGAGGTTTTTTGGTTCGTTTGCTTGTTTTTGCTTCTGTTCCGTGTTTCTCTCTCCTTCCCGCAGGGCTCGTTTTTGCCGCTTTATTCCCGTCCTTCACTGCGAAGCGTCACACTCATCTCGTGCGTGCGAAAGGCCTCCCGCCCCGCTCACGTTAGGGCGGGCCGTGGGATGGTGGAGCTGCTGGTTTCCCGCCATCTGATTGGGGTTCCGACTGGGGGGCGTGATTGGCAAGCCCTGCTTTAGGTGAAGGGGTGGGAGCTGGATGCCCAGCCGTCCCCCGTACCAGAATGCGGGGTGTCAGCACCCACACCGCAGACTCGCTCTGGCCGGGTGTTTTCTTCCATTTCTGTGGAGAACCTTCAGCTGTTTGTCTGGGGGACACGGGCAGCCGCTGGCCTCTGTGAGGGGTGCGGCCCTTTCGGCCTCACTTCCCTTCCTGCCCTCCACTGGGTCCCCTGAGCCCAGAGCCCCGAGCAGCCATCCCTGCCCCCGCCTTTTGGTTTCTGGCCCCCTCTCTGGTTATCAGGGACCTGAGGTCGGGGGTGGCTCACTAGCCTGCT
>NW_011889072.1:306573-313245 GCF_000151845.1 Pteropus vampyrus | reverse complement strand
CCTTTTGCCCATTTTTTCTTTTGCGTCTTCTTTCTTTGGTTTTTGTCTGTCTGTTGTGTATTCTGCACAGGAGTCCTTGTGGATCAGGTGTCTCCCGTTGGGGGTGGGGCGTCCTGGTGTCCCGGCTCTTCCTTTCTGTGGGTTAAGAAATCCTTCGTAAAAGAGATCATGGAGATATCGCTTTTCTTCTTTTTCTTCCAAAACTTTGTTCACATTTGGGTCTTCAGTCTACATGGAATTTGGGTAGAAAAAAGGGCTCAAATTTTGTATTTTTCCATGTGGCTAACCAGGTGTCTTAGTCCGTTCAGGATGCTATAATGGGACCCCGCCGACCGGGTGGCTTATAAACAACAGAAATTTATTTCTCCCATTCTGAGGCTGGATGGCTGAGGTGAGGCGCCAGCGTGGTTGGGTTCTGGTGGGAACCTTCTGGGTTACACGTGGCTGAGAGCAGAGGGAGGAAGGAAGGTGTCTTGGGACCCTTACAAGGGCGCTAATCCATTCATGGGCCCCACCCTCGTGACCTCGTTTAATCTTAATCACTTCCCAAAGGCCTCCCCGCAAGACCCTCATACGGGGGTGGGTAGGGCTTCAACATAAGAATGGGGGGCGGGGCACAGACATCACTCCATAACTCCAGTTTTCTAAGCATCACTGGTTCAGTAGTCCTTCCTCTTGTCATTGACCTGTGAAGTCACCTTTGTCAGACGTCAGAAGAGCTGTGTCTGCTGGTCTGTGCCTGGGGTCCCTTCTGTTATATGAGAGGCTGTCCGCCTTGTCCCAAGCACCCTGTCTTAATTACTGTAACTGCACATTAAGACTTGATAGCGATAGGGTGCATCGCCTTCTGCTCTCTTGGGTTGCATCAAACTCGCTATTGGTGTTCTTACTCTTATTCTTCCATACAAATTTTTAGAAGCAATTTGTCAAATTTCACAAAAGCCTGGTTGAAATTTTGTTTGAAGTTGCATTGAGTTTTTGGATTTATTTGGGTGAAAATGAACATTTTTAAGATTGGGATTTTCTTTCCATAAACAGGTTAAAGTTTGTTATTTAGATTTTCTATGTGTTTTGTGAAGTTTAAGCATTTTCTTCATAAAAGTTATATGCGTCTTTTGTGACATTTATTCCTGTAAAGATACTTTATATAATTTTGGTTATCTTTAAAATGATACCATAAAAAATATATATGTGTATACACACACACACTCACACACACACGCACACACACACACACACACACACACACATTTAAACTCTCTGTCTCTAGCGTATACTGACATGATTGGTTTCTAGCAACTTTGCTGACTCTTCCCACCAATGAAAAAATCTGTGGATCTTCTCGATTTCTGTGTAGATTAAGCAGATAGTCTGCAAATATTTTGATCCTTCCAGTCCTGATTTTCAGCTTTTCTAGAGTTGCTGTAGGGTAGACCCGACTCCAGGAATGGTTAAGCCCACTACTAAAGCATGATTTCTTTGGGATTCGTACTGAGCGTGCGGGGTGGAGGGCTCCAGAGATCTGGCTGGTAGAAGTACACATGCCTTCTTACTTTGTGCGAGCTTTGGGGGTTATTCGTTCTTCCTTGCCTGGACCACATGGACACGGACCGTGCACTACAGATCTCAGGTCCCCGGATGCAGACTTCTCTCCGTCCCCAAACTCTGACCTCCATCTCCTCCAGGCATCACCATTGCCGAGAAATCTGGAGTGATTACAGGGCTTACCTTGTATGCTTCCCTCTCTCAATGATCACAGCGCCGCTCTGCCTGTTGTACGGAGTCTGAAAATAGTTGTGTTCATATATTTTGTCCAGTTTGTTAGTTGTTGTTTACAACAGGAGGTAAAATGTGTTCCTTGTAACTCCATCATGGCTGCACGTAAAAGTACCATAGTTTGGCAAGAAGTGCTTTGATTATCTTTACTATTAAGCTTCTTTATATCTCCATCATGATTAATTATTTAGAAGTTTATTTCTAAAAGTTCTAAACACATGCGCTTTTAATGCTCTTTAATTGACTTTTAATTGAATTGCGTTCACATTACATGATCCATTTGGTACAGTCCTTGACACTTATTCGGAGTGGTTTTTTGGCCTACCAAATAGTAAGATATTGTAAGTGGTTCATATGTGTTAGAGAAGAATGTGTTCCTCTAATTTTTGAGAATAAAAGCACCATATGTTTGTTGGTTCACGATTATCATGTTGTTCAGATCTCTTTTTTTTTTTTTTAGATGAGGCAACTCTTGGTTGACCTCACAGATTGCAAGGAACTTGTCAGCTTACAATCCATTATTATTATTGTTATTGTTATTATTATTATTTACACCTAAAGCACCTGGTCTTCCTAGGTGGTCTCCCATCCAAGTACTAACCAGGCCCGACCCTGCTTAGCTTCCGAGATCAGATGGGGTCGGGCTTGTTCAGGGTAACATGGCTGTAGACTTGTTCAGATCTTCTACACCCTAATTAGTTATATGTCTGCTTGATCTGTCAGTTACTGGGAAGCGTATTAAAACTCCTGCCATGCTAAATTAGTGGATTCTTCCACATGGCATGATTATCAGCCTAGGTTTTATGTTTCATCATTTTTTCTCTCTGGGACCATGCTGCGTAATTTTTTCTGACATGTTTTCCGGTTCATTCATTCTCTGTTCAGTTGCATTTAATTTGCTGATAACGTCTAAGTTTTAAAATTTAAATGATCACATTTTTATTTCTAAAAATTCTGCAAGGTTTCTCCCTCGTATTTTACTTCCTTATTTCCCATTCTTGCCTATCTCTGTAAACAGTTTAAGCACACTTATTTTATAATCTGTTCCTGTCAGTTCCAGGATTCGAAGTCCTCGTGGACCTCATTCCGGTTTTCTTTTCTCTTCCTTTGCCCTCTCTGACTCTTGCTCACGGTGAACTGCTTCTCTGGTGTTTGGTAGAATTTCATTCTGAGCTCACGTTTGACTGATCCTCATCTGTGGGAATGTTGGGGGCCTGAGGGGCAGAAGCTATTCCCAGGAGGATTTGTATTTGCCGTGTGAGGTGCTTTGGGTGCAAACACGTGAGACTCACTCTGAGCTAATTTCTTGACTGAATTTACTGATCGTGCAGGTATTGTAAATACAAAACCCAAATCTGCATGAGGGCAGGTCCGTGGCCTCAGATTCTCAGAAACACTGGCTTTTTCGCCACCTGGAGCTGAGACTCATTCAGATTAATTCCCTTGCGTTCCCTTTGATGACAGATGGCTTTTCTCCAGCCTTCCATTGCACTAGGGTGGGGGCTGTGGAGGACCCTACTTTCTGCAGTGACTTGGTCCCGCATCGGCCACCTGGCAGGGGAAACCCCATTCTCTGCATTTCTGGTGTCGGCAAATCCTCCCGCTTCAATCTCGGCTTCTCCTCTTCTTTGTCCCCCTTCTCAGAAGTTCTGTTTTATTCTGACGTTCGTTATTCACCCCAAGTTCCCAGGCGGTTCCTAATGGGGAGGTGTCTCGTCCATCATATTGCCAGAGGCGGAAGTCTCCTTTTCACCTTTCTTCTGCCAATTGAGAAGCACTGACTTTAATGAGCAGACTGATTTTTGTCTTCACACATACCAGTGTTCGTCCACCAAACTTCAGTCTTATAATTGATTTATTTATTTAGAGGAACTGTTTCATAAATAAATAATCACTTTAAAATAGTTACTTTAAAAATAATTCTTTTTAGGTTAAATATGAACACAGTTTTCCAGCGGAGTCATCTATATCTTCGACACTTATTTAGAAAATAGCAGTTTTTGCTCTCCGTCTCCAATCTCTTTCAACTCTGTTAGCTGCTTTGCTGCTGCTGTTCAGCTCTATCTTGCTGAATAATGTGCTTATTCTGCTATTTTTTTTCTGCTTATCTTGCTTTAGAAGTTACATATATGGAATTATAAAGTGTGTACCCTTTTGTGTTCATTTCGTTTTTTCTCAGTAGTGTTTGTGAGACTTATCCATTTGTCCTCTCTCCCTCCTGAAATGCCACTAAAATAACAGTAAGATAAACTAGAGAAAGACCCAGATCTTCCGTCGGGATGGAAGAGCAGGAGACGAGGCACAGCACCCCTGTTCTGGAAAGCGAAAAGCAGAACGCACGTGGTAACTGGTGGCGGATTTAGATTTTCGAATGCCAAGGAGGCAGAGGAGGAAAAAGGCAGAGGGAACAACCTGTGGACAGCCCCACAAGCTCAGGAGCTGGGTCCCCAGCCGTCCCTGGCGGCGGGGGTGCGAGTCAAGAGGACTCATCCGCAGTCGGCTTAAGAAGCAGTTAGATGTCAGATTCCCGCCTCTTCTCCCCCACTGCTCCTCCCTCCGTCTCTCCCCTCTTCCCAACTCTTTCTTCCTTGTCGATCTTATCTGTCCCTGTGACAGAAGGATTCGGCGCTCACAGTGCCTGATTCGTTTTCCTCCTCCGATCCCTCAAGTGCGCACTTCTAGCCACCTCCTGGGTATCTCCAGTCGCCAACGCTGCCTGCGCCGAGGGATGGGGCGACAAGATGGGAGCTCTGCCTGGCGGAGCCTCAGCTGCTGGGTCACACCCCTGGGTCCTTCTCAAGGCAACTCTTCCCATCCCAAAGCTTCCTGAGGGCCTCCAGGGTCTGGATCCACCTGGGAATGGTGTGGGAGACCCCCCCCCCCCCCCCCCCCCCGCCAAGCCCCTGTGCTTTTTAAAGCGATACATTTCCTCCTGAGTCCTGCTTTACCTGCGTTCCACAGTGTTGATATTTTGTATCTTGATTATTGTTCAGTTCAAAATATTTTCTCATATCCTGTGATATTTTTTTTTCTTTGACCTATGGGTTATTTAGGATTGGGTTGCTTAACATTCAAGAAATTGGGGGATTTTGTAGGGTGTTTGTTGTTGTTGTCGTTTGTACTGATTATAGCTTAATTCTACTGTGGTGGGAGAACAGATTTTAATTTTAAATTGAAATTTGTTGGAGTTTGCTGTATGACCAGCCTGTGGGTAATTTTAGTAAATGTTCTACGTGTACTTTAAAGAAATGTGTACGCTATATTTTTTCTTCTCAGTAGCTGTATCTTTTTATTTAAAGATATCTCTTGTCAACAAAAATGTAATTAAAAAAATCTATTCTAACGATTATAATGCTTTCTTTACTTGGAGTATTTAGTCCATACTGAGTTGGGTGTGGACTAAACTTCTATAGTCTTAAACTTCGTTTTCATTCGACCTATCTTTCTTTTGTTCTGTTTTCCCTTCTTTTTTGCCTTTAATTAGATTAATAAAAATATTTAACTTTTTAAAAATTTGTCCTGCTAATAACTTGTTAGCTATGCTTCCTTTTTCTGCCTTTTTAATAATTACTCTAGCAATCAAGACCCGTACCCTTGACAGTCTCATAGAAAGTATCGCTGCTCAACTTATGTGACAATGTTGGCACCTTGCAGCCTTGTCTTTGGCTCCCTTCATTTCTGCTGAGAAGTCAATTTTCAAGTTTTTTTCTGTTCCCTCAAAGGTTATATGTTTTTTCCTTTCTGGCCGCTTTTAAGATTTTTCTCTTCATGTGTGGCACTCAGCAGTCTTATTGTGATGTGGCGTGGTGTGGTTTTCTTTGGGTTTATCTTGCTTTGTGTGGCAGAGCTGCTCGAATCTGTGGATTGACAGGCTTCAGCAGTTTGAGACAAAGAGTGGCCATTACCTTTTTAGGTGTCGCTTCTCTCCGTTCTATTCCTTCTTTTAAGTTCCGGTTACGTGCATGTTAGACCATTTCACTGCGTCCTGTATTTCTCTGACTCTCATTTCTATTTAATATTTAATTCTTTTTTTCTCCGTTCTTTAATTTTCTATGGATCTGTCCACTAGCCCGTACACACTGTCTTCTGCTGCATCTAATCTCTCGAGTTCTTAATTTCAGTTATCGTGTTTCCGGTTCTAGAATTTTCATTTGATTCCTTTTTTGTAGTTTCAAATCCTCTCGCAAAATTCTCCATTTTCCCATTCATTCTCCCCATCTTTCCCTCTCATTTTGAACATTTAAGTCATGGTTATTTTAAAGTCTTTGAAATTCCTGGATCTGGATCACGCGTTTTTCTCTCTGTTTTCCTTTGCTCCGCCCCTGCCCCCGCCCCGATCGTTTTATCCTGTTGCTTTCATGCCTCGTAACTTTGGATTTAATGTCAGACGTTGCCTATTCAGATTCTGTAGAGGCTCCAGACGATTTACCTTTTCCGGGCAGGTAGAGTGGAGGGGCCCCAGTGCAGAGACTGCGCTGAGTCAGGGCAGCTTTGCAGTTTTGACGAGGCTTGCCCTACCTGTGGTTCTGCCGTGCGTTAGTGTGTGCTTTCCAGAGCTTTCTAGTCTGGCCTGGTGTGATCGCTGGGGGATCCTGAGCTCTCATCTTTGTCTCCTTAACACCTGAGACGGCGATTTTGACTTGTAGATGCTTTCGGCTTGAGTATCTAAACATCTGCTCCTTGTACCGTCAGAGTCTGGCATGTGTCCCGAGGAGACAGTGCCATGTGTTTGGCTTCGTCCTCTCCTCCTCCTTTCTCCTGGGAGTCTGACCCCTCAGGTTCGTTTCTTTCCACAAAAGCTCTGCAGGTTCCTCCATCCCTCAGCAACGGCCCCCTGCCCGGCCAGAATGCACATTCGCTCAGGGAGAAAGTGCTGCCCATGCCCCGTGTTGTCCC
>NW_011889072.1:304379-305713 GCF_000151845.1 Pteropus vampyrus | reverse complement strand
ATGGGTGTTGGAGAGGTCACTCCTGGGGTGTAGGTGGGCGTGTGCTGGCCGTGGGGTGTGGCGCCTGCATTCCAGCCCCCCTGAGGAATTCCGCTGCCCCCCACCCCAGCTTTTGCTCACACCCCAACCGCGTTGGTCTAGTTGTCGCCTGGTCTGGCGGCTCCTTCTTTCTTGTAGCCTCTGGAAGAGCTGTGCTTGCCCAAGGGGACAGTCTTGCTCCACGTCTGCCTGTTCTGGGGTCTCCGAGGAGTCGAGGAGCAGGCCCTGGGTGGAGTCCGGGGGGATTTGCAGCCCGAAGGCCGCACGGGTCCCAGCCCTCGCGTGCTCCCCTCCCCGCGTGCAGACATGGCCCCCACAGGTGCCCCTGCTGTTGACCCTGGGGTCCCCGGAGGACGTGCCCACTGTGCTGGATGAGCTCTCTTGCCCCTCACCGGAGCCCGAGGCCTGCTTGGAGGATGGGGTGGGGAGGGCTGGTGGCTTGTGTGCCAGGCACCCCCCACCTCGGCCTGTCCTCTTCCAAGGGCTCCCTGTGGGTGCCTCGGTTAGGGCTGTTTGATGTGCAGGGCAGGTGGGTGGATGTTCAGGGGCCACCCCCGCGAGGGGAAGGATGGTGTATTGTGTGGCCATCCCCCTGCCAAGCTCAGGCTCCCCAAGTCCCCGCCTCCCTGGTCCCGGACACTCCCACAGGGAGCCCCCCGTCTGCCTACCGTCCCGCCTCACCTGGGTCTTGCTGAGGGTGCTGCTTTGTCCACTTGCCTCTGTGGGCTTCCAGCACCCAGGGACACCTTTCACGCTGGCACTCGCTCTGGGCCCAGCTAAGACCTGGCGCGGAGCCCATCTTGGGCCTGTGTCCGCAGGGAGAGCCACTTCCTCGGTGTGTGTGTGAAGGTGACCTTCAAGCGGATGTCAAGGTCACCGGCACACTCACCAAGGTTGTTGCAGAGCAGGCCCCGCGGGGTCTCGGCTGCACCGCGGCTGCCATTCTCGTTTCTCAGGGTGCGGAGGCCTGGACAGTGGGGGGCTGCACCCGGCACCCCAGCCCCATGCGGGCTTGCTGCTCCGTGATCTCTGTCCCCAGCTGGGCGCCAGCGGCGGCTTCTTCCCCAGGTTTTCTCCTTTTATTTGTTCTTAAAACGGCTGGTGGGGGATGGATGGCTCCCTCTCGTGCCATGCGCCCCGAGTCCCCGCTCAGCATTCCGGGGGCCTCGTGGGGCTCGCCCGCAGCTCACCCACTCGGGTGTACGCTGCCATTTCTGCCGTGTCCCGGTCTGTCTGGTCTGCTCGGATCTCTGCTATGACAGATCCCTCTGCCCGCCAAGGCCCCGCCGCCCGCA
>NW_011889072.1:295216-302574 GCF_000151845.1 Pteropus vampyrus | reverse complement strand
GTGTCTCGCTAGGCTCCTGCTCCCCCAGGCTTGCTCAGGCCCCACACGCTCTGCGGCTTTCATTCCTGAAACGCGTGACGCTTCTCCGTGGCAGCCGCCCCTGCCGCCCCTCACCCTGGGGGTCGGTCCCGCCGGCAGGCGCCCCTCGGCAGGGCGGGGCGCAGACTGGGTTCGATCGCCACCCGGGAGCCCTCGCTCTGTCTTCTCAGATGGCGTCTCCATTCACGTGTCCCTTTCCCCACAGGCGTCTCCGTGCTCTCCGGGGCTCCTGCCACTGCCAGGAGTGACCGACGAGCCGCAGAGATGGCCGGTGCCTCCGTGAAGGTGGCGGTGCGCGTGCGCCCCTTCAACTCCCGGGAGATGAGCCGTGAGTCCAAGTGCATCATCCAGATGTCCGGGAGCACCACCAGTGAGTACCGGCCGTGGCGGGGCCTCCCGGCCAGACGCGGAACCCCACCTGCCCGGCTCCCTCCTCATCCACTTGGCGGGGTGGCTTCCTGGGGCTGCAGTGACAGATGGCCACAAACCGTGGGGCTTAAAAGAGCAGAAACGTGTTCTCACAGCTCTGAAGGCCAGGGTCGGAAATCAAGGCGCCGACAGGGCTGGTGTGTCCCCTTCTCCATGTGGCCTTACAGGACACCGCTCCCTGGATGTGGGGCCCACCCTATCCAGTTTGACCTCGTCTTAGCAACTGGTCACATCTCAAGGACCCTGTTTCCAGACAAGGCCTCATTCTGAGGTTTGGGGGGGTGTGACTCGACCCAGCGCTCTGGATTATGACTCGTTTCAGCTGCCCTGGGCTTGTAAATCATTTCCCTTGTCTGTTCCTCTGCTCGGTTTCTAATTTAAGCCACCTCAGACCCTTCGGAGAAGTGGGGGGCCTGGCGTGAGCATGATGAATGGAGAGGAGGGGGAGGGAGCCTGGCGGTTCCGAGAGGGTGGGAAAGACAGCCGGGCCCTGTGGGGTCTTAGCGCCGAGGCCGCTGGTGGCAGGAGGAGAGTACACGCCGCCCAGCCCGCCTCGCTCAGATGTCTGCAGAGAGTGCGCTGCATGTGGATGGGTGGACGGAGCCCGCCCTCTGCGCGGCGCCCAGCCCAGGAGCAGAAGCCCCTCCCTGCCTTCTGTACACCCCCCCACCCGCACCCCCGGCTCCTGACTCCGCAGCTCGTGGGGCTTGTCTCGGGCCGTGGAAGCTGAGCCAGTCCTCCCTCTCTCCCGGTCATGTGGTCCACTGTGCTCAGCTGGGCGGCTGGCAGTTGGATCTTTATGCGGCTGCAGCTGCTGCCGTGACCACAGGCTCCGGTGGCCCGCTCGCCCCCTCGTCCCCAGGTTGTAGGATGACGGGAGGCCTTCGGGTGCTCTGGGCCTGCACAGCCCACCTGCCTGTCATCCACCAGGCTGGAGGCTGGGCCTCCGAGGGGAGGGGCGCTGGGCTGACGGCGCCTCCCGGGGCCTGTCTAGGTGAGGACAGGCATCTCTGGAGGTGTCCTGGGCACTGTTAGGCTCTGGGACGGGGTCTGGGCTGAGTGGCCTTTCCAGACGGCCGTGGAGTGGCTGGCCCTCATCCTGTGTGGACGGCTTGTGCAGGCCCCGCTCAGAGCTTGTGGGGGGCTGTGGGGGCACGGCGCCCCTGCCTGTCAGCAGGTGCGTTGTCTCCGTGACTCATGAATGGTGGTGGTCCCTGGGGGCAGAGCCTGAGCCGAGGATTCGGCTGCCCAGTGGCGAAGGGGCGCTGATGCGCAGGCGGCGGCCCAGCCTCGCGGCCTCCTGCCCCCCTCCTGGTCCCTGTGCTTTCAGGGAATGGACGGCCACCTTTCAGGACCGTGAGCCAGAACATTCTGGACCCTTCTCTGCCCACGCGGACACTGCTAGCTGCTCATGGTGGGCTTCCCACAAAGGCCCCTGTCAACCAGTCTTAGCACCCTCGGAAGTTGGCACCGTTTACCGTCACTGTTCTAGAACGTTCTAAATACAGCGGGAGCGGGAATGAAAGGCCACAGAGGGAGCTTGGCTACGGCCAAGGAGTCGGCCACACTGCCGAGGGCCGTGTCGTTAGAGGGGCTGCAGGGAGCCGGCAGGGTCTGGGCGGCAGCCTCAGCCAGGTCCCCAGGGCCTGCGGTCACTGGCTGGCCCCAGGCCGAGACGCCCTTGGTGCCCGGCAGCACTGTCCAGGGACAGCTCAGAGGCCAAGCGCTGCCCTCTGCCCCTTGCAGCCGACGTGGGCTCCACTGGCAGAGGTCGCGGCGGTGACCGCTCAGCGGTGACCTCTTCCGCTGTCCCTCTGCTGTCCCTCTGGTCCCCCAGGGGTGAGGACAGCTTCCATTGCACAGACGGGAAAGCGAGTGTCTGTGAGGTCACGTCACAGAAAGAAGCAGCTGGAGATGGAGTCCCTTCATGTCACCGGCAAACGCTGGCTGAGCATGAGCTCGTGCGAGGCTCCATGCCAGGCACCGGCCCGGGGGGCAGGGCAGAGGCTCTTGCTGTCCTTGGGGGTGACACTGCAGTGGGTAGGCAGGTGACGCACACACGTAGGTAACAAGGCCAAGGGCCATGCCCACGGAATCAAGCGGGATGCACTGGCGGGGCGGGGGGCTTGCCGACGTGCCGTGGGGTCAAAGGTGCCTCCTCACCAGCGTGGAGCGGGGGAGGGGCTCTCGTGTGCTCCCCGAGTGGTTGGCCCAGCCTGGCGCGAGCCGGACGTGGAGCTCGCTGTCCCCTGGAGCCCCGCTGAGGTTTGGGCTCTGTTTCAGCTAAGCCACCTCCTAAGTCCTGCAAGTTTGGGCAGTGGCCAGCTCGGTCGCGTGTGAGCACCCTGTTGCACGCACACGCACACGCACACGCACACGCACACGCCTGTGTCTGCCGATTGCTGTACTGCACGTGCTCTGCCCATGGCCAGCTCAGGGCCGAGGTCGCTGTGCGGGCAGGGTTGGTTCCTTCCGAGGCCGTGAGGGACAGTCAGCTCCCTGCCTCTCCCAGCTCCTGGCGGTGGCTGCAGTCCTTGGTGTCCCCTGGCCTGTGGACGCAGCACCCATCTCTGCTCCATCTTTGTGTGGCCTGCTCCCTGTGTGCGTGTCTGTGTCAAACGTCCCCTTTTATAAGGACACCGGTCACATTGGTCAGGGCCTGTCTGACTCTACCGTGACCTCGCCTGACATCTGCAAGGACCTCCATCTCCAAATAAGGCCCCGTCCTGAGGTCCTGGGGGTTTGGGCGTCCACGTGCGAGTTTTGAGGGGATGCAGTTCACACTACAGCAGGATGGGGTCTGGTTCTCTTGGTGCTGGTGACAAGTCACCTGTTGGGGGCGGGGTGTGGGATCCTGGAGGCTGTGCTGTGAGGCCTCTGGCCCACTGCTCCTGAGGAAGGCCAGCTGAGGGGTGGGCAGCCATGGCCTGCCTCCCCAGACATGGGGGCAGCGAGCAACGGGCTGCTTTCTCAAATGGGATGGGTGGTGGGGCCGTGGCATCCCACATGGCCCGGGGCCCTTCCCGACCAGGCTGGTCCGATTTCCTGGTGGATGTGGACACTCAGGGAGGGATCTGCCTCCAGCCCGGTGTGGTCTCGGGAGGCCTCAGGGTTCTCCATCAATGTGGACATTTGGGGTTCAGGTAGTGGCAGTGGGCAGGGTGGCCTGACAGGGGCAGGGGCTGAGGTCTCTCCTGCCTGGCCACAGAGGACATACTACCCACTGGGTCCTGGGCCTGGGAAACGCTGGAGGCCTGGACACTCGTAGGCCTGGGGACAGAGCAGCCTTGGGCTGGGGCGGGCGTCTCCTGGGACACTCGGCAGGTGCTGGCGGTGGCAGATGGCGTCATCATGCGCTTGTGGCTGCATTCCCAGCTTGATGAACTGATATTCCAGGAGCTGGGAGCACGCCAGGCCAGCGTGCATCTCGGTGGAGGAGGGAGGGAGGGAGGGACCTGTGCAGGGGACAGTCTGCAGAGCACAGGCGAGCACACCTGGCAGGAACCCGTGCACACAGGAGAGGGATAAGTGGCCCCTGCAATGCTGTCCTTCGCGCCCCGTGCGCACACAGTGCACAGATGCCACGTAGTCTGAGGGGCCCAGAGAAGCAGGGGCGCGGCCCCGACGGGATGCTCCAGCCTTCTGGATGCTTCCAGGGCCTGGGCTGCAGAGCAGACGCATGAAGATCTGGGCCAGGGGTGAGCAGGGTGGGGACGAGACGTGGCGCGGGTTGTGTGCTCTCGTCTGACCAGTGGCTCCGGGCTGCCCTCAGCGGCACTGGTGGGCAGTGGCGGCCACAGAGAGGGGCGCGATGGCTGTCTGCCTGGAATGGGGACCCCCCCTCTTTGGGTGCTGGCTTGTCTGGGGCCACGGGCCTCTGAGGACCCGCCTCCTTGCCTCGGGGGTCCCTCCCTGGTGGGCGTGGCTGCTCTCTGCAGCACGGCACTAACACCGAGCTGTCCCTCTCCCCGTCCCCCTCCCCGTGCCCCTCTCCGCAGCCATCGTTAACCCCAAACAGCCCAAGGAGACACCCAAGAGCTTCAGCTTCGACTACTCCTACTGGTCACACACCTCGGTGAGCTGGGCTGGGGGTCCAGGGGAGGGGGGCCACGGGCATGCGGGTCACTCCACCCCTCTGGCTGTGTGTCCCTCAGCCAGTCCCTCAGCCTCTCAGACCTGCATGTTCCTCTCTAAATGGGGTGACGACCACCCTTCTCCCCTGCAGGGCCCTGAGGGAGGTGGGGTAGGGCAGGCGTTAGGCTCAGTGGGGAGGGGTCTGGAAGGTCACCCTGAGCTGTGCAATGTGCTGTCCCAGCTAAGGCAGGGACCGAGGGGCCATCGGCTCACGGTAGGCAGTGTCCCAGGGTCCTGCTGTACCTCCATTTGCCCGCGGACATCTTCCCTAGACTCCCAAACTCTGCATGTCTCACGGGCGCACCCGCCACAGGCAGCACCTCAGCCCCTACTTCCCCCGGCATCCTGGGGGACCCGGTAGCTCCTCCCCATCCAGCGCACACCCAGCCCTGCCCACCCCCACCTCCCGTATCATCCTGGAAGGCACCCAGTCGCCCGCCCCAGTGCCAGCACCTGCCTTAGGCCCCAGAGCAGCCGTCAGAGCTCCCCACCTGACGCCATCATCAGGACAGCGTCCAGATACCACAGCCTGGCCCATGGCCCCTGGGCCTTGGCCCCACCCTGCTCTGGCCCCACCCCTGTCACCCCTGCGGCTGCCACACTGCTCCACGTTAGGACTCCCGCCTCTGAGCAGCAAAGTGCCGTTCCTCCCGCCCCTCCCTCAGCAGCCTTCTGTCCCCCAGGCGGGATTGTGTCCCCTCTCCCGGGCACCCCTCCTCACGCGCTGGCCCGTCCCTCCCCGGAGGCCCTGGGATGTGTTGTGGGCCCGCAGTGAATGCTGTGGGCTGAGCCTGGGCGCGCCCGGCCTCCTGCAGCTGTGCCCCCTTGTCCCACAGCCCGAGGACATCAACTATGCGTCGCAGAAGCAGGTGTACCGGGACATCGGCGAGGAGATGCTGCAGCATGCCTTCGAGGGCTACAACGTCTGCATCTTCGCCTACGGCCAGACGGGGGCTGGCAAGTCCTACACCATGATGGGCAAGCAGGAGAAGGACCAGCAGGGCATCATCCCGCAGGCACGCGGGGCGGGGAGGGAGGACGCGGGGCGGCACGGGCAGGTGGAGAGACCCGGCAGGGACGGTACCCTGGCAGGAGGGGGGTCTGAGCAGAGGTGGGGCAGCGCGGGGCAGCTGGGGAGCCGCTGGTGGGTGTGACGCCCCAGAGGCTGTGAGGGCTGGTGGTTAGGGTGGAGAGAGGTGCTCGGATAGGGGTGCACTTCTGTTAACCGAAGGCTGAGACATGGACGCCTCAGATACTGCTGGAACCCTGGTCCCCGCCCCGGCCAGCCCCCGAGATGGGTCTGTGAGTCAGCTGGTCAGTGCTTGACCTGGTCAGGGCGGCAAGCACCGGCTGGTCTACAGCGTGGTGGACGTCCACGCCGAGCAGGCGAGGATGGTGTGAGCAGCAGGACAGGGCAAGCGGACGATCTGTAGGCAAGGGTCAGATAACGGTGGAGGGGACCCCGGAGTCACAGAGAAGGCGACGGCTCCTTGGATGCGGGCTTCTCAGTGCCTTCAGCACGGACTGTGAGGGTGCGAGAGAGGCCGGGAGAGCAGCACCTAGTCCGGGCGCAGGCGGCCCACAGCACCTCGGGGCAGGGCCCTCATCGTCTGACTACGTGTCCTCGGTCCCTGCAGCTCTGCGAGGACCTGTTCTCCCGCATCAATGACACGACCAACGACAACATGTCCTACTCCGTGGAGGTAGGGCTCCCTGCCTGGCGTCCCGTGCTTGGGGAACGGCTGGGGGTCCCAGGCATGGACGGCAATGCCTTTGGGTGCAGAGCAGGTCCCCACCACCAGTCTGTGCCCTTAGCTCGTCACTTATCTGTGCGTGCGTCACTGTGCCCACGCAGAGCGTGTCGGTGTGCGGGGCACAGAGGAGTGAGGGGCGGTCCTCAGCTTAGCCGGTGTTTAGCGAGCAGCTGCTCTGTGCCAGGCTCCGGGACACGTGCCTCAGAGCGCACAGCCGGGGCCGCACTGTGGCCCAGGTGGCCCCAGAGCAACTACGGTGGGCAAGCCCATGAGTAGGGGAGGGCCAGGCCGGTGGGCATGGGCTGACTCCCCCAACTCACACTCATGCGGGGGCTCGGAGTCCTTTGCGTGCCTCCGCCTACCCTGTGGGCGGTACCCACACTCCCTATCCCAGGGTCCCCGACGGCAGCCCCTGCACCCCACCTTGGGGTCCCTGGTAGCATGCCTGTGCCCTACAGGTCAGCTACATGGAGATTTACTGTGAGCGTGTCCGCGACCTCCTGAACCCCAAGAACAAGGGCAACCTGCGCGTCAGAGAGCACCCGCTGCTGGGGCCGTATGTGGAGGACCTCTCGAAGCTGGCCGTCACCTCCTACAACGACATCCAGGACCTCATGGACTCGGGCAACAAGGCCAGGTGTGTGCAGGGTGACTTGCCCCACTCCCTGGCCTCCACCCCGCACTGCCCCCCACCGTGTGAGTCTCACTGAGGAAGGCACGGTCCCCAGGGCACCTGTCTTTTCCCCATGGAGTCCGTCAGGCGGCCCCCATGGAAGCGGTGGCCTTGTAAGCTTGAAGCCATTCAGGGCCCATGCCAGCCCAAGAGGGACCTCCAGTTCCCCCTGCACAGGGGGACAGTGTCACCAACATGGAGGCTGCTCTTCCTGGGGGGGTGGGCTGTGGACCCTGGGCTGGGTGCTGGCATCGCCTCTGGTGGCTGCCCCGGGTGGTCATCCCCAGTGGTCAGGAGACTGAGGTCCAGCCCCGTCTGCTCAGAGGACA
>NW_011889072.1:291388-293216 GCF_000151845.1 Pteropus vampyrus | reverse complement strand
GTCCCTGGCTGGCTCCTGCAGCTGCGCCATTGTGAGGCAGCTGAGCAGTGGCCGGGACACCAGAACCGGGGTCAAACCCACTACAGACGATGGCCCTGTGTGTGGAAACGGGTCGTAGTGAAAGACACAGCTCACTGGCACCATGGGGTGTCCATGTGCAAACGGGGAAGAGCACCCCACACGCGGAGAGCAGCGCGGCTGCCGCACTGGGCACGCTGGGGACGGGGGCGTGCAGCCTCCGAGGGGAGGTGGCTTTGAACCTCAGGCACAGCGTCGGGGTCAGAGACCCCTGGGCCCCAGGACAGGGCTGGGCCGTGGCTCTTTGGGGGGCCCTCGGGGCCGTGCCCGCGCAGGCAGGGTGCCCCCGCAGTGGCCTCACGGCATCTTCTGCCCCTGACACATTTGCCATTTCAGGTGAGCAAGATCAGCCTGGTGGACCTGGCCGGGAGCGAGCGGGCCGACTCCACGGGAGCCAAGGGCACGCGCCTCAAGGTAGGGCAGAGCGCCGGCCCCGCCGGGCCCTGTCCCCAAGCTCGGCTTGCTCCAGGGGCCCATGCGGGGGCACGGAGCGGCCAGCAGGCAGAGGCCACCCCGGTGGGAGCGCCAGGCCCTCCGCGGCTTTCCCGACAGAAGACACGGCTGCGAGGTGGCGGTGCGGGTGCCTGACCAGCGTCCTGAGGGGACGCCATCTGGGCCCAGCAGTCTTAGGTGTCAGGAAGGCGTTTGCTTCCCTTAGGGCCTTGTGGTCCCGCCGGCCTGGTGGGTGGGAAGAGGCCCTGGAAGCTCCCGGGCGGCCCATGTGAGGTGCTGCCAGGATTCCCAGGGAGCCGAGGAGACGTTGGGTGAACCGCACGCCCGGCCAGGCGGGCCTCTGCCCGCTGCCCGCCACCCGCCGCGGCCGCCCGTGTCCCCAGGGCCCAGCGCAGTCAGCGTGCAGGAGGCGCCTGAGGCTTCCTAACGTCCTGCCCGTCTCCCTCGCAGGAGGGAGCCAACATCAACAAGTCCTTGACCACGCTGGGGAAGGTCATCTCTGCGCTGGCCGAAATGGTGAGTGGCTTCGGGTTCCCGGAGCCAGGCTGGTGGGTGGGACCGTGGAGGCGCCTCCCCGGCCTGCCTGCGGGGTGCTGGGAGCCTGTCACATCTGCTGTGGCGAGAGGTTCTTGGGGTTCAAAGGAAAGCCCGGAGACGCTGGGGGTATGTCGCGGGGTACGTCACGGGGTACAGATGGAGTAGTGATTCCTGTCACTCGTCAGAGCCTCGGTTTCCCACCTGTAAAATGGAGATGTGCCGCCTTCCTCACGGGGCCCCTCTGAGGGTCCCTGTGGGCTATGGTGACCTTGCTGGCTGGCGTCCTTCCGGGAGGTGGTCAGCTCGGCCTCAGTCAGCCCAGCCCAGCTCCAGCCCCCAGAGGGAGCCCGTGGCCCGGGCCCACGGGGGTCGCACCCGCTCGCCGGCAGGGCCTGGACTGGCCAGGGCAGGACAGAGCGCAGGAGACCCCGCCGTCCTCTGAAATGGTTGGGGCCGGGGAGAGCTGACGAGCGACAGCAGCCCCAGAGGCTGCACTGTCGTTTGGCCAGACTTGCGGGACCTGCTCAGGGCAGGCGGCGGTGGCCGGGTGGCGCGCTCGGGCCTCTCGTGCCCCTTCGCCCTCTGGGGCCGGCCTGGCCTCGCCCGCACCCTGGGGCCCCAGCCTCGCTTCAGATCTTCAGACTCTTTCCTTCTTTCTTTTCCAGGACTCTGGGCCCAACAAGGTGAGCGGCTCGCTTCGGCTCGGGGGCGGCCTCGTCCACCCTCACGGGCTCGGGGCTCGGCACCCGCTCCCTGCCAA
>NW_011889072.1:278719-290248 GCF_000151845.1 Pteropus vampyrus | reverse complement strand
GTGCAGGACCGTGAGGACTGGTGTGTGGGAAGGCATGAGGGACGGCGTGAGTGATGACATGAGGGAAGGTGTGAGGGACAGAGTGAGATGGTTTGAGGGATGGCGCACGAGGAGCTGCCGGGCTGCGTCAGGGCCTGCGGAGTTGTGTAGAACCGCGTGCGGAACCGCGCACGGGCCTGTGCGAGGGTCTGGGTGGAGCGACGGGAAGAACCGTGAGGAGGGGGCTGTGTGGGGAACCGCGTAAGGACTGTGGGGAAGTGAGGACCGGGGAAACGTGGGGAGCTCCGCGAGGGGTGCGGTGATGATCTGCGTGAGGAGCTGTGTGGGGACCGTGTGGGGACCGTGTGGGGACTGTGAGCAAATGTTTAGGAGACTTTTCAAGGAACTGGGTGAGACGGTTTTGAGGCACCAGTTGAGGAAGAGTCCCTGGAGCACGGCGGACAGGCGTGCAGACGGCGAGGCCAGGGCGGGAGGGACCTGATCTGGGGTTCCTGCTCCGCTGTCAGAAACTAGGTGATTGTGGTTAGCGGGAAGCAGTGGAGGCGTCAGAAGGGCTCGCGAGGTCTAAGTTAGTCTGGAACGTGTGTCCCGCTGCTGGGGAAGAGATTGGGAGCGGGGTGGCCCGATGTGGCAGTTGGGACAGTGGAGGGTCAGTGTCGCAGAGGTCCAGGTGGAGATGCGCAGGCTGGAGGGCGGGTGGGCACCGGGGAGGGAGCACGGACTCCACCATGATTCTCGTGCTCCTTGCTGAAGTAACTGAGTGATTATCGGGCATTTACTAGGGGAACAAGGACAGACGTGGCAGAGATTCAGCATCTGGAATTAAATAACCAAAAAACAAAGTAAAATAGTTTTTCACCCGCCAAGTTTCCAAAGGATAGAAATACTGACGACTCGGGGACTCAGACCCTGCTCGCACAGACGTGGCACGGCACTTCTGGGCGAGGGACAGAATGAGGGGCGGGGCGAGGGGTGGTGCGAGGGACAGAATGAGGGGCGGAGCGTGTGGGGACCGTGATGACATGAGGGAAGGTGTGAGGGACAGAGTGCAGGACCGTGAGGACTGGTGTGTGGGAAGGCATGAGGGACGGCGTGAGTGATGACATGAGGGAAGGTGTGAGGGACAGAGTGAGATGGTTTGAGGGATGGCGCACGAGGAGCTGCCGGGCTGCGTCAGGGCCTGCGGAGTTGTGTGGAACCGCATGCGGAACTGCGCACGGGCCTGTGCGAGGGTCTGGGTGGAGCGATGGGAAGAACCGTGAGGAGGGGGCTGTGTGGGGAACCGCGTAAGGACTGTGGGGAAGTGAGGACCGGGGAAACGTGGGGAGCTCCGCGAGGGGTGCGGTGATGATCTGCGTGAGGAGCTGTGTGGGGACCGTGTGGGGACCGTGTGGGGGACTGTGAGCAAATGTTTAGGAGACTTTTCAAGGAACTGGGTGAGACGGTTTTGAGGCACCAGTTGAGGAAGAGTCCCTGGAGCAGGGCGGACAGGCGTGCAGACGGCGAGGCCAGGACGGGCGGGACCTGATCTGGGGTTCCTGCTCCGCTGTCAGAAACTAGGTGATTGTGGTTAGCGGGAAGCAGTGGGGGCGTCAGAAGGGCTCGCGAGGTCTAAGTTAGTCTGGAACGTGTCCCCCGCTGCTGGGGAAGAGATTGGGAGCGGGGTGGCCTGATGTGGCAGTTGGGACAGTGGAGGGTCAGTGTCGCAGAGGTCCAGGTGGAGATGCGCAGGCTGGAGGGCGGGTGGGCACTGGGGAGGGAGCGCGGACTCCACCATGATTCTCGTGCTCCTTGCTGAAGTAACCGAGTGATTATCGGGCATTTACTAGGGGAACAAGGACAGACGTGGCAGAGATTCAGTGTCGGGAATTAAATAATCAAAAAACAAAGTAAAATAGTTTTTCACCCGCCAAGTTTCCAAAGAATAGAAATACTGACGACTCGGGGACTCAGACCCTGCTCGCACAGACGTGGCACGGCACTTCTGAAACCCACTCTGACGGCATGTCTCAAGAGCTTTCACAATTCATGTCCCCTGAGAGCTGGCGGAGCTACCGCTGAGGATCATTCTAGAAAACAATGACTAATGCATTTGCCCCCAGAGAAATGACACAGTCACCTATTGGCACCCGTGTGTGTCTCCGTGGGAGGGGGCTCTGGTAGGCAGGGGCCCTGTCTGCTGGCTGCTGCAGGTGCTCAAGAAATACTCCTGAAGCAGCTGTGTACACAAAAGGGCAGACAAGGGAGAGAATCTGAATACCCAGGGTAACGGGAGTTGTTCAGTCAGTCACGGAGTGTCTCCGAGAGACGATTCCCAGCAGCCATTGCCTGGGCTGAAGTCTATTTGCCTTAATAGAGGATTAAAGAGCCACGGGAGCAGCCAGAATGTGGAGGATGCTTTGCTGTGAGGGCAGGGCTGAGGGGAGCGGGTATTAAAGCGGGGGCTTCTGAGCTGGCTTCCGTAGGACAGTAGGAAGTTTGATGGGGGAGATGGAAGATGAATTCTGTGCAGATGGGGAGAGGGCGTCTGGAATGCCACATTTAGTGGCGGGGCTTTTCTTTTTAGTCAGTAGAGCCGGTGTTTGAGCGGGGGCGATGGGCTCAGATTGGTTCTGACGGAGTGGAGGGAGGACACGCTGGCCGGTGATACCAGCACACGTGGGCTTAGGTCTGGCTGTGTAGCCCAGAAACGCGGTGGGGTGGACAAGGCAGGAAGCTGAGGGACATGCTAGCAAGTTCCTGATTCCAGCCCTGGGTGAAGGTGCCTGGGGCGGCGCCCTGGGGGTCGGGTGGGGAGAAGCCTTGAGAACTGGCCCAGCCCTGCCGCTGTGGCAGCCTTGGCTTTGGGGACCACCCTGCAGGCACTGCACTTGCCCCCCCACCTCCATAAGCTCAGGGTTGACCTTGAATGTTCCTCCCCCACAGAACAAGAAAAAGAAGAAGACAGATTTCATTCCATACAGAGATTCGGTGCTGACCTGGCTCCTCAGGGAAAACCTGGGTGAGGACTCACGGGTTCGCCCATCCCTGGGGTCCTAACTTCCACCTTAGGCCACTGTCCTGTCTTCCTATCTGGAAGGGATGCCCGGCCACTAGGAAGCCTCTCACCCTTTCTGGGCCAAGGCTGAGGCAAACGTTGGGGGTCCTTCTAGAGGGCTTGGGGCAGTGGCCGGAAAAGGGTTAATGATAGCAGGTGTGGGGAACCAGGATGACCCACGGGGCCGTAGGGCACACATTCCCATGTCGGTGCCTCTGGTTCAGGTCTATGACCCCCAGACCAAGTACCCACTTGTCCCTGGACCTCAGTTTCCTCATCTGTAGCAGGGACCTGAGACTCCATGATTCTGGGGAGCCCTGCTTGCTTGCTGGGTTTTGGCAGGCTGCCATAAGTCACTTCTCTCTGACTGAGTTCTGAACCAGTGGGAGATAGGGGAGATGGAGACTGAAATGCCTCCTACCCAAAAGTTACCTCGGGGTTCTTCCCTGCTACGTTCATAGCTGGGGAGGCTGACACCCAGGGAGGTAAACTAAGTCCCAGGCTGACTGGGGATCCCTGGCCTTCCTCAGCTGCATGGCTGAGATCGCATGCCAAAGCCATCCGGGCCTCCTGGGTGGAGGAGCCGGCAGAAGGGAGCCACCCAGAGCAGGTGGGAGTGTCACAGGAATGGGAGTCCCTTCAGCTGAGGCATAGGCTGGCAAGGAGACCCCTCCCACAGGGCCATGTCCAGGTCTGGCCCCAGGGTGAGGGCAGAGGGAGCCCCTCGTGTAATCCTTCTGGGCTTGGTGTCACGCCCCAAGCCCTTCACACTGCCACCTCACAGTCCGTGTAGAGGCCACACCATGGGAAGATGGCCCCAGGACACAGGTCCCTGTGGTCAGGCGGGAGAGGCCGCCTGTCCAAACCCTGAGCACGGACGGGCAGCAGCCTGAGAGGACCAACAGCCGGTAGTCAAGGTTAGGAGCTGGAGATGATTGACAGGCCGCTGCCCCGCAGTTAGATGGTCCTTGTCCTCACATAGTGCGTTGCCTGGTGCTGGCATCCATGCTGCCTGGGCCAAGAATGAATGTTGAGAAAAATATTCCAAATGAGAACGATAAGAGCGAAAATATTATTGAATATAAACAGTCTTTATCCTACAGTAAATGCCGTGAAATCCTTCTCAACTTCCTCATGATGGGGAGGAGAGGCCTGGCTGTAAAACGACCCCAAATGTGGGGAAAACACTGGATAGAAGAAAAAATAGCCAAGATGCGTGGTGCAGGGATGAAGGCCAGAGCCCCTCTGTGTTCACCCAGTTGGCCCATCATGACTCAGTTTACCTTCCTGGGCCTCAGCCTCTCCAGCCGTAAATGTAAGAGGGGACAGTAGGGAGAATGTGGCAGTGGGCTGACCTTCCGGCCCAGCCTTGTCTTTTCCCCACAGGTGGGAACTCGAGGACAGCGATGGTGGCAGCCCTGAGTCCTGCAGATATCAACTACGACGAGACTCTGAGCACACTGAGGTGTGTTCTTGAGGGAGGTGGGCCCTGCGCCCCGACCTGGCTCGGTGGGCATGGTCACTCCCTGCTCAAGTCGGGAACACAAGCGAGAGGGGTGCCTCTTGGCGGGGGGCTGTCTCAGTTGTGACACCTTGAGGCTCCGATGGCTGTCGGGGGCACCTGGGTTCTCATGGACCCCGTTCAGGCCCCGCTGCCCGTCAGGGTGCACTCTGGGGCTGTGAGAGGCCCCGGGCGCCTGTGGCATGAGGCCAGGAGAGCTGTGCCCGTGGGCTGAGCAGTTGGCACCCACCTGTCAGCGTGGGAGCCACCAGGGGTCTTTAATTAGCAAAGGGGTGCACGTGTGTCCTAAAGGTTCCTCTAGCTGAGAGATGAGTGTCCCGGGGGGCGCGCCTGGGCCCTCAGCCCTCAGGCCACGTCAATTTCTCTGACCTCTGGCCCACGCACTACTAGCAGTAAAGAGACGGGGCCCACGTAGGGACCCACACTCATCGGTGACTGTGTCTGTGCTGGCTGTGTGAGGTGTGGGCTTGGACATGCAGACACGTGGACACCCTCACACTCCTACTGGCTCCCTCCACCCTGGGGCCACAGGTCCAGGTGTGAAGGCCTCACTGGGAGGAGAAGATGCCACCCTGTCCCATCTCCTCTTGGGGCCTCGGCTTCCCCAAGTGAGTGAGCTGGGGCTGCGTGACCCCACCTGTAGGTCTCTGGTCAGTGGCCCTAGCGACTCCCAGTGGGGGTGATTCCTTATTCTGACGAAGCCCCCAGGCCCCGCTTGACCCCCACCCCTCGGGCCTGCGGGGCACGGGCACAGCCCGCCACTCCCTTTGCTGCCCAGGTATGCCGACCGGGCCAAGCAGATCCGCTGCAACGCGGTCATCAACGAGGACCCCAACAACAAGCTGATCCGCGAGCTGAAAGACGAGGTGACCCGGCTACGGGACCTGCTGTATGCCCAGGGTCTCGGGGACATCACCGACAGTGAGTATCTGCATCAGTCTATCCTGGGCAGGGTAGCCGGGCTGTGGGTCCCTAGGGGCCTCTCGGGGTGGGCCGGCTTCCCTCTGGGACCACCACCAGGGCTGGGGCGGGTCAGGCTGCCACTGCGGCCCCTCTGTCCCTGTCCCAGGGCCCTGTTTGTGCTTCTGGGCAGAGCCACCCTGGGTGGGAGGCTGGGGTTCCGGGAGGACTGCATGGTTTGGGTTTGGTGCTGGCTCAAGCAGGCCAGAGACGGTTTCCCTGGAAGCCACATTGGCATGCCACGGGTGCTGGGGCTGTGGTGGTCCCTGAGTCCCTGCTGAAGACCACGGCCACCTGCCTAACGCCCGACCAGAGACGGGTGAGCCCTGGACCCTCCAGAGACAAACCTGCTCTTCCGTTTCTCTGTCTCTCCCCGCTCACCCACGCCTCTCCTCACCCGTAGCCAGCACTGTGCCCGGAGGACCCAAATGTGTGTATCCCCTTGCTCTCTGTGCACCCTGCTTCGTCCTGCCCGCGGGGTGTCGGGGGCACAGGCGGGAGATGTGGGGTCACGTCCCATGTCTATATGGGAAACTGAGGCGCCAGGGAGGCAAGGCACAGCCAAGGCTTTCCCAGGCCAAAAGTGACCGAGCTCAGGCTCTCTGGCCCCACGTGCTGCCGAGGCTTGGAAGGCTCCAAGTGTCACTTCCAGGGGCCCAGGTCCGTCCTTGGCTCCTGGCTCCGGCTTCCTTGTGGCCCTCACACCCCGGGACCCCCTTCCCCCAGGAATCTGAATGCTGCCAGGTTCTCCAGCCTGTGTCCCCTGCTGGCCTTGGGCCTGGCTCCCTGGGACGGGGGACGTGCAGGTCAGCGCCTCCCCAACCCCACGGGCCGTGGGGCCCTCGGCTTCCCCGGCGTCCCACGCAGTCCTGTTTGCCACTGCTCCGCTGCGTGTCTGCTTCTGTGAGGAGGGGCCTGGCACTTCCCACCCCAGGGGGTGTCACAGCCCCAGTTCCCAGGCCTTAGGGGGCCCCCAGGTGGCTAGGGGCTCCCTGGGTGCCCTAGTGCTGGGAGACCCTGGGCTCAGAGCAGCCTCTTGAGGCTGGAGGAGTTGGGGCTCTCTGGGGTTCCCACAGTTCACTTCTCCAGGGTGCTCCTCAGGGCTGGACAGTTAGTACGGCCCAACCCCTCAGCTCGGGGATGCATAGAGGGCCAGGTGGGGCGGGTGTCCACAGCAGGGAGGATGAGGGCGAGCGTCAGGGCCCAGGTGTCGGTGGCTGCTTTGCGGTGACAGGGAAGGGTCGTAGATGGCGCAGGAGGCACGGGGAGGGCGGAGGTGCCGTGGCGCTCACGGAGCTCAGGTGCAGAGGCTGCCAGGCGGCCTGGGAGTGTGCGTCCAGGGCAGGGGGACGAGAGGGGGCTGCCGTGCTGCTGCGGGCGCTGGGCATGGGGCCGGAGCCCATCACGGGGGTGGCAGGCGGCCTTGCATGCGCTTTTGCGGGCGCCTGGCAGCTGCGCCCCGCTCCTGGTTTCTGTTCCCAGCCTTCTCTTCGCCTACCTCTTGCTTTCTCCCAACTCATGTCTCTTTTCTCTCCTTCCCGTCTGTCTGCCCCTCCCGCCCTTCCTCCCGTAGACATATCCGACCTTGAGAACAATAACGGTAACCGTGGCGGGGCGGAGCTGAGTCAAGCCCCTGACAATCTCTCCACAGTGACCAACGCCCTGGTGGGCATGAGCCCGTCGTCCTCGCTCTCGGCCCTGTCCAGCCGTGCAGCCTCCGTGTCCAGCCTGCACGAGCGCCTCCTATTTGCCCCAGGCAGTGAGGAGGCCATCGAAAGGCTGAAGGTGAGGGCAGGGCCGGGCAAGGCGCAGGCACCTGGAAGTGGGGTGAGCGTGGGGAAGTGGGTGTCAGGGCCCCAGAGCACCCCTCAGTCTGGACCCGGGGCCGGAAGAGGGGCTGGCTGGAGGCGCAGTGAGCCAGGCGGTGGCGCCGGCATCCCCTCCGTGCTCGTCATCGTCATCGTCACCGTTCTCCGCCCGGCACCACAGGGCCCCGTTTCCTGACAAGGGCGGGTGGGTGTCCTAGGTGTCCTGTGCGCGTGAATCTTTCTTGGTCCTCTTGTGCCCATGATCACTCTCCGATCCCTGGCAGTGGGCCTGGCTGGTTTTAGGTTTCCTGTCCAATGTTCCTGAGGTGCGGGGAGATCCCAGACTTTGGATACTGAGGGGATTGAGGGTCCAAAGGCACAGAGGCTGGACTTGAGGCTGGGGTGGGAGTGGGTAGGACCCTGGAGCTTGAGGCCCACCTGGATTGCAATGGCCCACCTGGGGTACATGGGGCCCACCTGGGGTACGTGGGGCCCTATGGGGCGTGGCGGCCCTCCTGGGGTGGGGGCCGTGCGGCTGTGGGGCGGGAGGAAGCAGCGAGGCTGTGGGCGGCGAGCCCCGCCCTGGCGTCCCCACGTGGGTTTCTCTCCCTTCTGGGCTGTTCCGCCTTTGCCTCCATTGTCCAGGTGCATCCGCGGGGAGCTATGCAGTTTCGGACACGCGCTGACCTCTCAGCCCTTGATCCTCAGACATCGGCGGACCGGGGACTGGGCTCTCAGTGTCCTGCAGACCGGCTCGTCTCCCGTCCGCCGGGCCCCAGGGCCTCTGTCTGCTTCCTGCCCCGGGCCCTGACCTCACGCTGCTCTGTGTCACCCCCAGGAGACGGAGAAGATCATAGCGGAGCTCAACGAGACGTGGGAGGAGAAGCTGCGCAGGACGGAAGCCATCCGCATGGAGAGGTGCGTAGCGCGGCGGGGCCCGTGCAGCCCTGGGCTCCGGGCGGGCCCATCCCCGCTCACCCGGCGACCCCACCTCGCGTCCCCTGTGGCCTTGATTCTTGATCAGGTGGCCCGTCCCTTCAAGCGGACACCTTAACCCCCTGACCAGATGGGTCACTGCATGGCCACTGCCCACGGGCCGTGTGGCCAGAGCCCCACTGGCTCCCAGTCAGTCAGTTGGTCAGTTGGCGACGAGGTGGTTCCTGCAGCCTCTTGGGCTCAAGCGGACCCCGACTCTGTCCTCCCAGGGAAGCGCTGCTGGCCGAGATGGGCGTGGCCATGAGGGAGGATGGCGGCACCCTGGGCGTGTTCTCTCCCAAGAAGGTAAGAGCTCGGCCTGGCATCGCAGGGCCGCCTGGCGGGGTCTGGTCTCAGCAACGCTGGGAGGCAGGGGGAGCATGGCCCCAGGTCCCAGAACCGGGGGCCACACTCGCACAGCCACACTCGCAGGCCCCCCGAGGGAGAGACCCAGCCCCACCTCCTCACGGCCGGGCGTCCCTTGGGCCTTGGGACATCAGACGGGTCATTCAGGTGTCCGAGGAGTGGAGTGGGTCCTTTGAAGTCAGGCGACCCTGGAGAGCCACACTCCAGCTGGAGACCTAAAACATGGTAAAGGACCTCACCAGGAGCCTGTGTGGCCCCCGGGCAGGTGTGGACAGACGCAGAGCTGGGAGCCAGCTGCCCTCTCAGAGCTTAGCCGAGGTGGGGTCCCATGGTCCCAGCAGGGACCCCTCCTCTCCCACCAGGCCTGGCACACTCACCACACCCGGCCCTAGGCAAGGTCTTGGGTCTGCCAGCTGGGGTCCCTCCAGTGGAGCAGAGGCCCCCCATTCAGTAGCTATGATGCGGCACAGCACGAGCATTTGGGGAAAGGTCTGGTGACTTAGGACCCAGACTCCCCTCTGCCCCACTCCAAAGCTTCTAGAAGGGAGCTCTAAGCCAGGAAGCCTTCCTGGAGGCTGTGGCAGTGGGTCTCCAGGCCCTGCCTCTGCCACCCTGTGGGTGAAGAAGCGCCTGGCCTGCCTCCGGCGGGTCAGCTCCCCAGCTTCCACCCTGACTTTGTTTGGCAGTCCCTGAAGCCAGAGGCACGTGGAGCCCCCACTGGGTGGTTGGGGACCCCAAGGGAAGAGAGGCACGTGGTGCTGCTGTGGTGGGCTCCCTGGGGTGGGGAAGCCTCCTCAGGCTTCTGCCCCCATGTACCCCAGGCTGGGGGGATGCCCAATGCATGCTGAGGCCCCGAGGCCAAACGGAGGGTACCTGGGGCAGGGCGGGGAGCAGGGATGGCCCTGACAGCATCGTACTTCACACCCCTTCTGGAGAGGCCTTGGTTGTCACCAGCAGCCAATTGTTCCTGGGCTGTTTCGGACCCTGCCCCTTCCTGGAGGGCAGGGCGCCCCTGGGCTGGCATGTGGAGCCGGGGAGCAGGCGCCTTGGGGTGCTGGGTGCCTGCAGTTCTCCGTCCCCCTTGTGGCCTCAGGTTTGGCATGGCTCAGGTGTGGGAGGATGGCTGTGGGGCCAGCAGAGACACCGCCTGAGAACCACAGCATCCTTGGGACTCTGAGGAGCCACACAGTCAGCTGTCCCCACCCACAGCCAGCACAGCCCTTCCACACACTCCCGCTCGGGGATGGGGTGCTGGGGGTGCTTTGTCCCGGCGTCTGATGACCCGCAGAACCTCGCACAGGCGCATTGGTGGGGCATTGCCAGACTTACGTTTGCCCGGGACAGGGTGGGTGGGGTTCCTGAGCTAAGGGAGGGTCGGGGCCCAGAAAGACCCAGGTGAGAGCAGCGGAGGAAGTGGAGGTGGGGGTGTCTGGGCCCCAGTGGGTGGAGCTATAGCAGCTGCCCCAGGATGGGGTGGGCAGGGAGCCAAGGGCAGTGCTTAGATGAGGACGTCAATGGGAGCTGGTCACTTGCTCTTGGGCCACGTTTTGCTAGACCGTGGACAGGAGAGGTAGGGGCGGTGATTGGGAGGGGACTTTCACACCCTCTCTGCTCCCAACTCCTAAGGCCCGGGGCTCCCATGACCAGTGTCCTAATCCTTGGCTCGAATACTTACTGGAACCCTCACTCCAGGGTGTCCAGGATCTTGGAGTGCAGGGCCAGTGCTGGGACCCTCTGAACCCTGCACGTCCGAGGGCCCCCTGAGCCCTCGAGTGCTGAGGGCTGGGCCCCTAGCCCCTCCCGAAGCCCCACTTCCCCTGCATGCTGGGGTTGAGCCTCCAAGCTTGCCCCCTGGCTGTTTCCCCCAAGACACTGGGTCCCAGTCAAAGGCTCCTCCTCGAGGAGCCTTTTCCTTCACATCTCCTGTCCTCCCTGCCAGGCCAGGAGGACACTGTGTCCCCTGCCAGGCGAAGCTCAGGGCCGGTGGTGATCTGGCACCCAGGGAGAGAGGGGCCAAGCAGGCAGCCAGTGCTGGGCTCCTGCTCCCCACAGGAGAGGTGACCCTCCTATCCCCCCCAGACGCCGCATCTTGTCAACCTGAACGAGGACCCACTGATGTCTGAGTGCCTCCTGTACTACGTCAAGGATGGGCTCACCAGGTGAGGTGGCAGGCGTCGGGGTGGTGGGGCCCGGGATGCCGCCTGCCCGTGCTCGCCAGGGGCCACGCTGCCTGCCACTGGGCCATGGGCCATGCGGCTCTCCCAGGACCGGCTGCATTTGGGTGTGTCCTGTGTCTCCCACTCATGTGCGCCTTGGGCGTTTCCTGTAAGAGCTTGGCTGTGTGTCCTTGGAGGCCTTGGGGGGCAGAGGGGGCATCGTGGGCACTGATGACGGCGCCCCTGTCCCCTGCAGAGTGGGCCGAGAGGATGCAGAGAGGCGACAGGACATTGTCCTGAGCGGGCACTTCATCAAGGAGGAGCACTGCGTCTTTCGGAGCGACTCCCGGGGAGGCAGCGAAGGTAGCGCTGCCCTGCGGAGTACCAGGGCTGAGAGGGCTCACGGCCAGCGGGGTGGAGAGAGGCTGGTGGGGGCTGCACGGGGTGGCCTGGTGAGCCGGGCCCTGCAGGTAAACAGAGTGGCAGCCACGATGACAGCCCCTCACAGGCCTGTCTGCCCCTCCCGCCTGTCCTGTAGCTGTGGTGACTCTGGAGCCTTGTGAAGGAGCAGACACCTACGTCAATGGCAAGAAGGTCACGGAGCCCAGCATCCTGCGGTCAGGTACGGCCGGGTGGGAGGCCCCTGTCCCACCTCTGCAGGTGGGGCCCGCCTGCTTCTAGGGCTGTGGGCGTGCGGGAGGGCAG
>NW_011889072.1:265365-277634 GCF_000151845.1 Pteropus vampyrus | reverse complement strand
CCGTGGAGGGGCCTGGCCCCCCGCTGAAGCCACAGCTCTGCCCCCCATGCCAGGACTACGAGAGCAAGCTGGAGGCCCTGCAGAAACAGATGGGCTCCAGGTACTGCCCAGAGGCGAACGAGGAGGAAGAGGAGCCCGAGGACGAAGGTGAGCACCCCGCGGAGCGGGGGCCGGGCCTGGGCCTCGGGCTGGCAGGGGTCCCTGAGAGGACACAGCTCCCAGGCTGCTCCCTGGAGCTCAGATGGTCAGCACTTTTGCCATGGGGTCCCCGGCCTATCCTTGGGGAGAGGAATCCTTATCCCCAGGAGGCGGGATTCGGGGGGGCTGTGCAGCAGCAGGAGCGCCCCACAGGCACACGCGTGTGCACACGGGTGAGAGCAGCCTGGACCGTGGGGAGCAGGGCGTGAGCAGGGCCCGCAGGCAGGCGTCCCGTGTCCACTCACCCCTGTCTTGCTAGTGCGGGGCTGGTGCTTCCCCAGGACGAGGTCACTCTGCTCCCCACCTTGAGACTTTCTTTCCTAATGTTGGCTTAAGTGGCCGACCCCGTGCCGTTGTGGGCTGGCCACGGAGTTCACATCCAGCTTGGCCTCTGGTCAGCACCTTTGTGCCGACATGACCTTGGTCTCCCCTTGTTTGGACTCATCAGTCCAACGAGAATCCTTCAAACTCCATAGGAGGGGGGCTGTGGGAGGAAGGGCGAGCGGGGAGGGGCCGAGCCCTTCCTGGGGACGGTGTGGAGGGCCCCACTCTGCCTCCGCACAGCGGAGTGGCTGTCATTTTGCTGCTGTCCCCTGTCAGCCCTCACTGAGCTTCAGCCTGACTCTCAGGGCGCTCACGCAGCGGCCCCCGTGGCACACAGAGGCGTCCACGTCCCGCGGCTTCCTGTGTCAGGTCTTCCTGCCGGCTCCCTTTCCGAGTGTGCAGGAGATAGTGCAAACACAGAGCCCCCAGCCCGGGCCCAGAGTGTGGGGGTGCTGGCGTGTGACCGCGTGGCCTCTCCCAACAGTCCAGTGGACGGAGCGGGAGTGTGAGCTGGCGCTGTGGGCCTTCCGGAAGTGGAAGTGGTACCAGTTCACGTCTCTGCGGGACCTGCTCTGGGGCAACGCCATCTTCCTCAAAGAGGCCAACGCCATCAGCGTAGAGCTGAAGAAGAAGGTGGGCTCTGCCCGCCGCCCGCTGCCCACCCAACGCCCGCCTGCCTCAGACAGGGTTCACCGGTCCTGCGCACAGCTAGACGTGGCGCTGGGCCCCTCTGCCTCCTGGGGGGTGGGGGAGGTGGCCCTGGCCATGGGCGGGCGATGGAGAGGGGGCCCGGGGCCTGACCGAGGTGGACACGCGCCCGCTGCCTCGGCGGGCGGGCCGCTGGGCAGGCGTAGCTCCAGCCGCTGCAGCCATCGCAGGAGGTGGGAAGGAAGCGCTCTTGAGGACCCGGCTCCCACCGAGGGGCTGACGGTGGTCGTCTCCTGCCTGTCACAGGTCCAGTTCCAGTTTGTCCTCCTCACGGACACACTCTACTCCCCACTGCCCCCGGACCTGCTGCCTCCAGAGGCCGCCAAAGACCGAGAGACGCGCCCCTTCCCCCGCACCATCGTGGCCGTGGAGGTCCAGGACCAGAAGAACGGGGCCACCCACTACTGGACGCTGGAGAAGCTCAGGTGCGGCGGGCGGCCGAGGTGGGCGGCGGCGCTGGCTTCACAGCATGCAGTGTCCATGCGGCTGTGTCTCCTGTTTGAATCTCTCAAAAACATAAGAGGAAAGCGGATGGGATCTGGCCTCTTACAGAACCCGTATCCTCGTGCCACCAGCACGGTGGGGGCGGCTAGTGGGCGGATGAGGCTGACGGGGGCTGCAGGAAGGTGGGGGCTGGTGGGCACGCAGGGCCTTGGGGGTGGGCTGGGGCCGCAGAGGAGCCGCGAGGCAGGGGGCGGGCCTGACCCGGGGCGGCTGGGAGGCCAGGGGGAGTCGCGCTGTCTCTGAGAGGTGTCTTTCTTGTGGGCCCACCTCCGTGGTCCTCACACCCTCACTCTGACATGTGCCCGGCCTTCAATTTATAAAGGTGACTGAGCGAGACGCGACATGTCACTGTCATTGAAGAGAAGTTTAGTGTCACTCGTGGTCCTCCGGAAGACAGGAAGGCCTGCACACAGGGCCGGGACACAGAGGAGACGAGGGGAGGCCGCGGCCTCTGCGGAGGTTTTCCCGGGCCGGGCAGGGCGGGATGGACAACTAGGAAAGGCTTTGGGGCACAGGGCTGCCCGGCACCCAGCCCCTGGGGTCGTGGAGGGCAGAGGGCACCGGCTGGGTGTGTGAGCCAGCCAAGGGGGCAGCTGGGTGCTGGTGTGTGAGTCACACACCCGCGAGAGGCTTCTGTCTCTAGGAATTGGCCCTGGGAGGGGCGTCTGTCCCTAGCCAGCAAGGCCTCCAAAGATGTCCCAACGTTGTAAACCCCGGAGAGTGGAAATGCAGCTGATACAGGCGCACACCTGCACGCTCACACCTGCAGCCCCACTCACGCCTCGGACACACACGCCTCCTCTGGCTCCTCCCCCACACTCGCCGGGCAGCCAGCACCCGTCCGCGTTCCTGCAGACCTGCCCTCCCCGGCCCCGGTCTGGCCTCTGCCAGGCCGAGCAGCAGCCTCCGTGCCGTTCACGGGGCGGCTGAGCCCTGAGCGGACACTCGCTCGCGCTTCCTTTTTCCCTCAACTTGTTGGTTTTTCTGGGCTACTTTCTAAAATGTCATTTCCACACCTTCGCCCTTCATTCCCGAGCCTCCCGGCCTCTGCGATGCCAGTTCCCACCCCGAGCCCCGCTTGTGGCTCTGGGAGCTTCTCTCCCCTCCCCCGCCCCCCACGGGGTTCCCACCCTGCCGCCCGTTCCAAGCCCTTCCTCCTTAAATCACATTGTCGTCCCGTGGCCGGAGCTGGCCGCAGTCAGCGATGGCCGTGCAGGTTTGACTGGCAGTCCCTGCTCTCGGCAGACCGACATCGAGGACCACGAGGGTCTGCCAGCAAACCAGCTTAAGGCGCAGACGGCCCCGAGCAGGATGCGGCGGCCGGGAGCGGGCCGAGCCGCGGGCCGGGGCAGCTGTGCCACGGGCGCACACTCATCTTGCACCCGCAGGCAGCGTCTGGACCTGATGCGGGAGATGTACGACCGGGCGGCTGAGGTGCCCTCCAGCGTCATCGAGGACTGTGACAACGTGGTGACCGGCGGAGACCCCTTCTACGACCGGTTCCCTTGGTTCCGGTTGGTGGGCAGGTGGGCGCCTGCCTCCCTCCCTGGGCAGAGAGCGAGGGCAGTGGGGCAGGAGGGGGCCTCCTCCCAGGCAGAACCCCCAGTGGGCCCTGGCCCCCACATGATGAGCGGCCAGCAAGGTGCCCGTTCCTATCTCGACCTCTGCCCTTGTCCTTCCTGCTCCGAGGTTCCCTGGCTCCTGCCCCCCCACACCAGAGGCCCCGTTATTTAAGGGACAACAGGGGGCTCCCGTCATTGCCACCGCACCCACTGTGCAGTAAAGCCACCAGGTCGCACGTGTCCATGTGTGTGACTGTGCGAGGCTTAGTCAGACTTTCTGTGTCACCTCACGTGAGTTGGGGACACAGGGCCATGTCACCCAGAGCCTCAGAGTTCATTGCCTGCTTTCGCTGGTCTCCTGGTCTGGGGTCTGCACCCAGCCCCTTACCCAGCGGGACGGGACGTGGTCTGAGGCCTCCACATGGCCGAGCTCACAGGGTCCTCACAGATCTCAGCCACTCGGGGCCAGGATCACACCGCTGGTGCCTCCAGAACCTTCTGGAGCCTTCGCTGACCACACATACTTCTTCTAAACCTGGGACGGGGGGCGGAGGGGAGGGGGCTCGGTTCTCTGGCCTTGGAGGGCAGCGCTCCTGGTGGTCTGTGTGTTCGGTGCCCCCGCCCCGCCCGCCCTGCGGGAAGCCGGCGTTAACCTCTCTCTGTCTTGTCGCACTAACCTCAGCTCAGCCGTCTCCGGCTGCGACAGCTACCCTCTTCTGAACACATGCATGAGCGCGCGCATGGCTGCTCTCACCCCCTCCCCCACCTCCTCGAGCCCCGACTCCGACGCCACCGAGCCTGCCGAGGAGCAGAGCGTGGGGGAGGAGGAGGACCTGGAGGACGACGTCTTTCCGGAGCACGCGCTGTGCGACGGCCGGGACCCGTTTTACGACCGGCCCCCCCTGTTCAGTTTAGTAGGAAGGTTGGTGAGGTCAAGGACGGCATGCTGGAAGGAACCAGCTCTTTCGCACCGGGGCACTGCTGCGGGCACAATTCGACCGCCGCCGGGCGTGACCCCTGGGCCGGGGCAGGCGGAGGGGCTGGCCTCCCAAGGAGGGCTTGTGAGGGAGCCCTGGCCACCTGGGGGTGGGCGCCCGGCCCAGCAGGAGAGAGTCAGAGGAAGGGACAGTGTGCCCCGGAGTGTGCTGCCCAGTTTCGTGCACAGGGGCTGTGCTGCAGAGAGGCCCCGGGAGCCGGGGAGTGGCCACTGGAACCCCAAGATGAGTCTTTGTGCAGGGCCCCCACAGAGGACATTTGGAAAGGAGGGGGCAGGCTGCCCCTAAAGCCCCGTGGCCCTGGGGGTCAGACCTGCCACCAGCTCGGGCAGCTTCCCCGCCCTCTGCTGTTTTCCTGACCAGAGGAAGCCTCTGGGTCACTCCCTGTGCCACCCCGTCTCTTGGGAATGGTCCCACAGAGCAGGGAAGGAGGGCTGGCCTAGGCCGGGGGAACCGTGGCTCTCTGAGCCTGTCTGTCTGAGGATGAGGACTGTTTGTCCTTCCGACCTCCTAGGCCATTGGGGCAAGGGACAGACACGTGGCCCCATGTCCTTGCAGAGGGGAGCTGGTTACTGTCTCCTGGATGGATAAGAGATGCCAAGGGCAGGAGGTGGAGCAGAGGCCCGGGAAGCCCAGACCCTGGGAGCAGGGCCCCGCCCTGCAGGCCGCTCGGGCAAGTGCAGCTTCCGTTCACGGTCACTGTTTCCGTGGAATGGAAGCATGGCCCGTGAAAGAAAGTTCTAGAAACCTCCTGTGGTGGAAGGAAACGGCTAGCTTATTAGTTTACAATATGAAAAGGTATAAGCTGGTTTAGCAACAACCTTTTTTGGAGTTTGAGATTGCTTCCTTGGGCTAGGCTGGTGGGAGGTTTGGGAATGCCAGTGCTGGGCGCTGCAGGCTGAGGTGGCCCCAGGTGGCGGGGCTCACTCTGGGTGAAAGCCCCATGGTCCCCTCGGAAGGAAGCAGTTTGCCGTGGGCAAACAGGATTTCTTCTGATTAGTGTTCCAGGAAGGTGACAGGCTGGCCTGCGGGACAGAACCGTGGGGCCCCCTCCCTCCCAGACACCCTGGGTCTGGGCCCCCCTGCTGCGCCCGAGAGCCAGGTGTAACCTCGGGAGCCAGCTCCGTGCAGGCCCCTCCGAAAGCCCCCGCTGGCCGCTGGGCCCGGGGCTCGCTCCAGTGACAGGTAGGCCGGGAGTCAGGGCGCAGGGCACCGAGGCCACCGGGAGACACGGGGCGTGGGTTCGTGCAGTCTCAGCCAGAAAGAGCTGGGTCCTTCCGACTCTTCCCTTCTGTGAATCTGAAATGTGACAAAACCGCCAAACCGCAGCGAAGCCTCCACCAGGAGGCCGGCCCGCGGGCCACCCCCAGAGCCGTCCTGCCCTTTTCCGTCTGGCAAGAACTGGCTTCTCCCGCGCGGCAGCCGTGCGGCCGGGCCTCGTGGGGACCTGTCTCCGGTTTCCCTCGAGCCTGCTGGTTAGCTGCTGGCGCTCTCTCCAAGGCTTAAGCAGAATTGGGGCGCCCACTCTGTCTCCCTTCGGAAAGGCTTTCCTGGCCCAGCATGCGTCTCTGCACCTCACCAGTCTCGTGGTCAGCGCTGCCCCCTCCCCTCCCACTCGGCCCTGGCTCTGCCGCCGCCTCTCTCTGGCGGGTTTCAGCCTGCTTCAAGGTGTGCTCGCCTCTGTGGGCCGGGCCCCCAGCGCGGCCTCCCCGTCCTGACCCAGGGCGCCTCGCCCAGGTCCAGGGGCCTCTCCCTCTGGTGGCCCAGGGAGCTGGGTGAATTGGGAGGTGGGGCGGGCTGCCCAGGCAGAGGCAGGCCTTTCTCCCGATAATCTCCCTGCCTGGACCACCACTGTCAGGAGCTGGGGGGAGGCAGGGGAGCTGCAGAGAGGAGGGCTGACTGCCTGAGATGGAGGGTCCCGGGGAAGTGTCCAGGGCTTTGGGTGGGAAACACTGACCTGCTCTGTGTCCACTCTATGCCACCTGGGCGGGCGAGGGCCCTCAGCTTCCAGCTGGTGCTCTCTGCGTGTCTGCGTGCTGGGCTGCTCAGCCTGAGTCTTCGGTAGTCACTCTGTGTGTGGGCGGGCGGGCCGTGTCCAGTGGGTCGTGTCCAGGCAGGGCTCCCCTGGACAGGGCTGGGCTACTCTGGCCAATGCTGATGTCAGGTTGTTTCTGTACCATGAGCCCTGTCCCCTCATGTCCAGTTCTGTTGGTCGGGGTGGGCTCTGCATGGAGTGTGGGGTCTTCCAGCCCCAGCTTACAGTCCCTCAAGGCTGGTGCTGCCACCGGGAACCATGGCCACTGGGCCCCAGCGGTCCCTTCCAGCTGGACGTGCCCACTACCAAGCAGACCAGGGTTAGGCCAGTCTTCCTTTGCCTCCTCTGCCTCTGGCATCAGAGCGGCAGCCAGTTCTGAGGGCCCTACTCATATTTTGGGCAACCCTAAAAAAGATGTGGCTAGCTGGCCTGAGATGTGCCACTGGTCAGCAGAGTCCTCATCTCAGTGCTGAGATGTGAAAAAAGTGGGCATCTGAGAACCAGGGTGATGTGGGGGCACCTCCCGCCCCAGGGGTAGGGACTGCAGACGTCTCAGGGCTGGCCCCTGGCGAACTCGGGGGTGCAGGCCTGTACCGGAGCTGCCGAGGGGATGATCTGGAGCTTTGGGGCCCCTGTGGGTCGCCCCTGAGCCTCCCAGCAAGGCAGCGCTGGCCGGCGGGGCTCCAAGGTGGTGCTGATCCTGGCCGGGAGGCGCGGGCAGCCCTGACCTCTTCGGGGGAGGCCCCCGCTGTCCCCATTGCGAAGCAGGTTCTGGAGCAGCCCAGCAGCCCGGTCCTCGCAGGCCGGGCGCCCCGTGTGACCGTGGCTGTCGCTCTCCGGGCTTTCCTGTGACCAGGGCCAGGGCTGGCCTCCACACCTCGCCCCAGTGGGCAGACAGGACGTCCCAGGTGGCGGGGCTAGGGGTGAGGCACGGAGCTCATGCCGCACTGAGGGTGGGGCCTGGTCGGCACCCCAAGTCTGTCAGGCTGCTGGGGGGGGGAAAGGGGGAGCAAGAGAGTGGCTGGTGGTAATGGACCCACCCAGAGGACTTAGAGAGACTTTTGAGGTAGAATCGATGGATTTGAAAAACAAGCCAGGATGGTACTCGGGTTTCTGACCTGCTGAGGAGGGCCAGCAGGGGGCGGGGGAGGCAAGATCAGGTGCCCCCAGGGAGGGGCCAGGGCCTGGGATCAGGGCCACCAGGCACGGCGCTTTCTGTGCATGTGGTCACGGGAGGGTCCAGAGCAGTGTCTCCTGAATCTAACGGTGTGGGGCGAGGCCAGCACCCAGTGTCTGACCTCCAGCAAGCTGAGCGAGGGCCAGGGTGACGGTTGACAGTCTCTCCTCCCAGCTCCTTCCCACTGCACCCTGCCCCACCCTCGGCCATGCACCTGGGTGCCAGCACCACCTTTTATGCGGTCTCCCCACCCCTGCACCCCGCTGCTGCTCTCGTCTGTTTGCTCCCCATCTTCCCGGCTGAGGCCCTGGGCCCCCCTTACCCCATGTTTGGCACCTCCTCCCCTCACAGCTCCCTTCTGTGTCTAAACCCTGCTCCTCCCCTGTGGCCCCCCCACCCCCCAGGTCCCCCGGGAGCTCAGGGCTGGAGCAGGAGCTGTCTGTCAACTCTGCGAGACAGGAGGGCAGGGCAGGAGGCAGGGTCCCGCTGGAGTGTGCAGAGCAGGTTTCTTTGTTGGACCCTTCCTGCTCCTGGGTGGCCCCCAGCAGGGTGCCCCCGTCCTGGGAGGGAGCCCCAGTCCTAGGAGGGAGCCCCCAGAGGTGCTCTGCCCCAGGAGGGCGCCCCTGAACAGTGGGAGTTTTGCTCCATATCAACCTGCCGAGCCACTTGGGTAGCACAGGGCGTTCCGGGTCCTGTCTGTCCCCCGGGCTGCCCACACGTTGGCGAGCTCAGGGAACGTGCCAGCCTCTGGGTGACGCGGCCTCTGTCCTGGCACTGGCTGGGCACTGCCGGGTGCTCTACGGGTAGCCGATGGGCACGCCAGGCGGTGCCATGGGGTCTGGGGCGTCCGTTCAGGTGGCCCTCCTTGGGCACTGGGCTGGCGGGGTGCCCCGTCTCGGCTGACGTAGAGGAGCTAGGCGTCGTGAGCCTTATTCCACCATCCAGACCCACAAGCCTCAGGGGCTGCCAGGAAGCGGGCGGGAGGTGGCAGACACAGGGTGTCAGCGCCAGTGTCACAGTCTGCGTGGCCAGTCCCCAGGTCCCCCTCCTTGAAGCAGGCTGAAGCCCCTCCTCAGCCGCTCTGTGGCTGGCCAGCAGGTGTGGCCTGCACTCTGCCCCCCGCCAGCGCTCCTGCCCCCCAGCCCCTCGCTGTGGACCTGGCCCCTTCCCCCACCTGGTGCAGCCCCCGCCCACCCCCCGCCCCCCCGCCTGCTGCCCGGTGCCCTGTGCTCAGCTCTGCTTCGCAGTGTCCTGTCATGAGCTCGGCTGTGCTGTCACTGGCCCCACTCCCAACACGCCAGGCTGGCGCCGACTCAGCCTCTCCCCGCAGGGCCTTCGTGTACCTGAGCAACCTGCTGTACCCTGTGCCCCTGGTGCACCGCGTGGCCATCGTCAGCGAGAAGGGCGAGGTGAAGGGCTTCCTCCGCGTGGCCGTCCAGGCCATCTCAGGTGTGTGGGGGCCCTGGAGGGGAGGCCTCTGCCGGCGTCACACGGGCCTCACGCAGCCAGCCCTGCCCAGTCCCCGGCCTGTGCTGCTTCTCAGCCCCTGCCCTGGCCCCCGGCGGGGACTCCAGGAGGACCCTGCTGGCTCGCCCTTAGCCCGGGCCTCCCGGACTCTCCCATGTTGACCAGGCTGTGCCCAGGGCTGCCTGAGCCCCACTCTGGCTCCGAGATCTCGCTCCATCAGGCCCCGGAGGACACAGACGGTCCAGTTGGGGGCGGAGCACCCTAGTGTGTCTCCTAGTGCGTCCCTTGCTGCCATCTCTCAGCCCCAGGACAGGCTGCTTCCCTGCTCCACCTGCTCTGACCCCCCCGTCCACTGTGGGCTTGGAGATTCAAGCCCCTCACTGCAGAGCAGACGCCCATCACTGCTCCCTACCCTTGGCCGGGGAACCAGGACAGACCAGCCATGGCGTCTCGGGGCCTGGCTGGCTCCCTGCTCTGACCCAGCTTGAACTTCCCACCAATAGGAGTGTGAAAGATCATTCTAGAACTCCGATGTGAGTGTGCTCGGGCGGCCGGGCGAAGCTCGCACTGTAATGGCCACCAGCCCCCCTGCCCGGCCCGGCCCGGCCTGGCACTCCAACACAGCCCCCCGGGGGCCTCAGTCTCCCTGGGAGCCGGGGCAGCCCCCACCCCGAGGACCCCATCGCCCAGAATTCCCAGGCAGCAGCTCCTCGTCATGTCACCGTGCCGCTGAGTCCCCGGGACCCGCGGTGGTTGGCAGCGCCGGAGACCCTCCCGGGGGTCGGAGCACGGCCTGGTTCCACGCCCTCCCTGTGCCCTGCCACCTGGGGACAGGCAGGGCCCTGACCATCTGCTCGGTCCTTATTTCAGCCGACGAGGAGGCCCCTGATTATGGCTCCGGTGTCCGCCAGTCGGGAACTGCCAAAATCTCCTTTGACGACCAACATTTCGAAAAGGTACTGTGCGGAGTGGGCCCAGCCACCCAGCGCCAACTGACGTACCTGTGGTCCAAGCCGGGGTGCCCCCGCTCCTGCGCCCCGGGTCCTCCCCTCGTGTCCCTGGCCCGAGCCTTACGGCTGCCCTGTCCCTGGCTTTCTGACTGGCCCCGACCGCCTGGGTCGGTCCGTCTCCCTCGCAGCCTCCTCTGGTCTCGTGCCTGCTTTCCCCACCTGGCCCTCAGCCGCAGACAGGGGCACAGAGCAGAGGGGCCCATGGGCTCCCAGAACCTCAGGTGGCTCCATAGCGAGATGCCCCCGCTGTGTGGCTCCCCTTCAAGGTCCCCGTGGGACACTGCGTTTCCACCACTGTCCTTGCTCCCCACCCCGACATCCTGTTGAGAACTAGGAAGGCCCCTGGAGAGGCCCCCCTAGGTCCTGGCAGCAGGTGCTGGGGTGGCCCTGCTTTGGTACCAAAGACGAGGTGCTGCGCCCTCTGCCCTCACGTGAAGGGACAGTGCCTTCTCCCCAGGGCCCTGTGGCTGTCCATGGGGGCGTAGGGGAGCAGCAGGGTCCCGCCCAGGGCCCTTACCAGCCAGGCGCTTAGTTCTCCACTGGTGGCTGGCTCTGCCTCTCTCCCTCAGGCTCTTCCCCACCCTGGCCCCACCCGGCCCTGAACCTCAGTGCCTGAGTCCTCAAGCCCAGGGTGCTGTGTCTGCCCCCATAGTCCCTCTCTCAGGGGGCTCACCAGTGCTGGGGTGCACGGAAGCATCGAGGGCAGAGGGCTCGAGCCGAGGGGCACTGGCGGGGTGGGGTAGGGCGCAGACCCCAGCCGCCAAGCCGAGGCTAGAGGTGTTCTGCCCAGGGGGTGGGGACTGAGGGAGGGTGCAGAGCTGGAGGCCTTTCCCATCATGGAGTCCACACAGGCCGTGAGGGCCCGGGACACTGAGGCCAGGTGGGTGTGGACGCAGGTCAGTGAAGAGCCCTGGCCCCCCTGACTCTGGCCCCCGCCCCACCCAGTTCCAGTCCGAGTCCTGCCCCGTGGTGGGGCTGACCCGCTCCGGGGCCTCCCAGGAAGAGCTGCGGATCGTGGAAGGGCAGGGCCAGGGCGTGGATGCAGGGCCCTCCGCTGACGAGGTCAACAACAATACCTGCTCAGGTGGGCTGCTGGGGCGTGGGGCCCTGGGACCCGGCCCGTGGGGGCCTGAGGCCCCGCCATCTCAGCCTGCACAGGCGGGTCGGCCCCTTCCCCACCGCGGCCTGGGCCTGACCCCGGCTCTAGGGCCCAGGGTCTCACCATGTGCCTGTGCCCTTGGCTCCCAGCAGCAGTGCCTCCGGAAGGCCTGCCCCTGGGCAGCCCCGAGAAAGCCGCCCTGGACGGGCCCCTGGACGCTGCCCTGGACTGCCTGCGCCTGGGCAGCACCTTCACCTTCCGCGTGACCGTGCTGCAGGCCTCCAGCATCTCTGCCGAGTACGCCGACATCTTCTGCCAGTTTAAGTGAGTCTGGGGCTGGCGGGCCGTGGGGCGGGCTCAGTGAGACATGGGCTGTGCCAGGGCCATGCACCCCAAGGCCCCGGCCAACAGTCTCCTCCCGCTCTGCAGCTTCATCCATCGCCACGACGAGGCTTTCTCCACAGAGCCCCTGAAGAATACGGGGCGGGGCCCCCCGCTCGGCTTCTACCACGTCCAGAACGTACGTCCTCAGAGCCCCCCCTTGACCCCCCTCCCCGGCAGCCCGCTCAGGCCTCTGGCGCCAAAGCAGCTTCGTTCATTCTCTTCCTCATTTCCCCTCCCCATTCTGGGCGCCAGCCGCGTGCCGGGCGCTGCCGGGGCGTGAGGACACAGGGCCCCCGGCACCAGGCAGGCGTCCGGGCCTATGCTGGTGCCAGGGCTGCGGTGCGTTTAAGCAGGGGTGGGGCCGTGGGAGCCGGAGCACTCCTGCCTTGCAGACGGTGTCCTCTCCCTGCGTCCCATGTGGTCTTTCCTCTGTGCCTGTCTGTGCCCCGACCTCCCGTTTCATGAGGACACCTGTCGTATTGCGTTAGGGCCACCCCAAAGCCCTCGTTCTAACCGGTTATCTCTGTAAATACTATCTCTAAACACAGGCACTGGGCAGGGCGGGGGGGACAGTTCAATCTATAACAGGGAGTGGGCAAGGGCCTGAGAAGGGTCAGACCACACCGCAGGTGACAAGGAGGCCCTCGTTACCTTCTTGAGAACCGTGTTTTGAAAAGGCAGCTGAGCCCTGTGGCCTTGGCCCTGTCTGTCCTGGGGAGAGACACCTGGTGATCTGTCCACTGGGTGTGTGACGGGGGACAAGCAGGAGCGCTCTCCCCGTGGTGGGCAGGGGTCGGGCCCGGTGG
>NW_011889072.1:262559-265315 GCF_000151845.1 Pteropus vampyrus | reverse complement strand
GTCCATGGGGGCGTAGGGGAGCAGCAGAGTCCCGCCCAGGGCCCTTACCAGCCAGGCGCTTAGTTCTCCACTGGTGGCTGGCTCTGCCTCTCTCCCTCAGGCTCTTCCCCACCCTGGCCCCACCCGGCCCTGAACCTCAGTGCCTGAGTCCTCAAGCCCAGGGTGCTGTGTCTGCCCCCACAGTCCCTCTCTCAGGGGGCTCACCAGTGCTGGGGTGCACGGAAGCATCGAGGGCAGAGAGCTCGAGCCGAGGGGCACTGGCGGGGTGGGGTAGGGCGCAGACCCCAGCCGCCAAGCCGAGGCTAGAGGTGTTCTGCCCAGGGGGCGGGGACTGAGGGAGGGTGCAGAGCTGGAGGCCTTTCCCATCATGGAGTCCACACAGGCCGTGAGGGCCCGGGACACTGAGGCCAGGTGGGTGTGGATGCAGGTCAGTGAAGAGCCCTGGCCCCCCTGACTCTGGCCCCCGCCCCACCCAGTTCCAGTCCGAGTCCTGCCCCGTGGTGGGGCTGACCCGCTCCGGGGCCTCCCAGGAAGAGCTGCGGATCGTGGAAGGGCAGGGCCAGGGCGTGGATGCAGGGCCCTCCGCTGACGAGGTCAACAACAATACCTGCTCAGGTGGGCTGCTGGGGCGTGGGGCCCTGGGACCCGGCCCGTGGGGGCCTGAGGCCCCGCCATCTCAGCCTGCACAGGCGGGTCGGCCCCTTCCCCACCGCGGCCTGGGCCTGACCCCGGCTCTAGGGCCCAGGGTCTCACCATGTGCCTGTGCCCTTGGCTCCCAGCAGCAGTGCCTCCGGAAGGCCTGCCCCTGGGCAGCCCCGAGAAAGCCGCCCTGGACGGGCCCCTGGACGCTGCCCTGGACTGCCTGCGCCTGGGCAGCACCTTCACCTTCCGCGTGACCGTGCTGCAGGCCTCCAGCATCTCTGCCGAGTACGCCGACATCTTCTGCCAGTTTAAGTGAGTCTGGGGCTGGCGGGCCGTGGGGCGGGCTCAGTGAGACACGGGCTGTGCCAGGGCCATGCACCCCAAGGCCCCGGCCAACAGTCTCCTCCCGCTCTGCAGCTTCATCCATCGCCACGACGAGGCCTTCTCCACAGAGCCCCTGAAGAATACGGGGCGGGGCCCCCCGCTCGGCTTCTACCACGTCCAGAACGTACGTCCTCAGAGCCCCCCCTTGACCCCCCTCCCCGGCAGCCCGCTCAGGCCTCTGGCGCCAAAGCAGCTTCGTTCATTCTCTTCCTCATTTCCCCTCCCCATTCTGGGTGCCAGCCGCGTGCCGGGCGCTGCCGGGGCGTGAGGACACAGGGCCCCTGGCACCAGGCAGGCGTCCGGGCCTATGCTGGTGCCAGGGCTGCGGTGCGTTTAAGCAGGGGTGGGGCCGTGGGAGCCGGAGCACTCCTGCGGGGAGCCTTGCAGACGGTGTCCTCTCCCTGCGTCCCATGTGGTCTTCCCTCTGTGCCTGTCTGTGCCCCGACCTCCCGTTTCATGAGGACACCTGTCGTATTGCGTTAGGGCCACCCCAAAGCCCTCATTCTAACCGGTTATCTCTGTAAAGACTATCTCTAAACACAGGCACTGGGCAGGGCGGGGGGGGGACAGTTCAATCTATAACAGGGAGTGAGCAAGGGCCTGAGAAGGGTCAGACCACACCGCAGGTGACAAGGAGGCCCTCGTTACCTTCTTGAGCACCGTGTTTTGAAAAGGCAGCTGAGCCCTGTGGCCTTGGCCCTGTCTGTCCTGGGGAGAGACACCTGGTGATCTGTCCACTGGGTGTGTGACGGGGGACAAGCAGGAGCGCTCTCCCCGTGGTGGGCAGGGGTCGGGCCTGGTGGGGCGTCCCCCTGGGCCTGGAGCGCCTGGCTCTCCACGGACGCCCAGCCCTCTCCTGAGTCTCTGCCCCGCCTGGAACCTCAGATCGCCGTGGAGGTGACCAAGTCTTTCATCGAGTACATCAGGAGCCAGCCCATTGTGTTCGAGGTCTTCGGCCACTACCAGCAGCATCCATTCCCGCCCCTCTGCAAGGACGTGCTCAGGTCAGTGGCCCTGGGTCATGGGCTCCTGGGCCCCTCACGGCCCTCATCCAGCCCCACTGCGGCCCGCCGAGCACGGCCCCCCAACCTCCCAGCCGCGAGGCTGACCCCTGGCCCCGACAGGCCTGACTGGCCTCTCAGGGCTTGTGCACCTGCCTCCCCCGTCCAAGGCGAGGCCGGTCATGGAGGTCAGCAGGACCCAGAGCAAGTCAGACGTCCCCTCAGGACCGAGGCGGGGGATTCTCAAAGAGTGTGGCTGTCGGAACCCTGCCCTTGTCCGGGTGTGGCTGTCCTGGGCGAGGGAAGCTGGAGGACGGCGGGTGGCACAGGGAGGGGTGGCTTCTGCTGCGGCCGAGAACCCACAGAGGACCCGCCACACCACCTCCCGCAGCCCTTAGCGCCCAGACCGAGCGGGGGGACCTGCGCCCGCTCTCTCGCGGCACCCCGCCTCCCGGGGCTCGGAGGGCCGGCTGAGTGCCCCTCTGTGGCCAGGCCGACCCTTCCCGGCCATCACCATCCGGGTGCAGGGAGAACAGGTGGGGGTCAGGACCCTGGGACGCTCCGCTGCCATCTCTGCCTCCCTCAGAGCGAGGCGGGGCGTCCGGGGCATCAGGGACAGAGAAGGCCGCGGGACCCGCTGGTTTGGGGGCGTTTGGCCCCAGGAGGCGTGTCTGTCCTTGGAGGTGCTGAGGGAGGCTCTGTCCTGCAAGTTCCTGCAACCGGAGCCCG
>NW_011889072.1:260736-262509 GCF_000151845.1 Pteropus vampyrus | reverse complement strand
CTGCCTCCCTCAGAGCGAGGCGGGGCGTCCGGGGCATCAGGGACAGAGAAGGCCGCGGGACCCGCTGGTTTGGGGGCGTTTGGCCCCAGGAGGCGTGTCTGTCCTTGGAGGTGCTGAGGGAGGCTCTGTCCTGCAAGTTCCTGCAACCGGAGCCCGACCTCGCCCCTGTCTTCGTGGCCTCGCGGGGCCCCCCGGGCCTGGGGTTCCCAAGCTGGGGGAGGGCCTGCGACCAGGACGTTTCCCAGTGCTGCTGACTGCCCCCCGCCAGCGCCTGCCCTCGGCTGCCTGCTCTGGCTCAGGCCCCCGCGGGCCCCAGCCTCACTCCAGCTTCCTCCACAGCCCCCTGAGGCCCCCTCGCCGCCATTCCCCACGGCTCATGCCGCTGTCCAAGCCAGGTAGGCTCCGCAGGGGGCACCCTGGGGGCTGCGGCGCCCGTGCGCTGGGCGCCAGTGTGGGTGGGACCCCGCAGCTGACCACAGTCCTCTGGTGGGTCGTTGCCCTCCCAGGCTCTGGGGGCCCCATGCAGCCGCCAGGCCTCGGGGTCTCATGGGGTAGGGGGCGTGGGAGGGACTGCAGGGTGGAAGCATGGGAGCCCGGTGAGGGGGCTGGGGCTGCAGTGGGGCTCAGGGCCGTCTGAGCCTGTTTGTCAGGAGCTGGACCCGCGCGGAGAGCCAGTGGGACCTGAGGGGCGGGACTCACCTGTGCTGGAACAAAGTGCTCGGACTGGTGCAGGAGGCAGTGGCCAAGCGTGGTGTGGCAGAGGGTCCTGGGCAGGTGGTGGCCTCCGCGCCAGCATGGCTCCTGCTGCCCTGCTGGTTCTGTGTGTCTCAAGCCCGGGCCCCCTCGAGGGGCTGGTGTGTGCGGCCACCTGCTGCCTCCCCTGGGCACGGAGAAGCAAGCGTCACATCCATTCCTGAGCCAGCATGTGGCTGCTGAGGCCTGACTGAGCCCAGTATCGGCACTTCCTGGGCGCGAGGCGGGGTCTGCGGCTCGTTTTTCTTGGAGCGAGGTGCCCTCGCTCGCTGCCATTGAGGTGTCCCCAAGCCCGGTGTCCCCCTCCAGCGAGCCCTCTCCTTTCGCCTCCTCCCCAGTGCCTGCCACCAAGCTCAGCACGCTGACCCGGCCGTGCCCCGGGCCTTGCCACTGCAAGTACGACCTCCTGGTCTACTTCGAGATCTGCGAGCTGGAGGCCAACGGCGAGTGAGTCCAATGCCCGCGCTGGGGATGGGCCGTAGTCCCCGGGGGCTGTGGTGCGGGGAGGACGGGGCCCTAGGGACAGGTTGAGGTGGCACATGGGGGCTCCTTGCCCAGCCGACTTTGGTCTCCGTGGACCGGGCCACCCCGCGTTCACCTCGGGGCCACGAGTCTGCTGCGGGTGGGTGGGGAGGGGGCAGGCCCTGGCCTCAGACCTCTCTCCCCGCCAGTTACATCCCTGCAGTGGTGGACCACCGTGGCGGCATGCCGTGCACAGGGACCTTCCTGCTGCACCAGGTACGAGGCCGTCCCCCCCCCGCCCCCGTCCCGCCCCCCACGTGCTCCCCTGCCACCCGCAAGGCCCCCAGCCTATCTGGTCGTGTCCTTTCTCTTGGCTCCCGGCAGGGCATCCAGAGACGGATAACCGTGACCTTGCTGCATGAGACAGGCAGCCACATCCGCTGGAAGGAAGTTCGAGAGCTGGTCGTGGGTGAGTGAGGAGGTGGGGTGCGCCTTGGGGGCTGGGGCTGGTTTGGCGGGAAGGATGTGGACCACCCCACCTGAGTCCTACCACAGTTC
>NW_011889072.1:257279-258466 GCF_000151845.1 Pteropus vampyrus | reverse complement strand
ATGTCGGCCCTGCATTACAGGCAGCGGTGTGCCCACCGTCACTCTGTGTCACTGGGCTGTTCCTTTCCAAGTTCGTGGGTGATGGCCAAGACCTCGCAGCCGGGGCAGGGGGTGGGGTGTGCGAGGCCCGGGGACACAGAGGCCAGGGTGGATGGGACATGAAGGGAGCCGTGGGGTCAGCCTGGAGACACTGGTGGGCCTGGCTGTGTCTGCACTGCTGCCCAGGCGTCTCGGGGACTGAGCAAGGCTGCCCCTGTGGGCTCCACCCACCTGACCCTCGGAACTCCAGCTGTGGGTGTCTCCACGGGTCCTGTGGCTCTGAGGGCTGGGGGGGTGTATTCACGGGGGGCGGGGGACCCCACTTTTGAGGGTCCTGGGGAGTTGCCTCATATCTTCTGACTCCTGGGTTCAGACAGAACCTGGGTCCTTCAGATACCCCAAGAGTGGCCATAAGGGACCATCCCTCAGACAGGCTGCTTGGGGGACACGGGTAAGAGACCCCAACAGAGCCAGGCTGGGGGCCACGTTGGGGAGAGCAGGAAGGTGAGGCTGGCAGTGGGTGTGGGTGGCTCAGGTGCTTCTCCTGCTCTTGTGAGAACACACCCTGGGGACATGACAGGGCTCTGGCACCAAGGATGGGGGCCACAATGCCTAGGCCATGGGGAGCCGGGACCCCCATGGGAGGGCCTGTGCTCCTGAAGAGGGGTCTGTGTGCCATGCGGGTGACGCTTTGGGCCTGGGGGACGACCTCAGCACTCCCGACCTCTGACCCTTCCGTTGCCCACAACTCCTGGATTCTTGGGTCTGAAAGGGAGTGAGTGAGGGGGTGCTTTCTGCCTCCCTCCCCACACTGACGACTGTGTCTGTGGGTCTTCCGGCTATGGGGACCTCGGCCTGGGCTGCACCCCAAGGCAGCTTCGGAGGCTGTGGCTTGTGACTGGACCTCAGGTCAGCAGGGCTCGTGCTAAAAGGGTCGCCGTGTCCCTGGAGGCCCCAGGACCCATCCCCGGGGGCTGTGGGGAGCGAGGCGGTCTCCAGGTGGCTCCAGGCTCCAAGCCCTGTGCCCAAGTCCAAGGCCCTGGGTCTGCGGACAGAGTGGCCTACGCAGGACAGCCCACCTCCTGCCCTGCCCTGGGAAGGCCTCAGGGACCCTCCTCAGCCCGCCACCCCAGCAGGCTCCTCGCGAG
>NW_011889072.1:255256-256279 GCF_000151845.1 Pteropus vampyrus | reverse complement strand
GAGCGTGTGAGCCTTTAAGCTACGGGGAGGTGGGGCAGGCGGTGTGGGGGGCACTGAGGCAGCGTCCTTGTCAGGTCATGGCTGAGAATGGGCAGGACAGGTGGTCACTGAATGGGGCAGCAGCCAGGCTGTGGTTCCTATTGGCGTGTCCGAGGGCATGCGTGCCCAATCAGTGACAAAGACTGCGTAGGCCCTCCCTGGGGACACTAGTGGGTGAGGCAGAGGCCACAGAGGGGAGCTTGCAGTGGTGGTGGCTGCAAGGAGGAGGGGGCACAGCCCTGCAGGGCTTGGAACAGGGACCCGCCTCGGGGACCTGCCTCTTCCGGGCAGTCAGGAGGGCTTGCTGGAGGAGTCGGTCTGCTGGCTGGTCCTGGGCATGAGCAAGGCTGGCCAAGCAGTCTCCCTGGCCTCAGAAGGCTTGGGGTGGGAAACTGTCTGCTCCGGTTCATCCCCTGGAGGGGACCCAGGTTAGGGCTGTTTCTTTGATGAGTGGAGACTTCCAGGCTCATCAGGATGTTTTGGTCAAGTTCTCATTTTTACAACCAGCTCAGTGTGATAGAGGGGTGCTCAGGCTGGCCTGGACACCCCCACTTAAACACATAGGCCTCGGGGAAAGTTCTGGGTAAAGTGGAAACAGCCCGGTGACCGGGGGTGGGACCGGGCACCTGGGAAGGAGAGGGAGACGGTTTTCCTTGTCAGGAGGGCCTCCTCCACCAGCCCCCGACTTCATGAGGACCTCCCTGCTGCACCTGGGCAGGGGTCCATCCCCAATCCAGAGAGGGGTTCCTCAGCCCTGGGGCTCTTGGCCTGAAGAGGAAGCTCAGGGCGTTGAGAGGAAAGGGTGGGTGGAGCCCCAGGATCCAGCAGGAGCCCCTGTGGTGGGCGGTGGGAGGTGATGGAGGGAGTTTCGGAGGCGGTCAGGGATCTGGGGCCGCCCCGCCTGGGCTGAGGCAGCCTGGCTGCGCCCTTGGCTGGCAGTGTGAGCGTGGACAAGTGGCAGAACCTTCTGGAACCTTGCTGTGC
>NW_011889072.1:250465-253981 GCF_000151845.1 Pteropus vampyrus | reverse complement strand
GGGCCGCCCCGCCTGGGCTGAGGCAGCCTGGCTGCGCCCTTGGCTGGCAGTGTGAGCGTGGACAAGTGGCAGAACCTTCTGGAACCTTGCTGTGCGTGAGGCGACACGTAGAAAGCTGCTGACAGGGGGACTCATACACGTCACCACAAACTTAAGTCGCGTGATCATCGCCGGTCCCTAGTTGGTATTTAATTTACTCTCAGTTCACTTGGCGTGATGTGCACAGCCTCTGGGCAGAAGCGGATTGTGTTTATACTACTGCTTCCGTTTTGCCCTTGGGGCTGCACTAAGTTCCAGGGCCTCCCGCACGGTGCTTGGGGCCACCCTACCGGAGCGGAGGAGGTGGGCTTTGTGACAGCACGTGATTTAAAAACACTGGTTCAATCTCTGTCCCTCATTCTTTTATCTCACAGGGGCCCAGAAGAGAAGGGTCCACAACACCTTCAAAGTGCTTTGGTGTTGGGGGACCCCCACTCCATCTTACCAGGTGGGGACCTGGTCTCCCCAGGCAGATGGGCCAGTCTGGTGCCCCAGAGGCTGCCCAGCCTTCCTGGGAAGGGCCCAGAGTGGAGTTTGTCGAGACACCGTACCTCAGAGCCCATGCCCAGCACGCAGGGCGACATCCCTGTGGTTCTGGGGTGGCCCGGGCTCTGCACTTCCCACCGGTTCCTATGTGGGGCTGACGCCACGGCCCGGGGACCCCACATCTGGGCCACATGTTCCCCTTTAACCGTATCTGGGGGCCGAACGCCTCGTGGAGCAAAGCAAGGGGCGCCGCAGGGGAAGGGGTGGCGGGTGGGCCGCGTGCTGCTCCTGAGCTGGGGTCTCATGGGGCTCCCCCTCAGCCACCCACAGTCTTTACTTCCTGCTGAGCGATCCAGGGGGCACCGCCCATGGCTCCTTGCAGGCCTGGGACGTCCCCTGTGGCTGCACCGTCCGTGGCTCCCTGTGAACCTGCTACCCACCCCCCTTGAGCACACCCACCGCTGTCCAGCCTCTTACTTGAGGTCTGGGTGAGACACTTCCCCCACCCCACCCCACACAGCCCTCAGGGGCGTGGGGCTCAGGACTGCTGTCCAGGACCCTCCCTGCCCAGGCTTCAGGGTCTGGCACCTATGGCCACATGAAGCCACTACTGGCTGTAGGCCAAGGGCTGGTCTGCGGGAGGTGGCATGGGGCTGCGGGCTGACCAGTGCTTTGGAGACAGCCTGTGGGCACCATCATGGCTATGCCCAGTTGGACCCTGGTCTGGTTGGTCATCTTGGCCCTGGGGGAATGGGGCAGTAAAAGGCCCAGGAGGGCCCCTCCCTCCACCCCACCCCACGTGTGAGGCCCATGAGAATCAGGTTCTAGGTCACTGGAGGTCCAATCAGGGCGAGACTGCATCCCAGCCCTCTGCGCGGGGCCTCGTGGGGAGGCAGCTGGCTTCTCCTCACGGCCCAGGCCTGGGCTCCGGCACAGTCCACCCCTCCTGGCCTCCAGGGTCGGGGGCCCTCAGGCTGGGCTCAGGGCCCTGGCAGAGGGCTGGTAGTGAGGGCAGTGATGCCCATCCCCATGTACTCAGCTCATTTAACCTGAAGACACCTTGATGAGGCAGCGACGGTCTGTCCAGGAAGCAGGGGACACAGATGTCTGCTGATGGCCCCAGGGCACGCGGCTATGAGCTGGCCTTTGTGCTAGGCTGAGCTGCACTGGGCCTCTGGCTGTGCCCCCGGGCCTGGCCCCACAGAGCCCAGCCGTCTGGGGGCCCCGGGATAGACAGCGTTCCTCCAGGTGTTGGTCATGCCGGGGACAGACCCAAGGCCCCCGGTGCAGACACGGTGGGGCGGGGGCGTCCGCGGTGCCGGGCTGGGGGCTTGGCGTGGCGTCTCGGCCCGTGTCAGTTAGCTCGTCGGGTGGCGGTGCGTGTTCTGACATGTGCATCTCTTCTGTGTGTGTACGTGTGTGTCCTGGCTGCCTCGCCTTAGCGTTTCGTTCGGAAGTGACACTAGGTACAGCTCGCGCGCGTCCTCCGCCCTCTTCCGCTTTCCGCCCGCTTCCTCCTCCGGCGTCTCCCCGCGCTGTCCTCACGTCCCTCCCTCGGCTCTTCGTCCTCAGTGCCGTGTGCGACAGCGGCCCTGCCCCACCCCACCGCTTCGCCCCGCACGCCTGGACGGAGCCGGGGCGACGGGGCACCCCTGAGCCGGCCGTGCGGGCTGTTTGTGTTGACGTGTTTCTCAGCTGTGTCTGGGAGGGTGCTGGGACGGAAACCGGGCGGGGGGGGGGGCGGCAGCACCGCCTGGGGCCCGCGGGCAACTGTGGCGTGGACTGAGGCGTCCCCGCCTCCAGTCTGAAAGACGGCGGAACGTGCGCCCGGCCTAAGGCCAGAGTTTAGGTGCCGCTGCGTGGGCCCTTGGCTCACGCTCTGCTCGGCATCTTCCTGGGTCAGAGACGGGCCAGAGAGGAGGGGCCACTACGGCTTTGTGCACGGTGGGGCCTCGCGCCGTGGGCAGCAGAGCCCTCTGTGGCCGGCCACCCGGTTTCCACTCCCAGCACCGTCCCGAGGGCCCTGACGGAGGGGAGGGGCCCTGGAGGGTTTCTGCAAACCCAGACCGGTTCCCTCGGGTCCAGGCAGAGGCCCAGGCGCCTCCTCACGCAGACCGAGGCCCCGTCCCGCCCCCTCCTCCCCGCTGTCCTTCTCACACCCGCTCCCTCCCTCCCCTGTCTCCGTCCTTCGCTTTCGGCCCTCCTGCCTCTCCTCGCCCCAGCCCCAGAGCTATGGGCTCAGGTGTCCAGTCCGTCCCTCCACGGTGGAGCTGGCTGCTGGTTCACCTTGCTGGTGGCCTCTGGAGCCACCTGCCCCGCCCCGGGCCTGAGTGAGGAGGGTCGGTCCTTCCTGGACACCGCCCCCCAGGCTTCCGGACCCGTGGCCCCAGGGCAATCCTGTGGGTGGCCCACATGCCGTCTGTCTGTCGGTCTGCATGTCCCCGCCCCAGCCGCGCGCGGCCGCACGTGGTTACCTCACCGCGTCTCTGCCCCACCCAGGACCTTTTACCAGTTCGAGGCTGCGTGGGACAGTTCCATGCACAACTCCCTGCTGCTGAACCGGGTCACCCCGCATCGGGAGAAGATCTACGTGACCCTCTCCGCTTACATCGAGGCAAGGCACCCATGTCCAGGGCGTGCCGCTGGAGTCACCCGGCCCCCAGCCTGAGGTGCTGGCCAGCGGCCCAGGGCCCTGGGCAGCCCCGACAGCCGCCCCACCTCGGGGGACTTCCCAGTCTTTGTTAAAGCCACGTGCTCTGGATGACAGTGCTTGCGGCTAGTCCACTCCACAGTCTCTGCTGTGGGGAGCTGTTCCTAGGGTCGCAAAGTGGCTGCAGCCCCACCAGACGTTGCATCCGTGTTCCAGGCAGCATGAAAACAGAACCCTCTCCCATCCCTGGGGTCTTGGGCTGTGGGTTCCCTGTGAGCACAGGAGGAGGCTGGGGGCGTGGGTGTTTCTGGCCAGGCATAGTGGCCTCGGGAGGTTTGGGG
>NW_011889072.1:248180-249185 GCF_000151845.1 Pteropus vampyrus | reverse complement strand
GGGCTGTGGGTTCCCTGTGAGCACAGGAGGAGGCTGGGGGCGTGGGTGTTTCTGGCCAGGCATAGTGGCCTCGGGAGGTTTGGGGTCAGCAGTGAAGGTGAGGGCGCCCACCTCCTACCCAAGCTAGTTACTCTAGGGGTGACGCGGGGCCTGTGTGACCACCTCGCAGGGCGATGGTTTGCCGGGCTGAGGAACCTGGCTGCGCTCTGCCCAAACAAGTCCCCGGCACCCGCCAGCTTTGTCAGCAGTTCCCTGGGCTCCGGGGAGAGCCAGCTGTTTAAGACAGCACAGCCACTGCCACTGCGTGGTCCTGTGGGTGCAAGGCCACATGGCCGTGTCCTCACGAGCGCTCCCTGCAGTGAGCCGGGTTTTGTGGCGAGGCTGCTGGGGCCGTGAGGGCCAGGCCTGTGTCCAGGGCCCTCGGGCGCCTGCACGGACACTGCGCCCCCGCTCCAGGCCCGAGCGTGGGGCCGCGCCAGCCCAGGAAGGCCTGGGCTGCGCTCAGTGTGGTGGCTCTTGCCTCTGAGAGGATAGACGCTCCAGGGCGTCCTTGAGCCTGAGCCCCTGCACCCCGGCCCTGCAGATGGAGAGCTGCACGCAGCCGGCCGTCATCACCAAGGACTTCTGCATGGTCTTCTGCTCCCGCGACGCCAAGCTGCCCGCCTCGCGCTCCATCCGCAACCTGTTCGGCAGTGGCAGCCTGCGCGCCTCGGAGAGGTGAGCCCGCCAGGGGCCCTGCCGCGGGCGTGGCCCCGAGCCCCGGCCATGTGACACGTGCGTGGCGCGTGCAGGCGGGCGCAGACTGGCTTAGCGGGGAGGCGGGGCCGTGCCTTCTGTCCTCACTCGTCTAGACAAGGTCGTTGTCTAGACGGAGCACATGGGGGGACACGGGGGGCTTGCTGAGGGGCCGGCCTGCAGTGTACAGTGGGGAAGGCCTGGGGTGACCACTCCGGGGTCCACCATGGGCGGTCCAGGGACCCCACTGCACCCCATTGCCAGGCGGTC
>NW_011889072.1:245694-246785 GCF_000151845.1 Pteropus vampyrus | reverse complement strand
TCTCTGGTGGAGGGGCGGTATGGAGCCGCTGAGCTGAGGTGAGTGAGCTCCAGGCTCTCGGAGATGCTTCCGGCACCGTGAGCCCGCCGGTGACTCAGGCGGAGTGCAGAGAAGGGGGTCCCAAGTGGCTGAGTGACTTGGGACAGCCATGTACACCCAGGGTGGCGCCTGGTGGGGGGTGCCTCGTGCCTGGAGTCTGCTCTGTGCCCACCCTCAGCTCCTATCCAAGCACGGTGTCTTCCTTCTGTCTGAGGCTGTTTTGTTTTGAAGCGTAAATTTACAACGTAGCCATGAATAAAACCAGGAACGGGTCAGATGGGCAGTGCTTGCAAAGCACTCCGCGGGGGGGAAGGTGGCAAAAAAGAACTCAGGGAACTACTAGCTGCTGTCATGGACGAGGGCCGTGTGACGTCTGCTAGGCCTCACACACACTGCCAGCCCCGTGTATCCGATCCGTCAGATTTTAAAACCCCTCAGTGTTTTCAAATCCTCTTCTTAAAAATAAAGAGGAAAAAAGATGGCGTCCAGCTCTCTAGCCGTCCTCCTGAGCCAGGCCTCCCTGGCCCCCAGGTCCGGTCACTCAAGCCAGGCGGGTGGCATGTGCCATGGCATGTCCCTGAGACCTTGGTGTCAATGTCGGCTCAGTTTGGGAGATGGAGAGTTGCTGGAGCCACCTTTACGGGTGGCGGGGGGAGGGCGGAATGTGCCACGGGGCCAGAGGGGTGCGTCCTGCACAGCTGGGACCCTCCCCACCCGTCCAGCATGGTCCGGAATCAGGCAGCTGGGCCCCAGAGCTCCGACTGGGCGCGGCGGGCAGACCGCCAGGGGCGCCCCCAGCGGCCCCGAGGGCATGATGCTGGCTGACGTGGGACTGGTGGCGATGGTTCTGGGTCCCGCAAGGAGCCGCCGGGCAGGACTCCAGTGCCTTCGCTCTGCTCTCCCAGGATCCCCCAGCCCAGCTCCCGGCCAGCCAGCCCGGAGCCAGAGCCCACGCCAGAGGCAGAGTCCAAGAAGACGCCGTCCCCTGCTCAGGGAGCGGAGGCGGACAAAGAGCCCCAGCGCCTGCTGGTTCCCGACATCCAGGAAATTCG
>NW_011889072.1:238388-244215 GCF_000151845.1 Pteropus vampyrus | reverse complement strand
CCCTGCCGCTCGCCCGGCCCCGCCCGCTCCCGCGGCCTGCCTGCCCGTCCCCTCGTGCCTGCTCTCTCCCGAGGGGCCCTCCCTGGCCCGTGGCCGCCGCGCGCTGGCCCTCCCGCCTCTCACAGCGCGATGTCTTGCAGACGCCCAACACGTTCGCGGTGTGCACGGAGCACCGGGGCATCCTGCTGCAGGCCAACAGCGACAAGGACATGCACGACTGGCTGTACGCGTTCAACCCTCTCCTGGCCGGGACCATACGGTAGGGCCGCGTCGGGACCTGGGCAGCTGTCCGAGTCTCCGCCAGGGGGGATGGAGGGCCTGGGGGGACCTTCCTGAGGACGGGAACGCCCGTTTTTGTGTCGTTGCTGCTCACACAGAATCCCGAGATTTTCAAACTTTGTTGCTACCAGCGTCAGCTCTCGCTCAGGGAAAATGCGTCTGTGTGGGGGGTAGCCAGGCCCCTCCTACCTCGGGGGCTGATGGGAGAGCGGCCGCTCCTGCCCAGTCACAGGGACAGGAAACCGAGGTTGAGTCCCTGGTGATACAGGAGCCAGCAGGGGCCCAGGGACATCAAGCAGCCTGGAAGGCTGCTGTGGCCGCCCCTCCGGGCCTCCGCCACCTCCGCCCACCTGACCGCTGCTCGTCTCCCGGCCCTCCTGCAGGTCCAAGCTCTCCAGAAGGAGGTCTGCCCAGATGAGGGTCTGAGCCGAACACGCCCCAGCCCTGGACACAGCCAGCAGGCCCGGCCCTGCCCCCCCGCCCCGTTATCTCGCCACCCACCGTGTCATCGCCGCCCAGCACCCCCCCCAAACCAGACAGCCAAGGCCCCTCCTCCTGGGGACACCCACGCTGGGTCCAGCGAGCCCCACCTCTGGCCAGGGGACCGGCATCACACGACCCATCATGCTCCCAGCAGAGGCCACGTTGTCACTCTCTCAGACGTGCCCTGTGGGGAGTTGGGAGAGGCCACGAGTCATGGGGTGTCGCTGCCATTCTAATATTTTTTTAAGCATAGACAGACTTATAATTAACATACAGTAGTTAGCGACGTTGAAACGGTCCACTCAGCAATTAATGATAAGACTGTGTTCTGTTTATAAGTATTTATTTCTAATGCCTTCACACAGACCTGCGGGGTTCAGGTGGACCTCGGCCCCGCTTAGTCCCATGCGCCTCTCCCAAGCCTCTTAGGGACAGACAGGGGGGCAGCCACCCCGCAAGGCCACGGTGAGGAGGTGCCTGGGCGAGCGCTCCCCTCCGGCCGCCTGCCCACCCCTCGCCGGGAGTGTGTGTGTGTGTCGGGGACGCTGATGCCTCAAGTCCGAGCTGCAGGGAGGGTCGCATGCCACCTGCACAGAGGCTGCCTGAGACGCAGCTCAGCTGTGCCGGGTGGCGCCTGGGAGCGTGCGGGAGGTGAGGGAGACAGGCGGGGGAGGGCCGTGACCCCGGCAGTCGTGTCTGCGTCCAGGCTAGCAGGGTGCAGGTGGCTGTGCTAGCGGTTGGCGGTCAGGCAGTGAGGGGCCTGGGGTGCAGCCTCTCCAGCTGTGGGAGCAATGGGGTGAGCTCGGGGTCAGTCCCGGGAAGAAAGTCGGAGCCCCCCTCTTGGCCCCAGCGGGAGGGAGTCTGTGAGTGCTGGCAAGAAGGCGGCATGGGGTCAGGGGAGGGCCGTCCACCACCCAGCCCTACCCCGCCATCCCCAAGGTGCTGCCTGTCTCGTTCTGGCCTCCTTAAAACGTCCACTTCGTCCCCTCGGCAGACCCCGTGCCCGAGGTCGCCCAGGACATGTGGGGAGCCAGCCCAGGCCGAGTCTGGCCACGCGTCATGCCCAGGCCGTAAACCCATCGGAGAAGCCTCGGGGCCCAGGGCTCTCCTGTGACCTGTCCCCCCACTCGAAGCCACATCTGGCCTCTTATCTCAAGGAAAAACAGCAACCGAACTGTAGAACCGTCCCCACCATGGCCCACCAAGAGCGGACTTCCTCCAGGGTTGGGGCGTTCCAGGCCCCAGAGTCACGCCCAGCCTCCCCGGGCACCTCCCCCTGCACCCCCTTGCGAACCCCCGCCAGGCACCACCCACTGACACTTGCCCTGCCCACCTGGTCTGGGTAACTGCAGCACACCCTGGAGTCCATGGCTCTGAGACTCCCTTTCACCCCATGCCGTCCCCACGTGGCACCGATGCCACGTGGACATTCTGATTCCGTGCACCGAGCCCAGCGTGTCCCAGCTTCTCTGGGGACGTGTGCTGCCAGCCCCCAGCCAAGCGAGGGTGCTGGTGTGAGTTGTTCCTTTGGGAAGGTTGTTCGGGCCCCACGAGCTGCACCTCAGACGAGGGACACATCTGAGCCCCTGTGACAGTGGCGTCTGCTCCTGCCGGCTGGCACTGCGCCTTCCTGAACCCACCTCGGGCGCAGCGCGTGGCGGCCGCCGGCTCCCTGCTGGCCTCCCTGGTGCCTGCATGGCCTGGTGACAGAGAAGTTGGTCGGCGAGAATCAAGACCTAGGATCATGTTTGTGGGTGCGGGGGTACCTTTGGGGCCCCAGACGAGGGTCGCAGCCTGGACAGGACTCGGGCATTGTCCGAGAGCGGGGGGCCTGTGCTCCCTGCCACAGATGTTCCCCAAAGTAGTGGAGAGACGCAGAGAGAAGAGGCGACAGCACCATCTGGGACGGGTGGTGGTTTTGGCTTTGTTGACGGCCGTGAGGGGGGCGGGGAGAAATGGGGGTGGCTGAGTCGTTCTAAGGTGAGTCAGTTTCTGAGCTTCCGGCCGTGGCCCACTCAGGTCAGCCAGCCTGAGGCTGTGGCCTCCGAGGGGTCTAGGTGCTCCCACCCAGGGCACAGGTGTCTGAGGCCAACCAACCTGCAGAGCACCTGCTGTGTGGGGCAGAGCTGAGGGACGGGCCCCACCCGAGGGCTCCTGGGAACCATCCCAAGTCCAGGAGCATCCACGGCCACGGAGGGGACTGCCATCTTGGTGGGGACAAAGAGCCAGGTATGGGCCGCCTGACGCCCCCTTCCAGGCTTGCTCCGGGAGGAGGCGGGCCTGGGCAGGACTCGACGCCCAGAGTGGCTGGAGAGGAAGAGTCCATCCCGAGTGAGGGCGGCTCCTCGCCCGCCCTCCCCACCTGAAACTGCCCATGGGCCACATCAGGACAGGTCTTTTCACAAACCGGACTCAGTTTCCACACCTGTGGGCAGCAAGGCTGGCTTGGGGGCTGCTGAGGGTCCTCAGGTGCGGGGGGCGGGGGTCTGGGATCCGGGTCTGGCCGTGGCTGCTGCTGTCTTAAGTGAGTGGGGGAGGGGAGCAGGGTCCAGCAGGCCATCTTGCGGATGGTTTTGTTTGAATACTTGATGCTGCTCAGGCTGCAGCCTCGTTTCGAGGGGTGGCCATCCTCGTCTGGAGCGAGCTCTCTGTCCCCTCCAGGGGAGGGGAGCTCCCTGTGGCCCCGGGAGGGGCCTGCCGGGCTCCAGTGCAACCTGGCTGGTGCCCAGGCTGTGTTGAGATGTGAGTTGCAAGGCTCCCTGCTCTGAACAACGGCTCATAAGATGCCAGCGTTTCCCCGACCACACGCGCACAGGCACAGGCACAGGCACAGGCACAAGCGCACCTGGCAGCTGGTGCCCCTGGTGCCCCTTGGCAGCTGAACACTCCGGAGGGGCTGCAAACGTCGCTGATGTTACAGGCGTGAGTGAGCCAGGTTGCCCCACTGGTCCTCCGAACAGCAGGCTGTGGCTTCTCCCTGGGCCTGTGCTTCCTGTAGCTGCCTGTCCCCTGAGGTCCCCTGTGGCTTGTACATATGTGGTTGTGTGGCACACCCTGGCCCCTGCACCGTAACCGCCATCCTGACGTAACTAGTTCCCTGACGTCCTAACCCTGAGTGTGAGGTTCTAGGCTCCTGTACTGTGTGTGTGCACTTAAGGCTCTGTCTGATTAAGAAATAAATTTGGCTCCTCATGCAGCACCAGACCTGTGGGCCTCTGCTGTGCGTCATTTGTGCTTCAAGTCTGTTGGTGGGGCTGAAAATGGTCCCAGAGGCCAGGTGTCCAGCACTGCCAGAGATAGCGCCCACATCCCCAGGGGTACTGCGGGCAGGAGGTACGAGAGGGTGTTTACCGTGCGAGTGCCCACCTACCTCCCTCGATACCTGGCCACAGCCGTCTGGATGGCTCAGGTGCCCTCAGCATGCTGACCCTATACTGCCAGCTTCCCGCTCAGGCAGCCTAAGTCATTTTATGCGGTCAGCATCAGCCTGATACACAACCGGACAAAGACATTACAAGAAAATAAAATGACAGACCAATATCCTCTATCAACATAGAAACAAATATCCTTAATCACATATTACCAGACCGAATCTAATAATATGTAAAAAGGATAATCCCTCAGGACCAAGTGGCATCCTGGGAATGCATGGTTGGTTCAAAAATGAATCAATGCAATTAATTCACTATGTTAAACTAGTAAAAGAAAGATCATATAATCCCTCTAGACACACAAAAATCCTTTGACAAAATCCCACATCCATCGGTAATCAAACCTTTAGGAAGAAGATAACTTCCGTAACTGATAAAGGGTGTCTGCGAGGAAGCGGCAGCTGACATACTGAACAGAAAAGATGAACGCGTGACGCCTAGGACTGGGGACAAGACTAGGGTGCCCTCCGCCTCGCGCCCATTCTCCGTGGCCTTGGAGGTCATAACCGGCACAGGCGGAACAGCAGCAACGGAACCGCCTGTGCCAGGCAGAAAATTCAAAGGAATATGCAAAACTACTGGAATCGATAAGTGAGTTTAGCAAGTTTACATAACACAAGGTCAATATGCAAATGCTAAGTTTATTTTTATGGACTAGGAATAAATTATTGGAAATTTGAATTTAAAAAACAGTACATTTATAGTAGCACCAAAAATGTGAGCTGCATTGGTATAACTCTAACAAAATGTATGCAAGATCTACAAAACATTGGAAGATGCAGTATTGTTAAGATGTTACCTCTTCTCAAATCGATCTGTAAATTAAACACAATGTCAGTGGAAATTCCCTGTAGATATCAACCAGCTGATTCTAAAAGTTACGTGAAGCGTAAAGGAACTAGAATAACGAAACAGAAACGATACAGAAGAATAAAGTTAGACGAGCGGCGTTATCCAATTTCAAGGCTTACTCAAGCTGTAGCAACCAAGACTAACCTCTGAAGGCCACGTTCTGTCGGGCTGCATTTGCATGGCTTCTCAAAGACACAGCTGTAGCGATGGAGAGCGGGTTGGGGTCACAGGGGTCATGTGGGGAACACGTGGGCATAGGAGAGTTTTGTGGGAGGTGGAGCTGTTCTGTGCCCTAATAACCTTGGTGGTGACATATATCTATACATGCAGAACTAACAACGACAGAAAAAAATAAGTCAATATCACTTCTTGATAATTTTTTAAATTAAGTTTTCTTTTAAAGCCATTTGGTGAAGAAAGGACAGGTTTTTTAGTTTTGTTTTTGTTTTTGCTTTTGTTTTTGTTTTAATTAGAAAAATAGTGTCGGATCATCTATATGGAAAAAATTAATCTTGGCTCATAACCAAAATTAACTCGACTGGGTCACAGACCAAAATATGAATCCAAAAGCTATAAAACTTCTGGGAGCCCTCGAGGAAGACAAAGATTTCACAGGTCTGACAAAACCACGATCCATAAAAAAAAGAGAAATTAGACTTCATCAAAATGAAACATTTTTAATATTTGAAACTTATGAAAATGAAAAGACAAACTGAAAAAACATAAATGATAAAGGACCTGTATCCAGAATACGTACATCTCAAAACTTAGCGACAAGACAG
>NW_011889072.1:233601-237531 GCF_000151845.1 Pteropus vampyrus | reverse complement strand
GGTGATGGGGACATGGGGGGTGATGGAGACATGCAACTGGGAGGGAAGAGATAGAGCTGCATTTGCTCCTAATGACAAGATTGTCAACTGGGAGGGAAGAGATAGAGCTGCATTTGCTCCTAATGACAAGATTGTCTATGAAGAAAATCCCACCGAACAAACAAACAAGCAAACCAAACCTCCTGGAAATAATAAGCAGCTACAGCAAGGCCGCAGGACACAAAGTCAACATAAAAGCCGACTGCTCTCCTATGCACCAGCAGTGAGCAACGGGAATTTGAAATTTTAGAGGACACCATTTTCAGTAGCACCGAAAAGAGAAGAGGGGTGGGGGGCGGATAAGTGAGGAGGTATAAAACCAACAAAATACGCACAGGATGCGTGAGCAGAAAACGACAGAATCCTGATGAACGGAGTCAAAGAGGATCTAGACAAGTGGCCAGCCCGTCCGCGTGGACCGGGAGACCGGCACGGGCACGCTCTGAGTTCTCCCAGCTGGGTCCACAGCCCCCGTCAGAGGCCCAGGAGCCTAATGCGATCCCAGCTGCGGGTCCCGAAGTTTCCAGGGGAAGGCGAGGGACCCAGCACGGACAGCACAGCGCGGACAGCAGAATGCTGAGTAGGGCTCGTCTCCCCAAGAGATCTCAAAAAGCACCTCGTGCCCAGGCAGAGGCGCGCAGGGGAAGCCCTGTGGCCGGTGACCACCGTGCGGGGGACCGAGCCGGCCCCGGACACTAGACCCTGCGACTTTGCCCCTGCAGGTGGGGGCCACACCCTCTCCCGCACCTGGGCTCAGCCCCTCGGGCCCGCTGCCCTGTCCATGCCTTTCTCAGCGGGGTCGTCAGGTCCACGAGGGTCCCCACCACTTCTCCCAGCTACACAGGGCGGGGGTGAGGTGCGGGGGGCACTACCAGGGCCTCCCCAGGGAGGAAAGCAGGGGCCTGAGGGGCCATCTCTGTATCCTTGGACTGACGGACAGGGCGTCCCTCGGCCAGTCCCCGCCCGAGGTGGCACCTCCTCTTTTCCGTGAGTTTCCTGCCCCCGCCCCCGCAGGGCTGTTCCGCGACCCTCCCCGGCAGGCACTAGCCCCACTGTCCACGTGGCGGGAGGGTTGGACCTTCCCGCTCCACCTCCTCCCTTCGTCCTCACCCCGGGAAGGGTCGAAGTGGCTCTGACCTTGTGGGCACCGGGCCCGTGGAGCCTTGCAGGACCCGCCCCTTCCTCACGCTGCCCGGCGGCAGGCGGGGGTGGCCGCAGGCAGGGGTGGCCCTGTCACGCTCCTGCCCAGTGCTCGAAATCACACGTCTGGGCTCCGAGCTGGCGTTGACCCCGCCGGAGGCCACGTCCCTCGGAGGCTGGCAGGTGTCCTCCCTGAGCAGGCCACTCCAAAGGCTGCCCGGGGCCTTACAGGCTCCCTGGCCTCTGTGGGGCTGTCACTGCTGGTGTCCCTGGGCTTGTGGCCACATCACTCCAGCCTCTGACCTCCCCACGCGGCCTCGCCAGTGTCTCTGCTGCCCTTCTCGTAGGACGCCAGCCATGCTGGATTTGGGGTCCACTCTGCTCCAGTGTGACAACTTCCTACATCTGCCAAGATCCGATTTCAAAGGTCACATTCTGAGGTCTGGGAATGACTTGAATTTAGGAGGACGCCACTTAACCCAGTACCGCCTCGGACTCCGGAACTGCCGTGGTGACGTCTGACATTGTTAGGGCTCCCTGTGGAAGCCTTCGGGCTGAATGTGGACGGCCGTGTCCCCGGTCGGCAGGGGACTCTGCCCCCAGGTGCCACCGCTGCCCAGTCCACACACCCCTGTGGAGAACGGCCACCAGGGTCACAGAGGGCTGTCGGCCGTTTCCATAGGAACGGGCCTCCAGGACTCACGCGGACTTGCACTAGGCGTACCCCACTCCCAGGGGAACTGCACTGCACATGCTGAAACTTTGGGGGTTCCAGGGAACAAAATGGGTTCTTTTCCAGCTTTCTGCACTGCAGACCGAGGCGTCGGCGCCCCAGATCCTGGTAGCGCGTTGTCACCCCTCTCTCGGCGTCCTGCCGCCGCCCCCGCCTCGGTGGCCTGACACGCTGCAAAACCGCCATCCGTCATTTTAGAGCAGTTTCAGGATACAGCAGGACAGACAAGGGAGGGTTTGCCTTGCGACCCTGCGGTCAGGGGCTGGGAGGGGCGGCCCCCGGGCCATGAGTCCCCGCCTGGCTCCTGGCCATGTCGCTTCACCTCCCCGGGCCAGCCCCTCCGGTGCAGCAGAGCTGCCACCAGCAGCCGTGGGTGCAGGGCCGTCCCCCAGAGCCACGGGGGCCGGAGGTGTCCACGGAGGCCAGGCCTGCCAAGGCCACCGCTGACGTTTGCAGGCCAAGCAAGAGCCATCAGTGGGGCCCACAGGCCACAGGCCGAAGCTTGCAGGGTTTACACGGCACGCGAAGCCCACGCGCTCCCCTCTCCCGGCCTCCAGCGCCTGGGGGAACGGCCAGGCGCTCAGCTAGGAGCCTCCACGCCAGGACTTCTGGGCAGAACCTGGGGACGAGGGTCAGCGTGGCCTTGCCCCTGGCCTTCGGCTCACCCTGCTCTTCCCAGCCCAGACCCAGAGCCCCAAAACAGCCACCCACATAGATGGCAGGTCACCTTCAGAAAGAGGCCAGACGGGCTCTGCCGGGGGCTCTGGATGTGCGTGCAGAGAACGCGGGACCCAGGTCCCCAGGGCGTGGTCTAGACGGGCACGCAGGTTCCCGACGGCCTGGCCCCGCCTCCAAGGGGCGGGCGCTAGAGGAGGGCCGTGAGCGGGAGGATCCACGCCGGGGTCCAGGAAAGGCCCCCAGGCCCCGGTCCGTGGGCTCCCCCACCCCGGGGAGGGTCTGGGGTGTGCGTGGGGTGTGCGTGTCCAGATAGCCTTGGGCTGAAATGAGCCTGCAGGCCCTGCGGCCTGATGCTTGGCCTCCTACAGGGATGGTGCTGGCTGTCCTGCTGTCCCACGGCCACCTCCCCTGCCTTTTCCAGAAGAATCTGTTCTATAGTCAGAAGAATAAGTATCGAATCCCGAGGGGGAAGCCCGCCCCAGGGCCTGGAGATACCCAGGTGCCTGCAGAGGGTGCAGAGCCAGGAGGCCAGGCAGAGGCGGGTGGGGCGGCAGCCGCTGGGCTCCAGCTGAGCGGACATGCTCCGCGGGAACCCCCTGTGATGTTCAGGTTCCTGGCTGGACCCTGAGACTTCCCTGAGCAGAGGGAGTCCCAGATCTGCCCCCCCACTGCCTCCCCGGAAACCATCTGTCAATAAACCACCCTATGACCTGCCCGAGAGGCAGCTCTGTGTGGCCTTCAGGACGGCGGTGGCGGTGTCCACGGGGCAGGATCCCGGAGCCATCGGCATGCTCGCGGGATGCGTAGCGAAGTCACGGATGTCTCGTCCTAACAGTGTCTCCCCAACTTTGTTTAAACCAAAGTTTAGTTAGTTGACCGTGTTAGACTTATAACTAGAGTTAATCCATCTCTTAGTCCGACCCGAGCTGCCTGTTCTGGGGCCCAGAGAGCTGAGCGCACCCGAACACCGCCCTCCCTGTCCAGGCGGAGGGAACGGACAGCCGCCCGGGAGTTCGGCTCATCGTACCAAGCTCCGGCGTGAACGGCCGTGTGAGACCTCGTGGGGACAAGGCAAGGCTCCTTTATGTGAGAGGCCAAACACCACGGCGTCTGGGTCCACAGAAGAGACTTATCACACAGCAGTGACAGAGAGAGTCATCACACCGTCTAGAAGTCAAATAAGAGGGAAACTCTTTGCTGATAAGAGTCACGTGTACAGCAGGAACATTCATAAAGTGCTACCCTCAAATCGTGATTCTGTCCAGCCACCATCTGAGATGCTGTGTGATCCCTTAGATAATAACAGTAAAACAGAGAGAAACATCAACGTTATTTTAGGA
>NW_011889072.1:229022-231866 GCF_000151845.1 Pteropus vampyrus | reverse complement strand
CACCGTCGGCTGAACGGGACTGTGCATTTGGGGAAGGGCTCTGCGTGTCCGGGGCCCCTCCAGAGGAGGCAGGGGAGCCTCTGTGGGGCTCTCTGTCCTGCCTGCCGCGGACGGTGGCTCTACCTGTGGCTGCCCCTCCGTGGGCCTGAGGACCAGAGCCGAGAGGGCGCCGCGTGCAACCCGCACTCCCCGAGAGCCCCAGGGACTTGCCCCGGCCCCCAACCACCCAGCACTCTGGTCGGGCGCCCGCCGAGGCCTCTCCTGCGTGACTGGCGAGTTCTGGGTTCCGGCTGTGTCTCTGTTTCACTCGGACACCTGGCCTCTGTGCCGGCTTCTGCCTGGGGCGGCATCCTGTGCGAGCCGCCCACCTCCGGGGAGAACTGTGGACAGCGGCAGGACGTGGGGGGCGCTGGCGAAGCCTCCCCACTGTGCTGTCTCCTGCGGGGTGGGGGGGATCCCAGCCTGAGTGCTGTGCGGTGGGCTCAGCGGGTCCCAGGAACGAAAAAGCCCTCAAAGAGGCCGGCCCGGTCCTGCTGGGGGCGCAGCACCAGGCCGGGGGACCGAGAGTGGCCGGCAGGGAGCCTCCTGCCCCCTCCTCTGCCTTCCCTCTGGCACTGCCACCCCCGCCCGCGCCCGGCGGCACCTCCTCCCCCGCTCACATTCAGCACGTGCGCCCTGTCCCCAGGGGCTGGGTGCACGGCTGTCCTCTCGTGAGGCCAGGAGTCTGGGCCAGGAGCCCAGCAGGGCTGGGGGCAGCTGCCACTGTGTCCTCTTCTGAGCCCCTGTGACATGTTCCTCAGTGTCGTGTTCTGCCTGCCTGCCCCGTACGGCCGGCCGTGTGGCCAAACCGACATTTAAAACCCCACCTGCGGTCTCGAGGCCCCGCGGCTCAAAGCCCCCAGATGCCTCCCTATGACACGGATACTCACGCGAACCCCCTCCCCGCTTGGCCGACTCCCCAGGGAGACAGGAAATGGCAGGGGCTTAGCCGCCAGCTTTCGCCCTGCGGGAGTGACTGACATTTTGGGGTCCATGGCCCACCAAGCACAGAGGCCGTAGGAGCCCTCCCCATCCCCCGTTCACCCCCTGAGCACCCTTCTCGCGCCACTCGAGGTGGCTCCCTGGCAGGACGGACTGGCTGACTGTCCCACCCCCTGCGCCCCGTCTTGTTCCCGTCCTGCCTGTGACTGGATGTGCAGCCTCCTGGCAAACACTCAACAGCTGTTCCTTTAAACACTTCAAAAGGCAGATGCCTGTCCCCGGTCACTGCCGGCACTCACTCACACCTCCCTCACACTTTCATCCCGACCTTCGACCTCAGACGATTGGACTTGATCCTAAAGGAGCCAAATCCTCCTCCTGAGATGCTTCCAGCTCTGCGGAGGGAACCGCCTTGCCAGAGAGAGTCCGTCGGGTGGGCCGGGGCCAGGCTGTCGGCTTGCTGAGGGGGGTGTCTGAGGGCAGGGCTGCTCCCAGCCCCTGGGACCAGGAGCTGCTCCGCCCTCAGGCACCAGGGAGGGGCCTGGCAGGACAGGGGTGGGACCCGAACCCCCCACTGTGCAGCTACTGTGCAGGGCTGGACAGTTGTCCCTGAGCCTCTAAACAAATGGCCTTCCTCTTAGTTCCTGAGGGGCAACCGCGCTGGGTGAGGGGTCAAGCGCACGGGACAGACGAAACCGGCCGCAGGTGGGGGCGCGCAGCAGAGTGCAGAGGCCCGACTACAATCGTGTGCAACTTTCATGTCATTAACTGACGTTGCCCGGTGCACTTACGTAACGATGTCATCGCTGCCACGGCGTCCCCAGCACGGCGCCCTCCGGGCTGGATGTGCGGACGAGGGCTCAGCCTGCTGCCCCTTGTAGATGAGGGTTCGCCGGGGCCCAGCCGCCAGGGCAGAGGCGACCAGTCACCAGGAGCCCGAGGATGCTGGTTCTCCGGCCCCGACAGAAATTTCTGCCCGTCAGACCCCGCTTCCTGGCAGCCACGGGCCGTCTGTCATTTCGTTTGCGAGAGCTGTCTGTGCTGCGGGCGTCCGGCTAGCGACTCCACAGCCCCCCTCACCCACCACGGGGGCAGGACGGACCCCGTCTGGTCCGCCTACGGACAGGTCTCCAGATGACATCACCGACGTATGTCCCCATCTGCACCCACGTGCCTGTGGCCAGGAGGCACACCGAGAGAGCACAGCGGCGGTCACTCGCAGCCAGCACACTGCTGTTGGGGTCTCTATCTGTCAGAGTGCCCAGCTGCCGGGGTCCCCAGCTGGCTCTAGTGTCACGGAATGTCGGCCTTGGAGGAGGAGTCTCTGTGTCGAAACAGGCAGCTGCGACCAGCGTCCCACACGCGGCCTGCACGGATGTCCCTGCGTCTTGTCCCCGACGGCAGGAGCCAGCTTCCGTCCACCTCCCTCGGCCGTGCCGCAGCCCCACCTCCCAGAGCGGGGGCCAGAGCAGCCGGACTCACCGACCACAGGGCGACCTGTGCTGAGGCTGGACGCCGGCCTCGTGGAGGCCTCTGTGCGCCCGACCACGCCGCCAGCTAGGAATAAAGCAGACGGTGCTTGTCACCGGCGCCTTCCTGACGGTCTTTGGTTGCAGCCTCCGTCAGAGGGACAGTTTTACCGAGGGTGTCGCCGCCACGTGGCACAGGGGCCACCGTCCCACCAACGGCTTCCTCACTCCACGCCCCAGACTCAGGCTGTCCCCGGCAGCGCTCCCCGAGTCTGAGGCGGAGCTGCCGCGGCATTTTGTCAGAGATGGTGACCACTCAGGGTGATATTAGGCCCCTTGGACTGACCTGGATGCCGCAGACGGATGAGGCCTCAAGCGCCTGGACCCAAAGGGC
>NW_011889072.1:227724-228496 GCF_000151845.1 Pteropus vampyrus | reverse complement strand
CCGGCTCCAGGGTGCTGATGTGACGGGGGCGGGGGGAGGCGGCAGGGAACGGGGCGGGTTCTCCTGGGAGGCGCCTCTGTGGAAAAGGCAGGGGTCAGGCGCTTCACTCCCCAAGCGCCCTCGTCTGGGAGGGCCTGGGGTCCCTCACGGACGCCAACAGTGTGTGACACTGACCCTGTGCCAGGCAAGTGCTGGCCGATCTGCCTCCATCGAACCATCTGCTCCTGTTTGCGTCCCCAAATGCATAGGTTGGAATCCTGCCCCTGCTCTGTCGGTGCTGGGTGGGGCCTTTGGGAGGAGGTGACTCCGGCAGGTGGCATCCGTGTCCTCGTGCAGGGACCTCTGAGAGCTCCCCGCCCCTTCCTCCATGTGAGGCAGTGAGGGGGTGGCTGGGAGCCAGAACGGGCACCCCTGGGGCCTGACTTCCAGCCTCAGGAAACAAATGCCTGCTGTTTCTGAGACACCCAGCCTGTGGGCTGAGACCGTCCTAGAGCGGGGAGTCAGGGGTGGGGGGTCACCCCAGACCTCTGCTCTGCCCCTGTTGGAGAGAGGCTGGGGCGCGCCTGGGGGACACGCTGAGCCCTGCTGCCTTGCAGCCCTGGTGGCCTCCCCAGATCTCCACTGCCTGCCCGAGCTTGGCCAGGCGTCTGTTGAGTCTGTTTGTGTTGTCGATTTGGGTCATAAGGAGAATTCACGTTCCCTTCATAAACTGCCCAATGCGCTAATCACAGCCGGGTGCAGCTGGGTGCGGAGAGGCAGGTGTGTGTGTAAG
>NW_011889072.1:215172-226389 GCF_000151845.1 Pteropus vampyrus | reverse complement strand
TGTGTGTGTAAGCGGGGGCATTCACCTTGCCCGTCCCCCAGGGGAGGCAAAACCTCCAACTCCGGCCCCCTCACTCCAGCAATGGCCCCCCAACCTTCTTTATAGGGACCCGGAACCGCCTTTGGAGAGAGAAAAGGGGCTGGGCCAGCCGGGCGACCCCAGCGCCACGGTCGGAGGGGCGCCTGTCACGCGTCAACCCTCCCAGAAGCCATCTGAGCCGAGGAAAAGCCGGGCGGTGCTGGGGCGGGGCTTCGCGGGGCCCACCTGCCGGCCCCGCCCACCCACCGAGGCCCCGCCCCCGGCCGGGCGGCCCAGCCCTTCTCCGCGCTGGGAGCAAGACGAGGAGCCCCGCGGGGCTGGGCAGCGCCCTGGCCCCTGCTCCAGGGCGTGAGGCACAAAGACATGACGAGTTCCTGCGGGGTGGGGGGTGTCGTGCAGAAGAGGCTGGACTTAGCGTGTCCCCTCAGGCAATCCTGTCCTGTTCTCCAGAGGGCACCTTTCTGGGGACAGAGGGTGACTCTGCTCCATCTGCTCCTCGCTGCCTGTGTCCTCTGCTTCTGCCTGCCCCCTGCTTCTTCCTGGTCCCCACACTGGGTCACCCTGACTCCGAAGGCCGCTGTTCCTCCTCCTCAGCCCGGAGCATCCCTCCCTCTCCGGCCCCGCTGTTCCTCCTCGTCACGGTCCCACATCCCCTTTGAGGTCCTGGACCCTTCGCCATGGCCCTGGTGCCCTGTCACCATCCCGGCCTCATCCCGGGCAACACTCGCCATTGCCGCCCTGGACCCCACTGCCGTCCCGGCCCTGGCCATCCTCCCTCTGGACCCCAGCGCCCAGCCCCCGCGCCCGCCGCGTGAGGAGGTGCCGGTCTGCAGTGGCCTCCTCGCCCCTCTGATGCAGACCCTCCATGCTCCCCTTGTTTGCTGACAGCCTGAGCCCAGGCCCCACCGCGCTCTGGCCCTCTGCGAGGGAGGTTCCCATGGACCGGACACCCGTGTCTTCCTGGAGTCAGACCTGGGCTTCCTGGTTGGGGACGGTGGCTGGACCACAGCGGCGGCCTCACAGATGATGTCCGCCACCCCCTGAGCACAGTTGGACAGGCCGAGGGGGAGGGTCTGGCCCCTAGCGGCAGCTCCAGTTCGTCTTCCCAGGCCCTGCCCCTTCATGGTGACGCAGCGGTGCCCGTTCCATCCCGTGGGCGGGATCTTCACTCACTGCACTTTCTGTGGGCGGAGGGGGTGATGCAGGTCTGGTGGCCGCTGCCAGTCCAGCCAACGGGCAGCCCCAGGAGGAGAGGGGGCGGGGCTGTGGCCATACTGTTGACGCCCCAAAGAGTTCCACACTTGGGCCAAGGACAGGATGGTCGCTCTTGACCTCAGGGCTGGAGCGGTGGCCATGGGCATTGATGCTGCTGTCAACCCTGACCGCAGAGCAGCCTCTGTGCGGATGGAGCCCACCGACCGGCCACCCTCAGTGCCGGGAACCTGAGCCCAGGTGCCAGAGGTACCACTACCTTCGGAACAAGTGGGCAGGCAGGCGAGCTGCTGCTGGCGGTCAGCACAGCCAGGGCAGCCGGGTGAGGACAAGACAGGCCTTTCGGAGGGAGAGGCCTGGCTCAGGGTGGACGCAGCAGTCTGGGGCAGCCAGGTCCCCGGGGACTTGGGCTGGAGCCACTTTGTGCACAGCCAGGCTGTGCAGGCTGAACCCAGCCCCACGGCTGTCACCACTTTGTGCTCCCACCTTCCTGGTCCACACGAGCCCAGGGCACGTGACACCCCGTCCCCCCTTCTACACCACAGCCCTGCGGCCTGGACCTCCGGCCGGATGGAGACCGGGGCACTCAGCCTGTGAGCCCCAGCCTCTGACGCAGGGCTGAGGGGCGGCTTGCTGTGGCTGGGCGGCGGCCCCTCCCCCGACCCCGGCACCCCTGATTGGCGGCAGCTGGGGAGCCCGGTGCAGGAAGGCCCTGAAGCTCAGAGTCAGCAGCGAGCCAGCTCCAGGAGGCCGGGAGACCCCGGGCCAGCATCCTGCCCCAAGGCCTCGCCTCGAGGGCCTCTGGGGAGGGCTACGGGCCGGCAGCTGCCGCTCGCGGCCAGGCACTTGGCCGTCCACGTGGGAAGGTGTGGTGGACGCTGTGGCCTGCTGCCCGGGGACCTTCTGCAGGCAGCTCATCAGAGGCCGGCCCAGCATGGTCAGCTCCGGTCACACAGGTCCAGAGAGCTGGGGTCACAGCAGGAGCGCCTCTGCCCGTCCTGCTTCACTGGTCCCCTTTCGAGTGGGGCTCCCAAGAGCCCGCCCAGAAAGCCCCTGCCTGCAAATGTCCACCTCAGAGGGGCTCCCAGAGATCCTGGTGCAGGGACGCAGTTCTGCTGAGCTCGAGGGTGGCCCGCCCCGCCCCAGCAGCCCGAGTGGCACAGGCGAGAGTGAGTAAGGCGCCCGAGGGGCTGCTGAGGGACCAGGCTGAGGACTTGGCCAGGCCACTCGCTAGGGAAAGGGGCCGGAGTCAATGGGCTGCGGCCCCTTTGCTCAGGACCATGTGTGGCTGGGGGGTGCTGAGCAGGATTGCCTCCTCCAGGAGCTTCTGCGCCGGTGCCTGGCTGGGGCTCAGTGTCCAATGGGATCCTGGGTGCTGTGAGGGACAGCCTGTCCACACAGACCTGGAGGCGGGCTGGGCGCCAGGCAGGGGCTGGGCACCAGGGGGCAGGAGGGGGGCGGCCCCTCCTGCAGGGGGCTGTGCCACTCCCACGGCAGCCTCCCCACCCCTGGAGGGGTCTCCTAGGCACTGGCATGTCCCACCCGCTCAGTGCTCTCCTGGGGGGCGGGGGCTGGGGGACACCTTCGCCGCGGGAGGACGGGGTACAGTCTGGACTGCCCGCACGCGATGGGGAGGCTGACGTGTGCTCTCCATGCATGGGTCCAGTGTGGCCGGACTTGCTGCGTCTATTCCTGGATGGTCACTTTGGGGATGTGGGCAGCGGTTTCCTGAAGGTGGCCGGACTCTGCCGTCTGCCGTCCTCTCCCGGGGTGTGTGTGGGGGGTGTTTGCTGCTGACGCCAGCACCACGCGCCCCGCCGACCTGAGGCTGGGGCAGCTGCGCCGCGCCCCGACCCCGAGCCTGCTGTGCCTCCCGGTCGACACCCCTTCGCACGCACGCACTGGAGACTGGGCTCCTGCGCTCAGGAAGAACCCCGCTGAGACCCCCAGACGGTGGGGACCCGGGCACACAGGAGAGAGGAGCAGCTGAGCCTGCGAGAGGCGCATGTGGCCCCTCCTCCCCAGACACCTGCAGACGGTTCAACACCCAGCAGGAATGGGCAGAAGCTTCCTGAAGCGGACGGCCCCTCAGACTCGGGACGCCGGGCACTGGCCGGTCAGACCGCTGGGGGCAGTGACGGGAGGCTCCCCAGCGGGAAAATCAGTGGCTACTCGGAGTCTGCATCAAGCCCAGCTCCTCGGCCAAACAGCTGGGCTCCGGGCGGTTCTCTGGGTCCCTTCCGGGCCCGTGTCTATGCTGCGTGACCACCTGGAGCTGTCTGCTTCTCCGGGATCACCCACGCCAACACTTCCCGGCAAAAGCCTTGCCTTCCGCTGACCGCCCACACCTCCCCTGGCCGTCCCCAGCGGCCCGGTTGCCAAGCCCTCACCAGCCCACGCCCTGCAGACCTGTGGCCCTGCGCTGAATAGTGTCCCTAGCCAGATAAATAGCCCAGGTGTCATTCCAGCAGAGGGAGCGTGAGCTTGTGTCCTCGTGTCCCCCGCGTCCTGGGCCCTGTTGACGCAGCCTCAGAATGAACTGGCTTTGCTTTCAGGCGCCTCTTCAGTGCTCATTAGCGGTGAGCTGGGTCCTGTCAGCATCCCAGCTGCCCTAAGCCCTGGGCATGGGGGCGGGGCTTTGGACAGCTTCATGCTGGGGGAGGCTCTTCCCTGTGGCCCGGCCCCGCCCAGAGCCACCGTCAGGTGCGGGGCGCTCAGGGTGAGTGGGTCGTGATCAGGCCTCACACGTCACTTCCCGGGACGCTCAGCACCTGTGTTTTTGCCTCTGTCCCTTTTCTCGCGGTTCCTTTAGGGGTTTTGTGAAAGTCCAGCTGCCTCCACCATGCTGGGAGCCACGACCCCAATCCCAGCCCTACACTGGGGGGAGCAGCACCCCAAGGGCCAGCGAGGTGGGCGGCACCCTGGAGGCCCCGTGCGCCCATGGAGGCGGGCGGTCCTGGGGGCCCGAGTGCTTCCTCCAGCCGCACCACTAGCGCCTCGGCCAGGAGACCCTGCAGAGCCCCTGGAGAGCGGCTTCTCCCCATGCTGCCCTCATCTCCTCCACCCCAGCGAGGACGGCCCTGGCATGGCACACACGGGGCACGCACGGGGCACGCACGGGGCACGCACGGGGCACGCACGGGGCATGCACGGGGCAGGGCCGGGCTCAGCTCCCACCTGGGCAGGTGCGCCTCTGAACGGGAGCCTCGGAGCCCTGAACACGAGGCTCCAGGAGGCTGCCACCGTCTGCCCGAGTTAACCTTTTGGTCTAAAGGCCTCTTCTGTTGCTGGTCTTCGCTGGCCATCTGGGCAACAACCCCCTTAGGCCCACAACACTGGGGGTGGGGCGCTGGAGCAAAGGCCCAACCCAGTTCTGCCTGTCTCCCTGATCCCCAAATCTGGCCAAGGACAGGACGAGACATTTACACTCAGCCCCAGAGAGCTGGTCAGCGCAGTGGGCACCCCACCCCAGGTGGACTCCTGGAGCGTCGGGTGGTCTGGAAACCGTCGGCTTCACGCAGAAGGGTTGGCCGTGATGGCAGCAGGTGGCTTTGGGGGGGCTGGAGGACAAGCACGGGGTGCAGACGCATGGGGAGACTGGATACGGTGAAGCAAATCGTGGGGAGAGTCTTGGAGACAGTGTGGGGATTTTGGGGGGCGCTGGCTGTGAGGAGGGCTGTGGGACTAGTTGAAGGCCACCGCCCATGCCTGCCGGCTGGCACAGCAGACCTGGCCACCCTGCGCTGCCTCAGGACAGGATGCAGCCCCGCCCTGGCCCCCACTGGTGGGCACGTGGCCAGAGCTCCCGAAGGCCTGGGCTCTGAGGAGGGGGTGTGGGGCGGGGCCCTGAGGAGGGGCAGCTGAGGGCTGTGAGGGCTGGGAGAGGCTGCGCAGCTGGGCGGGCAGGTGGGCGTCAGGCCTGGCCCACAGGAAAGATGGATGAATGGGCCGATGACACAGAGGCAGGGCTGGGCGGGCCTGGGTCGCGGGGTGGGGCGGGGGTGGGGCTGGGTCAGGGTCAGGGGGCCGTTGCCTGGATGGAGGATGCAGTGGGGTGGGGAGCAGGGGCGTGGGGCAGATCCCAGGACCTGGACGTGGCCCTAGACGCTGGCCACGTGTTTCCTGACTTCCTCCTGACACAAATCACCAAGCTGTGGAAGAACCTGGGTCAGCGGAGGGGCGGGGGTCCCGGGGGAGGAGATGGAACAGAGGGAGGGGCCAGGTGCACCCCCCAACCCCTGCCCCCCCCGGCTGCCCCCTCCACTTCTGCACCCAGGGCTCCCACGGCCTGGGGTCACCCGCATGGGCCCCCCACTGCAGCAGGAGCCCCAGGGAGGCTGCCGGCTGCCCGGTCCAGTCCAGACAGCTGCCGATGGGGGGATTGAGGCCTCCGGAGCCCCAAGACCAGGGGCACTCAGCCCAGCGCAGGCCAGCCTGCCACCAGGGCCCGCGCCACGTGACGTGAGGGCCCCGCGACGGCAGCGCGGGCTGTCCCTCCAAACGCAGGGACTCAGGACAGGACAGCAGCATGAGAGCGAGCGTGGAACCCCCGAGGACAGGGCCCCCGGGCCAGGGGCCGGGCTCCGTGTCAGCCTCAACCCACGAGGCCGGCCCTGCCAGGATGGGACAGCCATCTCACTCCGGTCACAGCGGGACGGTGACAGGGCAGGAGGCTGGCACCCGAGGACACAGGTGGCAGGGGACAGAGCTGGGCTTTGAACCCAGGCAGCCTTGCAGCGGCACGCACGGGGGCCTCTGGAAAGCTCTGGTCATTTCCGACTTGAGTGTGGATGCCAGGCCTGTCGGGAGGCCCGGGAGAGGCAGGCACAGCGCAGGGGCCTCAGGCTTTCCCCGAGGAAGCACGGGCGAGTGTCCCCTCGGCAGATGCCGGCCACCCCCGCTCCCACCCGCCCCGCCACCTCCCTCCCCCACCCTACGGCGCCTGTGCAGCCCCTGCTTGGGAGCCTGGCCCAGGACGTCTGCCACGGCCCTGCCAGGGGCTTCGGATGGCTGAGGAGTCAGGCGGGGTGGCAAGCAGGTCTGAGGGCCCGAGGGGAACCCCAAGTGGAGAGCCCCAGAGAGGCGCCTGGGGAGATGTCCCTGGCCCTCCTGCAGCCATCATGTGAGCACGGGCGGCACACGCACGGCCCGTCAGGCCCAGCCCGGGTGGACAGCTTTATTCCGGCCCCGCGCCCAGGTGCACCAGGGCACAGCAGGTGTGCAGCCCTCCCAGGCTCCCCGGGGCGGCCTTGCTTGGCCTCAGTCCCCTTGCCCTTGTCCCTGTCCCTCTCTCAGCCCAGGGAGGGACTGTTGTCCCCCCAGGCTCTGCGCCTGACTCGTCCTCGCCCGCTGGCCTCCTGGAGGGAGCCTACGACCCATGGTGAGTTCAGGGCAGCTGCTGGTCGTTGGTCCCCCCAGCAGGCTGCTCCTCCGGAGAGCCTGGGACCCAGCTCACACTCCACGCTTGTCCCTCTAGGACAGAGTCACACTCAGGGAGTCCAGGCTCTTGTGGGCCATGGCTCCGGGGAGCCTGGTCACTGCGGTCGCCTCCTGGAACTCCTTGGCCACGTAATAGTAGCAGATGGCGTCCAGGCAGCAGTTGGCATCTGAGACTTTGCTGGTGACAACGAGGGCAATGTGGATGGCACAGGTGTGCAGGCCCGTGGCCATCCGCACGGTCAGCACCACGTGCAAGGGCAGGAAGCAGAACACGAACACGGCCAGGTTCGCCCAGATCATGCGGGCGGCCTTCTGGGTGGCTTCGGCCTGGCCCGGGTCAGCAGCCGGCCTCCGGCCCAGGGCAGTCACCACCTGCAGAGAGCAGAAGACCAGCGCGGCCAGCGGCGGGTAGAAGCCCAGCAGTGAGAAGACGATGGTCTTGGGGTTGTGCCGGGTGGGGTTCAAGAAGCAGAAGCCGCCGTCTTGTGTCCTCAGAACCCAGCGAATCACCAGGGAGCTGACCACCAGCACCCAGAGCGCCACGCACACGGCCGCCGCCTGCCGCGGGGAGCGGAGCCCGCGGGCGCGCAGCGGGTGCCGCACGGCCACGTAGCGGTCCACGGCGATGGCCGTGACCAGGCTGATACTCATGTACCTGTTGGCCAGGTAGATGCCCTGGGAGAGCTGGCAGAACAGCGTGTCCTCGGACCTCCCCATCACGGAGCGCAGCATGAAGGGCAGGGCGCAGAGCAGGCAGATGTCGGCCACGGCCAGGTTGGCCATGTAGATGCGGGTCTCCGTCCACTGCTGCAGGCGGCAGCAGAGCACCCAGAGCGCCAGGCCGTTGAGCGGCAGGCCCAGCGCCAGCAGCACGCCCAGGTAGGCGTAGCTGATGCGTGTGACCAGCGGGGCCCAGGACGGCTCACTGAAGTTGCAGCTGCTGCTGTTCATGGTGCTGGGGCTGCAGAAGGGGCAGGGGGTGAGAAGGGTGCGGGGCCCTGCCTGCCTCCGCCCAGGGACGCAGGCAGTGAGCCCCAGCCCAAAAGTCACTTTCCCAAAGAAATCACAGACACGAGGGCCTCTGAGGCCCCCTCGGGCCAGACGCCTGCCCACTGGGCGGCTGGAGAAACGAAGGCCTTTTCAGAGGCCCGCGGCCCAGGCCACGCCGTGAGCCAGCCAGGCCCAGAGCCAGACCCCGCCCCTCTCCGGAGCCCTCCTCTCCCGGGCCCTGCCTGCTGCTGGGCAGAGGAGCAGGGGGGGTCACTGTCCACCTCCAGGCCCCGTGGAGCCGGCCCCCAGGATGGAGCGGAGAGGCCGGCCAGCCTCGCCCCAGCCGAACCCCAGTGCCACCCTCGTTAGGGAAGGCCCAGGACAAAGCCCAGCAGCACCCCCTCCCGCCAGGCCTGGCCACAGGAGGTGCCCACGCCTGACCGGTACCTACACCCCCTCAGAAAGACGGTCAGCATCCACCTGCCATTCCTGTCAGCAGGTCCAAGACGGCAGGCACTGCAGCTCAGGATAGCTCCCCAGAAAATTCCAGAACTCTGGCCTCCCTCCTCTCGTTTACCTTCCTCGAGTGCCCGCCTACCCAGTCCTGTGCCCTGGGACCACGGCCCAGGCCCTGTCTGGGGTCGGGAGTGGCCTTGAGCACCCCATGGCAGAGCTGTGGGGAGCCCTGCCCTCCAGGTCCAGACCCACGGCTCACACTGGCCTCGGGGTGACTGGCAGCCTCCACCCGGCCATCGGCATCCTCAGGAGTTCCCACCCAGCCTCAATCTGTGCCACGCAGGCCAGCCTCTCGCTGTCCTGGACATGGACAAGGCCAAGCCCAGGAGGGCTGGGACCAGCCCGTCAGGGCCGGGGGCCTGACCTCCAGGGTGTGGCAGGTGATGCTGAGGCAGATTCTGGATTCCTGCTGAGCTGGACCAACCTCAGTCTCCCTCACATAAAGGGTGCCAGAGTCACATGCAGTGGGATCCTGGAGCTCGTGGGTGAGGCAGGCACAGGGCACAGCTGCCACATCCCCTACCAGCAGCCCACCTTGGTTCTTGCAGCTGGACAGGCCTGGACAGGCCTGGATGGGGGAGTGGGCAGCCCACCCACACCGGCCGGTGAGTAGTGGCCGTCTGTGGCTCCCTGCCCTTTGGGTGGAGTACGAAGGGGGTCAGTCCACCCAGGGGTCGTCCGGCTGGGCTGGTTCTGCCCCCTGCCCTTCCCCACGCGGGAAGGGGAGAAATACCCAGAACTCAGCGTTTACAGCTGTCAGGGCGATCGGTGTGTGGGGGGCGCTCACTTCCTCCCAGCCACCCCCGGGAGCCTCCAGACACGTCAACTAGGAAGCAAGAGCACAGATTTCAGCCAGAAACCGGAACATTCCCCCACAAACTCCAGTCCATCTCCCAAATTTTAGAAGGCGCATTTGCCAGCAATTAAGACGTCACGAACTCTTCACCGCCTGTAAAGTCTCTACACACTCGCGTGACCTCGTTCCTCGTCTGAGAATACCGCTCTTTCTTCGTCCGTTCTGTGGGAGACGCCTCACCTTGTCCAGGTCCCCGATCCCTCAGACCGTGAGCCCAGGCTGGGCTCTGCAGACCCCCCAGAAGCCCCTGGAAACAAGCTCAGGGACCCACCTTCCTGCCCACCCTGCCTTTCCGGCCACGGCCCACCCAGAAACACCGTGACCCAACAGGCCAGCTCTGTGGGCTCCCTCAAATCCTCAGAACCTGACGGGACCACCCTGTGACTGTGCAGGGAAGCCTGCCAAAGGGGTTCCCTTCTCCCCGCCCGAGATGGGCCCAGGGCTGACCCCTCCCTGTTCTGGCCGGTGGCGCCCGCAGCATGGACAGTCACTGTGCCTGGCTCACAGGGCCCTCATCTCTGTCCATTGAGGTGCCCCCCAGAAAAGCTTGGGAAGGCGAGCCCCAGGTCCCACCAGGTGAGGTGGGGTCCCCGGAAGCCACTGCACATCCTGCCTGCGCCCTGCCCCAGCACGGGGATGAGTGGCCAGCACAGGGACCCCAGCCCAGATGTGCAGGCCTGTCCCCTCCAGCAGACACCATGTAGCCGCCACGGCCCTGGGGTAGCTGGGCCCCGCCCTGCAGACTGCGCATGCTCAGAGCCCTCCGCTGCCCGGGGCCTGCGTTTCCTGCAGAGGACGAGGGTGGGGGGTGGGGGTCAGGGGGCAGCAGAGACTGGCTCCCCCTTGGGTCTGCTTCCTGCACTGGAAGTCGAGAGCTCTGAGATACCTGTGCAATCACCTGGAGAGAAATCTGGGTGCGCACGTGGGGGGCCAGAGCTCCCGCCATGGACCCCACGGCCCCCTGAGTGGGGTCTGGGGCAGAGAGTGGGGTGCAGACCCCCATCGCCCCTGGAGCTGGGATCCCACGGAAGAAACACCCCAGGATCCAGGACGGGCGCCGTGAGTAAAACCGAAATTTCACGGCTCATGGGGAGGATGCGGTGGGAGCCAGCGGCGCTTCCTCCGGCTCTCAAGGGCGGGGCTGCCACGCGACTCAGCAATTCCTCTTCTGCGTGTTTACCCCAAGGAGTAAAAAAACGGATCCACAAAGACGTCTGTGGCCCCCGGTCCCTGCAGCCTTGTTTACGTGGTCAAGACACGGAAGCCACCTAAGTCACCATGTCCAGCAGCAGACGAATGGACAATGGAGATGTGGCACGTCACCCGAGGGAGCACCGCTCGGCCCCCGAGAGATGAAACACTGCCACCTGTGACAACGCGGGGCACCTCGAGAGCATCGTGCTAAGTGAAATAAGCTGCACAGAAAAGGGCAAAAACTATGATTTCAGTCACGTGTGAAAATATAAAACAAAAAGCAACAAATGAACAAAACCAACAAAAACGAGCTCATGGCCGCACAACAGAGCAGGGGACGGCGAGGAGGGAAAAGGGTGTCGAACACAGTGACGGGAGGGGACAGACCTTGGGTGGCGAGCCCACTTGGCGTACACGAGGTCGAGTGATGACCTCGTACCCCTGGAACGTGTATCACCTTACTAACCAATGCCACCCCAATAAGTCAAACACCAGGGTTTCAAACGGCAGAGCTCACAGCTCCGAGGTGGCTTCAGAGTCTCGAGTGAAGTGGGGGTCCCTCTGCACTGCTGCCCACTCAGGGAGGAGGGCCCCTTCCCGACCAGTGCCCCCCTCAGGACACTGAGGTTCCAAGCCCCCGGACACAGCCCTGGCCCGGCTCCGAGACCTCAGGCCCGCCGGAGTCACTGACCTGCAGCCAGCCTCCATTTCTCTGGCCAGTCGTCCCTCGCCTTCCCCTCAGGCCGGATGATGACACCTCTCCTTAAGGAGGGCAGGAGGTGGGCGGGCTGACGACAGCAGAGTCGGGGTGACAAGCTCCCCGCCTCCAGCCGGCCCGGGCCTCCTGGGGTTATTTCCCAGGAAAGGAAGTGGGTGACGCTCCAGAGAAGCAGCGGGCCGGCTGAGACAGCACCGGAGACAGCTGGGGAGCACAACGGAGCGTTCCCACGGCGTGTGGGAGAGCCCCGCCC
>NW_011889072.1:205893-214057 GCF_000151845.1 Pteropus vampyrus | reverse complement strand
GGGTCAAGCCCGTGGTGTTCGGGGGTCGGCCGTGTCTAGTTCTTGCTTGCGGCTGGGGCCCCGCCTGCTCTGGGACGGGCCATCCACCGTCTGGCATGGAGCAGGGCCCCCGCAGAGCGTGTGGCAGAGCCTAGTGACAGAGCCGAGAACCAGCAGCTTCTTGGCCACAGCAGGTGCTCCATAAGCGCTTGTGGCCACGGGCGCAGAAATGCTGTGTGTGGGGGGCTGTGGCTGACCCCCGGGGCTCCCCCGCATGGAGGGCTGGGCCGGGCCCTTTCCTCAAGGCTGCGCCCTCCTCCGACCCTCTTGTCCCTGTGCCAGCGGTGCCCGTCAGCTCAACCTATAGAGGCCTCGGGAAAGGTGACAGACATGCCCTATCTGCAGCACCCCACCCACCCGGCCGTCACCCAGAACGGCCACTGCACAGGGGACCCAGCAGCTGCTGGCCAGGGGCTGGAGGAGGCTCTGTGGGCGATGCTGACCCCCAGCCCTCGTTGCCTGGGGTGGCTCACTCACCCTGGACAGCTTCTGCTCCCCTCCTCCTGGGCCGGTTCCCCAGAACTGCCTGCTTTCTGCTCTGCCGCTGCCTGCGCACCCTGGGACCCCACCTGGCAGATGCTGCACGTGACCTTGGTGGTTGACGGCTGCATGCTGGCTCCTCCCAGCCTCTTCCTCCTTCTCTGCCTGAGGCTTTTCTGCCTGGAAGGCGCTGGCCCCACACCGGGCCCCACTCCTGGACACGCTGGTCCCCATCGCCAGCCTGGGCCTCGGCCTCGTTCCCCAGCAGGGACAGCCATCCCGGCCTCTCTCCGCACAGTGCCTTCCTCCAGGTGGTCCTTCCCACTCAAGAACCTGCAGGGCGAGGCCCTCGGGCTGAGCAGTGACCGACGGGGGTCCCGGCAGAGCGTGAGCGCGCCTGGCACCTCGCCCCGCTCCACGGTCACCTGTGAACCTCCAGCAGGGGAACTCGGATCAGAAAGCGTGACTCACTTCGAAAGGACATGTCTCTGTGAGGGGTCCCCCGCCCCTGCCGCCAAGGGCAGTGGGCCTCCAGCTCCGGCTGGCTGGAGCCGGTCTGTCTGGGGTGGACCCAAGAAGTGTGGTTAGCCAGCACTCCAGGACACAAGGAGGAAGGAGGCGCCCGCTTCCCTTGTGAGGCGGCCGACGGTTCTCACATCCCTCCCGGGACGCTGGCCTCCTGACATGTCCTCTGGGCCTTGGGCACGATGCCAACGGACAGAAAGATGAGCAGACAGGTCACAGAAAAGGACATGTGGATGGCTCGTCGAGGGCACAGGAAGGGCTGGCGTACTCGAGGAAGGAGTGGCAAGCACACCGTGATGCCGGTTCTCGCCACGGCGCAGGCACGGCCCGGGTCGGCCCGGGTCGGCCCGGTCAGCCCGGCAGCAGCCTGTGGGGAAATCGCCCTCGGATCTCAGCCGCCGAAACGGAACCGGCGCGACCCCCGCGAGGGGGCCTGTCCACATCCAGCGTCCAGCAAAGTCCCAGGGCGGAGCCTTTGACCCAGTACCCCCGCTTCTAGAAATCCACTCTACGGACAGGTGAAAAAGGTGCTTCCGGATTTATTTACACACTAAAGTTGAAAATTAAACATTGACCTAAAAGCAGAAAAAAAAAAAGGAAAGAAAAAGACGCCAAGGCCAGCCTCACGGCGCTGCTGGACCCGCGGGGCACGGTGGCCGGACGGCGCCCGTCCGCAGGGCGCAGGGGCCAGGAAGGGCGTCCTGTGCCCCCGGGGAGCACTGGGCGGCTGTGGGAAGGGGGCGGGGTGCACTGCCAAGCAGCAAGGTGGTTACTTATCACTAATTTCCGTGGGGCCAGCAGGTTCTGTGTCTCCAAACGGAAGCACAAGCCATAAAGCTTGTTTTCAATTCAATTGTGACCTACAGGGAACGGGCGGGAGTGGGGCGGAGCAGCAGAAAGCGGGCTTCTGTGAATACGCCTTGGTTTGCAGGTTTGGCTTTAGAATCATAACTATTTATATAATTACTAAATTCCATTAAATTGTATCTTAAAGGAACTGTTAAACTCGAAAGCAAGATGAGACCATGAACTTGGATTACCAGTCGGTAGCAGAGCCGACCAAACTCTTCCAAAAGATTTTAAAGTCCAGTATTTTGACTTCGCTCTGCAATCTAAGGGCAAAAATGCTGCATCATTTTCCAAGTAATTTTAAAAGTTTCGTGTGTACATCTACATAAACCGAGGGTTTTAAAAGTACACACAACATCTTAGACTTTTCAGTGATCGCGTTGTTGGTCCTGCTGGGGTTATCTGGGGAGTATTGTGTGTGTTATGGCATAAAACAAAAGAATAGTGACATCGGACGCTGCTGAGGCCTCTGGTGCGGGTGAGGAACACACAGATGTACTGTCGACAGGGTTAAGTGAACACCACGCCCATCGGAACCGAGTGACAGGCAGCAGCATGTACCGTACTGTGTTATCTTACCCAGAAAACTTCCTGCTTCTGTGCCCCGGAGACCTAAAGACACGCAGCCCGGACACCCAGCCACTTCTCCCGAGGGGAAGTCGGGGCCCCTGGGAGGCGGGGCTTCTGGGAGAAGCAGCAGCACAGGTCGGGTCGGGGGCAGGAAACCGACAGGGGAGCCTGGGGCAGCTGTTGCCCCGGGGCACGAGGCAGAGCGAGTCCACACGGGTTTGCTCCCGCTGCCCAAAGCTGGGGTAATCCGAATGCCAATAAGGAGAATAACGTCAATCAGAACGTGAAAAATGGTCAAATCTATGAATTTGGAATTATACGTAAGGAAATAAAACAACTTCGTCACTTGGGAAGCCGTTTTGCCAAAAACAGAAACCACACCTAAGCGCCAGTGATGGGAGCTGGAGTGGATGCGGCCGGCCGGGGACACCGCAGGTGCCACCTGCGAACTTGGGCCTGTGCGAGGACCGAAAGCAGGGTCAAGGGGGGACGTGCGGAGACGGGGGAGGTGCCTGTGGCGGGGGACCGGGCGACACCGCGGTCCCTGGAGGGCACAGATCCTATGTGGGCCCCGCGGGGCTGCTGGTGTCCAGGCAGCCGATGCGGGCGCTGAGGCAGATGCGAGTCGCCAGGCAGCCTTTACGCACAGTGTGACGGCGCAGGCGGAAGTGGGGTCAGGCCAGGGAGCCGGATGACACGCCCCCAGATGCGGCGGGGTCACCGCGTGGACCTGGGGACTGGGGGACGCAGGGGAGGCTGGAAGTGGGAAGCACCGCGCCGCAGCGAGCGAGGATGCAGGCGCAGAGCAGGGCGCCCCCGGCGCTGCCGGGTGGGACCGGGCTGTGGGGAGAGCGCACGGTGCAGGCCGGAGCTCGGCTGCAGAGACCCGGGTCTGGGTGCCCCGATCTGCCTTCAGAGTCCCCATCTCAGACCACGACCCCCTGTTGTTGCCCAAATACCTGAGTGTCATTCTGGACACTCGGATTTCCCCCCTCTTCCTCGTCCCTCTCTCCTACATCCCATCAGTCACGACCAAGTGAAATATGCATGCTGTAAACCCAACAGCAACCGTTAAACGATAAAACGAAGAGGCACAATACGTAAGCCAGCAGCTGACGAGCGAACAAGATGGCGGACTGAGCCCGACCGTTTCCACGATCGCACCACGTGACCAGCCTGCACACCAGTTAAAAGGCAAAGGTCACGACACTGGACTTACAAAGCAAGAAATCGCAATGTGCTGTCTGAGTGATAAACGTTTTAAACATTAGGATAGGTTAAAAGTAAAACAATGAAAACTAGTGAAAAAATGGAAGATGAAATAAGACGCAAACACTAAGCGCAGGAGGCTGCGATGGATCCAGTCACATCGAAGTAGACCTCAGGACGGGAACTCCTACCAGAGATAAACAGGGACGGAGGCTCATGACGGTGAGAGGGTCGGCTCAGAGGACACACGGACAAAGCCACGGTTACGACGGGTCATGTCGACACCCCTCTCAGTAACGCAGAGAGAATTAGTGAGGACGTCATCGACTCAGACGTCGGCAAGCTGTTCGAACTGACAGTTATTCAACGGCACGTCCAATGGCAACGGAACACATGTTTTTTCAAGTTTGCATATGAAATTCTCCAAAATAGGCCATAAGACCAGTCTCAATGCAATGAACAGGATTTAGCCATACAGAGTATGTTCTTCATCTACGACACAACCAAACCAGAAATCGATAGCAAAAAGATATATTTAAAGAATGCCCGAAGATTTAGAAACCGAACTATACAATTACAACTCACTCAAGGTCAAATTAGTAATCACGGGGAAACTAGAAAACATTCTAAACGAGACGATAACGAAATGCAACTTACCGGCATTCGTAAGATAAAGCCACCTCGACGCTGGGATGACGCTTTGTGGCTCCACTAGGGGAGAGACACGGCCTGGAACCATCGTCCCAAGACGCCGCATGGAGAAGCAAGCGGGGAACCGACGAATTAGACCCCAGCAAGCAGAAGCAAGGCGATACGAGGCGGAAATTACAGAAATGTTACCAAAAATAACCGGGAAAACCAATAAAATGAAAGTTGGATCTTTGAAAAGATTAGTTAAGTTGATAAACCTTCGGCTAAACTGATCTAAAAAAAAACAAATGAATGAAAGAGGATGTGTCGCTTGAAATCTTAGACATCAGAGGAATAAAGGAACATTATTAATGACTTCCTGCAAATACATTTGACAACTTAGTTGAAATGTGCGTTTATGAGTCACAACTTGTCAAGATTTGTACGAGAAACAGAAAATTTGAATAGCCTGTATCTATTAAAGTTGCTGAATTTATAATTCGAAATCTTTCCACAAAGAAGACTCCTGACCCAGGAGATGCTACCAGTGAATTCCATCAAACATCTGAGGATAAAATAACATGAATCGTAAATGTTTTCAGAAAATAAAGGAGGAGGAACACTTCCCAACTCACTGCTGAAGGCAAGTTCAACCCTCAGACCAATGCCGGACAAAGCTGTCACGAGAAGAGACGGCTGCAGGCCAATATCGTGCTGGAACACAGCCACAGGAATTCTTAATGAAATATTAGTTCGCCGAATCCAGCAACATATGAAAGGAAGAATACGCATGAGCAAACACCCAGGAATGTAAGGTTCATGCTGACATTAGAACATCGATCGATCAGATGAAGGGGAACATTTGTATAATCCTCTCAAGCAAAAAAAAAAGTCATTTGACAAAATCCAGCGCCAGTTTACGACAGAAACGCTCAGCAAGGTAGGACCAGGACACTCCCGACTCGACAGAGGCGCCGGCAGAGGACCCACAGGAAGCACGGGGTGCCCGGTGCAGGCAGAAGCCGGCTGCGCTCCACGGCAGGGAAGTGGCCCCACCGCTTCCATTCCAGACGGTTCGGAGACCCTTACCAGGGAGAACACTTCCAGATAGAAAAGGAAGGAGTAAAACTTCCTGCTTTCACAGGTGACGTAATCGTGTGTGTAGAAAATCCTAAGAAATTTACCCCTGACCATAAGCTAATGAGTGAAATAGCAAGGTTATAGGATAAAAGATGAATAGACGAAAGTATTTCTCTATGTCGGTGACAAACTGGAAAAATGAAACTAAAACTACGGTACCACGCATAAGCACTGAAAAACAGTCCTTAAGAAGCACAGAACGCTTCGCTCAAAGCTCCAGAACAGTTGCGAGGCGCTGGCGGGAGCAGGGCCAGCGGCGGCCCGCACCCAGTGTGGAAGGCACTGGTTCTCAGGCTCAGTACGCGGTCAGGTCAAACCCGGGGACACCAGCGGCTCGTGCCGTGGGGTTGCTCCCCGGGAGCACCTCCTGGACCTCCTCCCTCGGCCCGCCACCCCCTGCCTGGCCAGGACACCGTCCCCTCTCCCCTGGATGTCTGCAGCCGCCCCTGGTTGGCCCCCACCTCCAGTCCACCCCCGGCCAGAGGGAGATGTCACATCTCCTAGCACCAGGCCCTGCTTAAAACTGCCGGGTTGCCACCAGGAGATAAGGCCCAAGCCCTCGGGGGCCTTGAGGCCATTTACCTGCCTGTCCAGCCTCAGCTCGCAATGGTTCTCAGCCTGTCGTGTACGGCAGGCACGGAGAGCTTCTTCCGTTCCCTGAGGGTGCCCAGCCCCTCGCCAGCCTCTGCTCTGCACCTGGCTGACCCTAGGTAACCAAGGACCACCTCGCACATCATCTGTCACCTCGTCAGGAGCATCCAGGTGACCTGCGTGCAGATCATCCCCAGTGGTCCCTCAAGGGCAGAGGCGCCTGGTGGCTCGGCCCTGTCCACAGCACCCCACTTCGTGCTCACCAAGGGGCTTCAGAACCAAGGGGCCGTGGGAGCAAGGCAGTAGAGAGTGAATGTGGAGGCGCTGGCTGGTCTGCTCGGGGGGGCTCAGGGGATGAGTGAGCCCACGTCAGCTGGAGCACAGACACACATGTGTGCACGCATCCTGTCATCACAGCTGCCCAGTCTCCAGCGAGCTGCGGGTGACCTGGACTGGCCTGATGAGCAGTCCCGGCTCGACTCGAGCCAGCGTGGGCCCCCTGTCCAGCAGCCTTACCCTCCAGGTGACGTGTGAGGGGATGGGGAGCCCGGGCTGCCGAGGCATGGCCCCGGTGCGTGTGGGGTGCGTCAGGAAGCAGTGTGCCCGTGTGCCCGGGACCAGCCTCACAGCCCGTGCTCCTTGGCCCTGGGTGAGCGGGCCTCGTGGCCTTAGCCTGGACGGGGGCTGCGCTGCCTGTGCAGACACAACCTGTACTTGCAGGAAACCTGACTGGCCACAGGGTCCTGGCACAGAGTGGACGGCGCACAGGTGCAGCCCCAGCCTCGGCCACTGCCTCAACCTCCCCAAGGGGACGGGGCCCCGGGGCCTGGTGGGCCCGGCCCTCCCCCAAACTCGTCCTCAAAACCAGAGAAGACCCTCCCCCGATGAAGCACGGCCATGTCCAAGGCCTCATGTTGGGGTCCAAAGACCCCAAAGTGTCCCCAGGAGCAAAGAGACTCTTCCGTTCATCTCGAATTATAGCAAAGCGAGCTGAAATCTGTGAAACACGGGAGACGGGCCGGAATCCGGTGAAACCAAGCGAGGCGGACACGGGGCGCCGAGGAGACACGACTACGACTGCGGAGCCCGAGGGAATCAGAGAGGACCGCGGCCCCGGCCCGGCCGGCTCACCCGCCATCCCGGCTCCCACGCGGGACGCAGGCCCCCCACACCCGAGGCCCTCCTCTCGGGATTCCAAGGCCGCAGTACTCACCCCAAGGCTGGCCCAGGCCTGGGGGAGGGCGGCCCAGGACGATGAGAGCGAAGACCCAGGACGAGGACTAAGCAGGACGCAGCTCCTGCTGAGAAGCCACCATGCCGGGAACAGGAAGCGATAACGGGAAGGAAGCCCGAGCAGGGCAAAGTCTGCTGGGAAAGGCGGCGTTTGCACCTGCACACACCCAGACCTGCCGTCTGGGTCGGCCAGGCCACCGTGAACGGCCCCGCACAGTCCCCCAGCAGCTGGTCCGCAGGGCGGCTGGGACCCGCCGGGCCTGGCCCTGCACGTGGCCGTGGGCTCGGCACGGGCGCTCGGCGTGGCCAGCTGGCTGCAGCCTGTGGGTTCCACGTGGCCGCGGGCCGTGTCAGTAGGTGCAGGGCTGAGACGCAGCGGGACTGCCCTGGGCCTCAGGCCCTCCCGGTCAGCGGGACCCCGAGGTCTGCAGCCCCGGCTCAGCCCGGGCTGTTCCTGCACTGGGCCTGGGCAGTGTCAGATGTGAGTACAGACGAAGGCCGAGGTGTCTAAGGCACTGGGAGTCTCGTCACGTGGCAGGAGGGGCGCAGACCAGGCCCCACTGTGCCCAGCCGGTGGCTTCCCCGGCCCCAGCCCCTTGCAGCCTGGAAGCCCAGGGGCGACTGCCCCCCAGGCTGCCTTTCTCTCTCTCTCCTGTCGCCCGCCCGCCCCGCAGTGCAGCCCCACAGAGCCCTCTGCCAAGCAAGTCCTTCCCTAGCGCCCAGCAAGTGACCAGGACTCGGCCCCAGATCAGTCACAGCAGGGCTCCTGGCTGAGCATCCGGAGGGCCCTGGGAGGGAAAGGGCGAGTCACCCGAGGGTCCCCTGGGAGGAGCCAGTGCGAGCTGCCACGCTGCCACCTTGACCCCCTGCCCTGGCGAGGCCAGCCCCTGCCTCGGAG
>NW_011889072.1:195280-205393 GCF_000151845.1 Pteropus vampyrus | reverse complement strand
CTCCCCACTACGGCAGATCACGAGGCACAAGGTGCGGGGTGCGGCCATGATGGGGACGTTGGCAGAAGTCAGCCGCAGCTGACACCCGTGCAGAGCGGGAAGTGAGAACCTCTGTCCTGATTCAGGACGTTCGAGTAGCTGGACGCCTGGGTCACGCCGAGGACAGGATGCTGAGTCAGAGAAGCAGGACGGGGGCCTGCCACCTCAGACACGGCCGGGGTCGGAGGCCCTCGGGGACAGCCCCTTCCAAGCTGAGCGCAACGACTGCGTCTGGCACCACCTGCTCAAGGAAGCGCGAGGCCTCAGGGGCTGTGGGCACCATCTGGCTGTTTCGCCAGGTGACTGAGAGCCTGCCGGCTGGAGAGGGACCGGCGGGCGCCTGTCTGCCTCCTGCCTGCTCCCCGCTGCTCCTGCCCTGGCCATGCCCTGCATGCCCACTCACCTCTATTCTTCACCCCCACCTCTGCCCCGAAACCCTCCCCCAGAGGCCACAGTGTCCAGGGTCAGCACGACCCCGTGACACCCACCCGAGACGAGATCCATCTGGAACTGCTCAGCACTCCAGTTTACTTATAAAGTTACATCCTAGAAACGCCTCTAACAACAGTCTCAAAGAGGTGTAGAGACACTCTCGTACGTCCGCTGCGCGCCGCTCCCCGGAGCCGCGGAAGGACGACACGGGGTTCCTGTGAGCTGCCGTCCGGCGGGAGGGACGACATGCAGGCGCGGCTTTCTTCTGCCTTCCTGCCCCCGGGGCCGCCTCCTCTCCAGGACGGGCTCTCCACCTGGACCCGCAGGCGCACGCAGCCGCCCGCTCAGGACTGGCCGCCGCAGCACCGAGGCTGGTGGCACTGTGTGAGGATGCCGTGGGCCACCGGGAGCCCCTCGAGGCCCTGTCCCCTGAGCAGACACGGAGTCATCCAGTTAGGTCTTCATCACTGCCATGAAGGAGGCCTGTGAAAGGACAGACGGTGATGTCTTAGTGGCCACTGTGCAAGGTGGGGTGGGGCCCGCCGTCCTCGGCACCCACTGGCACTGCTGCGGCTCCCCAGCCCTCAGGGGAAGACACGAGTGCGGCCGCTGGGAGGGCCTGGGTGAACGAACACCCCCGGGCCCCTCCGTACCTCCTGGAGGAGCTGCCCCAGCATTTCCTGGCTGTGAATGGAGCGCCTGTGGCAGAGAACTGCTCGCTCACCCTCCGGGTCCTGCTTCCTGCAGTGGGGATAGGTGTTTAGCCCGTCTGCTCTCCCCGCACAGGGTGACAGGCAAACTGGCGTCTGGGAACGTGCGGCAGCCTCTGACCTCTGCCCAGACAGCTAAGAGCTGGGCGTGTGGGCAGGTGGGAGACACGGGGCCATGACAGGCACTGGGGACTAAGCCCCCTGAAGCCCCACCTGTCTATTCTAGTGGCTATGGTCACTGTGAAGGTCCCCTCTGTGTCTGGCAGGTAGGTGGAGGGCACAATCCTGTAGGTCCCTGCAGACAGGTGGCAGAGCCGGCTCACATCCCGGGCGTAGCAGTGTGGCACACAGCTCAGCACAGGCTTCTGGAGCAGCAGGGAGGCCGTGCCCTGGGCCGCGCCGTCCGCGGGAACCTGGGGAGGCACGGGCTCAGCCTGGGGGGCCTGTCCCTGTGGTGGACAGAACTGCCCTGGCCGTCTTCTGTCTCGGGCCGCCCTGTCCTGCTGCAGCCTTCTTGGATCCCTTGAGGCTTGACGCCTGGTCCCTCAACCCCAGCCCGCATCACACATGCCACCCCCTCAGGCGGAAGACCCACCAGCTCCACAAAGCTGGGCTCCCCACTCGCCGAGGCCCCACCACCCTGGCCCGGGGACACCGGCACCAACCCTGGCCAGGCCCCATCCCGAGAGTCATGTGGTCGGGCCCGGGTACGCTTCCCGGAGCTCCCAGGAGCCTCTGCTCTGGGGACCCTGGCAGCTCCCCACCCCGCCCCCCAAGGCACAGAACCTTCTCAGAGAAAACTCTGCTCCTCTGGCAGAGCACCGCCTCCGGCTGTGTGCGCGCCCCACCCCGCAGCCTCCCGCCCACGCACCCGCCACTTTCCCCATCTTGAAGTGGGGCTCAGGAGCACGGCGGCCTACGGGCTGGTGAGCCGCGTCTGTGCCCTGGGACCCAGGCCTGTGACTTGTGACCACTGGTGTGTCACCTTGCCCCTGTCTGCCCGCCTGGCGGAGAGCGCATACTGATCAAGGTAGACATTCCGGTGGCACTTGTGACTCACTGGCCCCTTCCCAGCCTCCACGCCCCCACCCCACACTTGGAGGGTCGCGTGCCTCTTCTGGAGGGCCCCCCGGGGCCACCCCCTCCTAGACTAAAGGTGGGGACAACGGGCTTTCTGCCCCAGCTCCTGGAAGCCACCCCTTCCCTGAGGCCAGTCTGGGCTCAGGCCCCGCCCCATCCCTCCGAGCCCCCTGGGGCCCTGACAGCCCCTCTTCCCCCTGCCTGGGTCGCTCTCCTTTCTGTTCTGAAAACCTTGCTGTCAGTCACCAGACCGCCTTAGTGTGTGTGGGTGTCCCCGCTCCCCTCCTCCCCCAAGCCCATGCCGCCTCGTCACTTCTTCCTGGCTCGCAGCGGGCGCCCCTGCCCCAGGAGCAGCCTGAGTGGTATGGGGTGTGGGGAGAGGTTACAAAGCTTTGGGGTGGCTGCTGGCGTACGACGGATCAGTCCCCATGACACCACTGGGTCTTCTGGGGAGAAGTGACCTCGTGACGTAGTTGTTCTGAGCCAGGCAAGTGGACAAGGGAGTGCCTGAGCTGACTGTGACCCCCAGGGTATCACGGCCTTGGTGAAACCTAGAAATGAGTCTTGCTCCTGATGGGCCGGCCTGGCCAACACGCCCAAATGATCGAGTCCAGGCCTCCGTGCCATGACCTGCCATCTGCGTGGCCCCCCGTCCTCTGAGGGGCCCTCCCGCCCCCCCCCCACCCCCACCCCCACCCCCACCCCGGCTCACGGCACCCAAGCCCAGCCCCCTGGCAGGTGGAGCGTCTTGCCTGGAAGACATGGAAGCCGATGGGGTGGCACTCGCTGTCGGGGCAGTGCTGCCGCAGAGTGATGCGGACACAGTGGGGGCCGCTGCCCTCGGGGACCGAGAGCGGGAAGCAGGGGTTGGTGGCGTAGGAGGCGAAGTTCCGGCTGCCCCCGGCTGTCTGGCCGGCCCGCCAGCAGCCCCGCAGCTGCACAGTCTCCCACTGTCCCGCCGGGGCCTCCTCGGGGTCTGCGTTCTTGGCTGCCAGCCTGACGGCACTGCCAGCGGAAACAAGCACAGGGGCCAGCTGGCGGCAGGACTCGGGCCTGCCCCGGTCAAGGCAGAGACGCGGCCGGGAGGAACCCTCCCCATCCCGAGCCGGCCCTGCAGGGCCCTCACCTAAGAGACACTCTCCCGCTGGAGAAGACGCGGAGCAGGAACTGCCCGGGCACGTCCTTCAGGAAGGTGCTGGGCACGGCCAGGTAGTAGCCGGGGTCGAGCTCACAGCGAAGGTGGACCTCGCGATCGTACGCGTGGCACACGGTGCCGGCCACCGGGGGCGAGGACAGGACTCTGGGCAGGCTGACCCGCCGCTTCTCCACCTGCGTGCGAACGTCACAGACCTGGCTCGGGCCACTGCAGCACTGGGCCTCCCCTCGGCCGAGGTAAAGCCTGCGGGGTACCCCCCGCCTCTCGGCCGCCGAACATGCGCAGATCCCCGGGCTCTCGCTCAGCCCTGTCCCAGATGGGAGCCTGCAAACTGCCTTGCTCCTGGAGGGGACACGCAAACATGACAGCGCTGTGCCCAAAAGTGCTGCTGGACAAAAGGCTGGCCTGTGACTCCTTCAGCAGGAGAAAGGAACGCAACGTGAGCCATGCCCACAAAGGGACGAGAAACTCGGGACCGAGCTGCCAGCCTTGGCAGGACACACAGGATGTGAGCAGGGGGTGGGCAGGGGGGCAGGCAGCATGCGCTGCCCCTGGACATCAATCCAGACCTGTCCATCCCTGCAAGACAGGGAGACAGGCGTGGGGCGGGGGAAGTGGCTTCCCCAGGTCCCACGGGAGTGGCTGGCTCCTCAGCAGTGGTGCTCAGAGCCAGGCTCACGGGAACGTGCCCCGCCAGCCGGTGCAGCTCGGATTGGCGCTGGGCTGAGGGAGCGCCCACTGGCCTGTGGCTCCCGACCGTCCCGGGCGAGCAGCCCCGCGCACCCACCTTCCACAGGTGCAGGCCCACGGCCGGGCAGTCCTGGCCCAGGGCACTCGCCCACCTCCACGCGGTGCAGCTGGCCCCCAGGGGTGCCCGGGCCCGGCCAGCCCCATCGGTCGTGCGCGTCCTGGGTCTCTGCAGGACAGTGACATATACCTCGCTCGGCTCTGAGACCCGCAGCCAGAATTTGGGGTTGCTGGGGAAGCTGCTGTTGTTCCGGCAGCCTCCGGCCGACTGGCCCTTGACCCAGGCTCCAGGCAGCTCCTGGGTGTGGCACAGTATCTTCCCTGGGGGATGGGGGGACGGGACACACCACATCAGGTTCCCACACCTGCTCCCCACTGCCACCGCCACCAGCCCTCCAAGGGCCCGCCGCCTCCCGCCACCTGGATGGGAGGGGACAGCCCCGCAGACACGGCCTGGGCACGGGGCTGTATCAAGAGCCCTGCAGGGGCATGCGGGCCCCGCCCTGGCTGACCCCCGAAGGCAGAGCCCCTCCGAGGGCCTGCAATGCAACCGCACGGGGACCGCCCTGAGAACAGTTACCTGAGTAGAGGCTCTGCAGGTGGCCGGCCTCCGTGACCGGGTAGCCGATGGTGACCTCATCAAACTCCTGGAGGAACTCCTGCTCGTCCACCCAGAACTCCCCATCCTGGAGCTGGGACAGCAGCTCGGAGCTGGCCGCCGCATCCACCCGGCTCCACCCTTCGCCCCTGCAAGCGACCTCGTGTCAGGCCTCCCGCCCGAGAGCAGACAGTGCTGACTGCGGAGCAGGCAGGAGGGGACGCGGGGGGTACTGAGGGCGTCCTGAGAGCCCATGTCCCTGCCAGCCCCTTGAGAGCCCAGCTCCACAGCCCCACGCTCGCATCTGCTCTGGGCCGCACCTCCCACGGGGCAGTCCTCGCACCTCCCCAGGGGCTCCTGCTTCTGGAGGCTCGATGCGGGGCCCGGCCGAGCGGAAGGGTCAGCGAGAGGTGAGGGAAGGGCGTCTCCCCATCGCCTCGGTGAGCTGCTCAGCCGAGTGTGGGGTCTGCTCGCTACCCGGCCGGGTGAGGGGACTGTCCCAGCACCCTTCCAGCAGGACGCGGCAGTGGCATAGGCGTCACATAGGTCCCCGTGGCCCACAGCCTGGTTGGGCATACGCCACTCCCTGGGCACCCTCAAAGCAGCACCCCGGAGCCGAGGGTTCCTCGGGCCCAGTACCAAGCACTACGCCACCTCCTGAGGCCATCTGGGGCCGAGCACGGAACACATGGCCCACAAGCAGGGGTCAAGTGGACCTCGCTGGAGACCGACTGAGCACTGTCATGACCATTGAAATAACCATGGCACAAGCCGTGGGCACCGGGGCCCAGGACCCCCACTGTCGTGACGGCTCCACCCTCCCCTGGGGACAGCGGTGCCGCCGGGCACTCACCCCTCCGTCCAGGGCCCCCGCCAGCACCGCCGGCCCCAGGGGTTCTGAACGCGCAGCAGCAGGATGCTCTCGCCGGCCCGGCCCTGGAGCTCCCGCAGGTCCGAGACGATGAAGGCGTGAAACTCCCCCAACTCCCTGGCACCTGGGCGGGGAATGGCTCGGTCACGGGTGGACGCACAGCCACGCAGGCACCTGGGTCCCCAGACAGACCACCAGGCTCCTGTCCTGACCGCCGGACTCCGGCCAGACCAGTCGGCAACTTGCTCGCTTCTCTGGGCCTCGGTCCCCACCTGGCTGGATGAGGGACGCTGGCCATCACGCACGGGGCCATTTCTCGAGCGTGCTGCCACCGACACTGCCGTCGATGGCCTGCGACGGCCAAGGAACGAGGGAAACCTCCTCTCGGCGAGGCCAGCTGCGGGGGCAGGGGACAGCCAGGCAGCACGAGCACTGGAGGCCCAGGGGGATGACTCCACCGGCCCAGAGACTGGGGACAGACGCGTGCGTGTGGGGGAGCCAGACGGGATGGCACCCTGTCTGGGGAGGAGGGGCGGTGATCCAGAGCGGAAATGAGAAACTCCTGGAACGTTTTTAAGTGCTTTATTCAGAATGGCACTGTAGCTTCCACTCCGGATGTCCTGCCCGTGTCCCCAGCCCCCTGCCGCCTCAGTGGGCTCCAGGTTACCCTGCCCTGGAGGCAGTTGATGCTAAGCAGACCAGCCCCTTGCCCTCCGGAGGGGCTCCCCTCAGTCTCAACTGTGCTGGAGCCACGTCCCGGGGTCTGCCCGTGGGGACCCGCCCCGGGCCAGCCCTCACGCACAAGCCGGGCCACGTAGCTGTCAACACGGGTCATTTGTTCCAAAGTTCATAGTCTCTGACCAAAATTCCACTATGGAAAGAACCCTAAACGTGAAACGTTTATGCAGAGAGACGTTCACTGCGACATCACTTACGCCACCATAAAATCGGAAGCCCTAAAACACCCAACGTCAAGGAAGCTACTGCTAATCCGCTAGTGCAATGACGCGCTGGCCAAGTTTACGTGACGACACAGAAAACTGTACGCCCAGCAGAAGGCAAAAAGTACATGCTCATGGAAAGAACTGAGAACGAATCGGAAGCGGTCCCGTCTGAGTGACTGTCCCTTCAGCGACCGTTCGCTCTGAGCACTGCGTTACCCAAACAGACACCCGCATGTCCATGCTGCCAGGCTGCCTGCCGGGCCAGAGACGGTGCCACCTCCCGCTTCCCAGACCATCTGCACAGCGGTCACCCGAAGTAGACTCCTGCCTGGCCCTGGTGCTAAGTCCTGGGCAAGGAAAAGGGACCCTCCCTCTGGGGAAGGGCGAGCAGCAGGAGGTCACACACCCAGGACACCGCTTGGACGGACCAGTGCCCTGCTCTCGCCTCGTCCTGATGGGCCATGGGTCAGCCTGCTGGTGAGAGGGAGAGTGTGCTGGCCTCAGCCGCCACCACCGTACCTGCTCTGGGGCTGAACACCGAGCAGCTGATGAGACAGCGCTCTTTGAGGCCGAGCAGCTGCCGACAGGTCCTGGCCTCCACGCCGCCGGGCCTGTCCTGTTGGCCACTGGTTCTCGCCACGTCCTTCAGGTTCCACCTTTCTGCCAGGCCACCGGTCAGGTCCACCAGGGCATCCGCCACCTGCCCTGCCCACAGATGTTCATAGGAGCCGTGGATCCTGGGGAAGCAGCCATGGGGAGTGAGCCCCAGCACTGGGGCGTGGCTCCCTGCTTTCTGTTATCCCACAGCCTACGACACTCCAAATCCCCCTCTGACCCCCACTCCAATCTCTCCTCTCTGCTGCCTCATCCTCCCCGCACCCAGGCGCAATTCACGCGCTGCCACGCGGTGTCCTGGCAATAGCCTGCCACCTCTGCCCGCGAGCAGAGCCCGTCCTGCCCCCTGTGTGGGCCCAGGCATGAGGCGGCACGGGGCAGAGGCTGTGAACAGCTTCCCCTCCGTCTGTCGGGACAAACCTCACACCCCAACGGTGGCCATCGGGTGGAGGGACCGTCACACTGACGTCGCCAGGAGGCCCTCCCCACTTCCTGTCACCGAGGCGTCAGAGCATTCTAAGAGCACGGTCCTTCAATTCAGGGCCGGGTGAGGGTCTCGTCTCAGCCAGGGCCATGCTAAACAAGGACGGATTCCTCCGTGCCCGCCCCCCGCCCCTGCAACCTGCAGAGAGGCCGCTTGTCCCCGACAGTGGAAAATAAACAGACGGAAACATCTTTCTTGCGGAGGACTGAAGAAAGAGAAAAGACACACACCCTCTTTCTGGGGGTGACCTCCGCACGCCCACTGTGAAGTGGGGGCAGGGAAAGGGGGTGGATGGGGCAAGAGAAGACAACCACGGGCCGAGCCTCAGAGCTTCTGTCCCTGGACGGATCAGCCCCAGCCCGGGACCGGTCTCCAGACCCTTGGGACTGACAAGGGTGTCCCGCCCTGGCCTGGTCCCCCAGCCTCCGGCTGCGTACTTGGCGTAGACCTTCTCCAGTAACGGGAGCCAGAACACATCCTCTCTCTGGCACCGGGAGAAGCAGAGTCTCCCTGCAAGACAAGGCAGACGGTCATCTATGGTCACCTCCATCCAGCGTCCGAACTGCCAAACTCGACAAGTGAAGGAGCCGCAATACGTCGGGTCGAGCCAGCTCGCCTGTCCGGGAGCGATGACCTGCCGTGCAGAGGGAGAGGCGACAGACCGTGAGACACAAACATCACGCCACGCTGTCAAGGGCCTTAACCAGAGTGAGCACAGCGGAGCCGTCCCACACTGCCCTGCGGCTCCGCGAAGGGCTCGGCCTCGCTCCACACCTGGAGGTCACGCTCAAGGAAAACTGACCACGGGACAGAGCTCGCAGCCCTTCTCCAAAAGCTTAAAGTCAACCATTACGTCCTACTGTCCCAAATGAGGACTTGGCCTGAGTCCAAAACAAATGTGATTTTTATGAGCACAGGAAACCCAATTCTCGACTGAGCTGGTGGCAAGTGGCAAGTCACCATAGGCACAGCAACTCCCCTGCAGAAGCCTGGAGCTCAGGACCCCTGCCAGCACCTGGTCACGTGTTCACCGCCAGGTCTGGGGTCCTGACCCAAGAGGCAGTGCGGGCTTTGCACCTACAAGACTTGTTTGGCCCTGGCTCTGGCCCTCACTGGCCGGGAAGACGGTGACAATGGTCTAGTGTCCTCGTCTGTAAAGAAGGGTCAAAGCCAGTGAGGCCTATAAGAACGAACGCCAGTGACGTGAGCACTTAGCATGGGGCCTGGGACGTGGCGGGCACGCTGAGCAAGAGCACCACTGCCCACGAACCTGCTGCACTCCCCTGTAATGCTTAGCGAGAGCCGCACGGGCCATCCACACCTGCTGCTCTGCCAAGCCTCAGAAACAGTGGCGATCACCTCTAGCCATTTATACTCAAAACCCATAAATAGTCAACTAGCCAGGGAAACTCAGTGCGAACTGGGGCTTAGGCCCCTGCAGCCCACCTGTTCCCAGTCAGGCTGGCACGTCTGTCTTTTTACTCCAAACGTGCGGCCATGACTACACGAGAACCCAGAGCTCAGCAGACGGCAGAGCAGGGCAGAAAGCACCCCGCTGAGCCCCTGCAGGTGAGGCGACACTGCATCTGCGCCTCAGCGCCCCTGTGGCCTGAGAGCCAGGCTCGGTCCCATGGCCCACACTGAGCGGCCACAGCACAGCCCCACAGCACACAGGCGTCAGCTGCCTGGCCTCCTGCTTCCTTCCTGTGCACGGCAGACAGGAAGACGAGGGCAGAAGAGAAGCCCGCACTGTCACAGACACCTGCTCCAGGAGGTGCCGGCTCTTCTGCAGGGCGGCACAGGCGCACAGGAACCAGCAGTCCCCCAGCAGCCCTTGCTTCACCCGCCCTTCTTGTGGGTTATCTGCAAACAGCCGGGGCGAGGCACAAATTTCCTGAAATAAAAAAAAAAAAAATCGTCTAGAGTTACATCATGCCTGATGGCTAGTTTTTAAAACGAAGAACACAGATCCAGGGAACGGAGCTGGGTGGGCCCTAACTGCGGAGGAGGGGGCTGGCTGCTTGTCGATGTTATCCGTCGGCCACCCCTGGTTTCACGTCACTCTGTCCAGCTTAGATTGCAGGGTCCCTGTCTCTGTCCACCTTCCTAAATTGGCAAAACTCTCAAAATGGGATGAACCCTACCATCCCCTACTTGAACAGTGAAATGTTTGTCTAGGAGACGGTCTCACTTTACATTCACGACGGCAAATCTCGCAAACCTCGGATGGGCCCTGAACGCTGCTGGAAGCCGACTGCTTCTCCAAAAGGCTCAGTTCCCAGCCGGGGCCACTCACCGGCGCCACTCGCCTCTCCCCGCCCTCCCTCCTCACGCCGGCCACGCCCCCTCGCCTCCTGCTCCGTGGGAAACTACCGGGCCTGCACCCTCCTGCCTCAGGGCCTGGATTCCTCCTGCGACCCTTTCCCTCTCCCACCTC
>NW_011889072.1:191162-193975 GCF_000151845.1 Pteropus vampyrus | reverse complement strand
TTCAGCGGAGAAACCATTTCTAAACGCGTCACCCTGACACTAGGCCAGAGCACCCCTTTAAGTTGCCACCTTAAATATTTACACCTGGAAATGCAGGTGCCTAAGTCCAAGAGAGGGTGCTGCAGAGCCCAGCGGCTCTGTTCCGTGGGCTCAGAGGAGCAGGGAGGCGCGCACCGTCCGCCGGCCGGAGACACCGCACAAGCAGCAGCAGAGCCATGCCCTTCGGAGCGGAAGAAGAGTGGGGCTCGGTTTGCGTCTGTTACCACGCCCCCTCTTCCTCGGTTCTCCGGCATAGAGCTCTCACAAGTGCGGGCCTGAACTCGGGCTCCAGCACGCCCCAGTGGGGTAGGGAGCCTGGAGGACCACAGCAGCAGACCCTGCGGGATACGGTGCCCAAACCCGGCTGACCCGGCCACCCCTCCAGCGGGCACAGCCCCCGCGCTCGCACCGCGGTAGGAAACGACGTCTAGAGACCCAACCCGAGGCCCGACCCGCCGCCCTACCTGAGGCCGCCTCCAGGTGATGTCCTCCCGGAACTGGGCCAGCGGCGTGGAGAAGCTGGAGAAGAGAGAGGAGTCGGAGGCGGGGAAGGCGGCGTCCCGGAAGAGCTCCCTGGCCGGCGCCCGCATCTTGGGCGCCCCGAGCTCCCATGTGCAGCCCGAGCCCCGGCGCAGAGCGCGGCCGAGAGGGAGTGCAGCTCCGGAAGGAGGGCGGGTCGTCCGGAGGGCGGGTCGGCTGCCTGCCCGACGCCCCCGGCTTCCACCCGGGTCTCTACCTCAGAGAGACCCGCGGCTGCGACTCAGCCCGAGCATCGCTCGCTCGGTCGCCCCGGTAACCTCAGGCTGCAGCCAACCAGGCGCGTCGCTAGGAGTCACATGACACAGCGGCCCAATCGCCCTCGAGCGCTATGAAGTCCGCGCAGGATTCTCAGCCCTTCCGGGGGCGTGGCTCCCGATCCGGACTCTCGCGATGCCGCGCCGTCTTCCCGGCTGCATTTCTTCCGGGCCGACTGAGGTCCCGGCCGCGGTTCATGCCCGAGACGCTAGCGGGCGTCTTGCCCTTGGGCCGGTGCAGCTCGGGCCGGGGCGTCGAGACTGCTTAGACTCGCGGGCTCTGGGGGCTGAAGGGACCGGAAAGGCCTCCTCGGCCGAGGCGGGGCCGTGGACCACAGGTCCCAGCATGCTACGCTGGCTCCCAGAATGCTCCTCTTCTTCCGGAGCGCGGGGCGGGTCCGCCTTTGTGGTAGGTGCCAGTGGGAGGAGACTAGCTTGAGAAGGCGAGATTTGAGTGGTCAGGGGCGGTTGTTGTGTTCTGCTGTTGTTGTGGTTGTGTCCTAGGGTCCTGGGGAGTGAGACGGCCCCGCGGAGTGCCCTCTCGGGCCTGGGATGCTGCCTCAGGACAGCCTGGGATCAGACGAGCTGGGTCCTGAGCGGGGCAGGGTATGAGGCTGGCGTAGCCTTCCGGTCCCCAGGTGGCCAGGCTTTTGGTCCTGGTGGGCTGGGCAGGGACCTGGACGTGCGGCGATAGTCATGGCCGCTCAGTGCTGCGAGGAGGTGAGGACAGTGATTTCGGGACCACCTCAAGGATGCAACGTTGCTGCAGGAACCTGTCCTACCCCATCCTCTTCTTGCCCTTGGAGGGGCAAGCTTATTCTTTGCCCGCTCCTCCAAGCTGCCTCACTATAGCTGAAGAGTGGTGTAAGGATCGGGTAGGAGAGGAGAAGGGGCCTACTAGTGACAGCTCTCTGTCACCTGTTGGGGCTTCTCTGATTTTGCATCTCCAGGCTGCTTTTTCCCAGTGCCCAGGTATGAAACGTGGTCAAATCAAAGCCCTTTTCCTGCAGTTAGATCCCAAAGATTCCTACTGCTGGACAGGAAACAACCTGGTCCAGGAGCCCCAGGTTCCTGAGAGGCGGGGCAGGGCCTGCATGAGTAGCAGCTGCTAGTGGGGGCATGCCATTGTCCTGCCTTGACCCCACTAGGCCTCAGCGCCCTGGTTTGGGGTTCTAGGGTACTCATCTCTGCTGAGGTTCTGGGAAAGGGGGTGACCAGACCGCCCAGCACGTGTCTGGGGTGCTAGGACTTACTTCATTTCCATGCAGCACCCTGTGGTGCCGGCCTCCCAGATGTTCTGTTCCCTCGGCAGGCTGGAGGCCACCCTGCAGCTGAAAGGAATCAGGAAAGGACTGGACTCTGTCTCACTTGGGGAGTCCTGAAGGAGTCAGACAAATTTTTCCCTGCCCTGGGGTGCTGGGCAACGGGTCTGCCCCAGGTAGCAGGAGTGATTGGCAGCAGAGCTGGTCCCAGCCCAGGATCTGGGCTCTTAAGTGGGTGCCTCAGGCTCGCAAGGACGGCATTAGGGCAGCTTGCCCAGCATAGCTCTAATTGCACCATCCTCACCCCATATGCCCCATGGTCCCATCCCCCACTCATGAGTAGAGAGATGCTCCCTAAGTCAATCAGGAGTGCAGGCCTGTTTGCCTTTTCGGCCCACCCCCACCCTGCGGCTTCTGGCTCCTGGGTATCAGGAAGTTGGAAGCATCCTGGTTTGGTGAGACAAGAAAGTTCTGGAGGCAGCTAGTACTCGACTCAACCACAGGCTCTCGGACAGGCAGTTACTTAAAGTCTGAGCCTCAGGGCTCTCACGGTAAGGCCCCCGCCCCCATGTCACAGTGCTGGTTAAAGGCTAACAGAGGATGAAGATAGACGTTTCCTCAACGCTCAGGACTCGTCCTCCCACCGACCACGCCCCCAGCCGGCAGACTATAGCACACAGCTAACCGCTTCCTTCCCAAGCCCATGGGTGCTGCATGG
>NW_011889072.1:184132-191112 GCF_000151845.1 Pteropus vampyrus | reverse complement strand
GCTCAGGACTCGTCCTCCCACCGACCACGCCCCCAGCCGGCAGACTATAGCACACAGCTAACCGCTTCCTTCCCAAGCCCATGGGTGCTGCATGGGCCCTGTGGAACCTGTGCCTCACCTGCTCTCCCACCACCCCCGTCCACGTGCGCCCCCACGTTATAACTGCTCCGGAGACTTGGCGCTCCATGGCTTTGCTCACACCCCTTGTCCTCCTGGGTGACTGCCCCTGTCCCTTTTCAAGGATGTTTCCTGACCTCCTAGCTAGGAAGGTCTCTCTCCTCTGAACACCGCCCCCCGCCCCACCCCAATCTCTGTTTAGTGGACAGCAACCGGGCACTTCTGTCCAGGCTCTGCATTCCCATGAAGGTAAAGAAGTTAGAAACTAGTGTCCTGCCCACAAATCACCCCAAGTTCGGTGGGGGCGGGGAGGAGAGCGTAGAGGTGCTCGGGGGAAAGACGGGCAGCAGGAGCTGGTGGAGGAGAAGGGGAGGGGTACCGGGTGAGTGCACAGCCCTGGCCTGGTTGGCTGCCACTTTCCACTGGGCTCCACCGCACAGAGCTCCTGCCTCGCCAGCAAGAGCCCCGGTTTTGATTCTGCGTAGTTGCTGAGAGCTGGGGAGTCTGGACCTGTCTCCAGCTCGAGAGTCGGAAGTTTTAGGAAGGGGCCTGTGCCGCAGCGCTGGGCAGCAGGGCATAAAAGCAGCCCTCAGCAGCCGCTGGGAGTCTCGCAGCATCTCCCAAAGGCCGGAGGGTGGGCAGCCAGCCCTGGGATGCCAGTGCTTGGGGATGGACGGCTGCAGCCGGCTTGTGCCCGGCAGGAGTCAAGCCAGAGGAAAAGGCCAATATACTGAGAATGCAGAGCAGAAAGAGAAAGAGCCTGGGTCTTTGTTGATGTCCCTCGGCCGCGGAACTGGTCTGTGCTAGAATTGCCCTGTATTCATTATGTACTTTTGCATTAACAAATCACCCCAAACTCAGCCACTTGAAATGACATTCGTTATCTCAGTTTCTGCAGGTCAGGGGTGTGCGAGTGACTCAGGTGGGTGGTTGTGGCTCAGGGTCTCTCGGAAAGTGGCAGTGGAGATGTCGGGCAGGCCTGAAGGCAGGCTCACCACGGGAGGCCTCAGCTCCTGTCACGTGGGCCTCCAGGAAGCTGCTCGGGTGTCCTCACAACGTGGCAGCTGGTTTCTCCCAGAGCAGGTGACCAAGGGCAGGGGAGGTGGAAAGTACTGTTTCACGGTGTCAAGCTCCACCTTTTCAGGGAGGAGCATCAAAGAACTTGTGGATGGATTTTTGACCTCTGTGTCCCCAGGGGTCAGATGCGAATGTGGGGTGCACAGGGAAGCAGTTGGGGAGCCTGTGGGGGGTGGCGAGGGTGTGGCAGCCTAGGGCCCTGACCTGCCCAGAGGTGGGGAACCGCGAGGGCACATTTGCAGTTCAAAAAGTCGCTCAGTTTGCCTAGGCTCAGAAGTAGATCCTTGAGGCTGGGCTGGGAGAGAGCTCAGAGGCCCAGATTTTGAGCCAGCAGTGGAGAAACACTTCGTTTCTTAGAAGGCACTTGGTGACTAGTCACAAGTCAGAAGCAGGGAGGGTGCCACAGGACGGTGGCGCCAAGCAAGACAGCCCAGGGCTTGCGGAGTTGGGAGGAGGACTGGCCTTGGGCCCCTCAGCTGAGGGAGCTTAGTCTGTCCAGGAAACTGCCTTGCTGTGGGCTTGGGTCAGACTCGGTCTCCGTCACACTGACAGCTCTGAATTCCGGGGCAGTTTCGGGTCCCTTGTCCGCCCACCCCCCCAAAGCAGCCGGAGAGGGGCCTGGTGTCCTCGGCCTGCGGGGCAGCGAGGTGCCCGTCCCTCTGAGCAAGCCTCTGGGGATTCTCGTGAGGGGTCAGGACAGCGGGGAGGCAGGCTCTGGAGTCGCCACGGCACTCCGAGCTTAGCGAAGCCCTGGGCCCACAAGGTCAGCCACCAGCCTGCACGGCCCGAGCTAACTGCCTGCCAAGCTCTGAGAGATGGCGAAAGGCTGGGTGGCCGCCCCGGTGGAGCCAGGCAGTGTCTCAAACATCACCCTGGGGCCCGGGGCCCGGGGCCCAGAGCGCTCTCGGTCACTGGAGCAAGAATCCCTGGAGACCTGGTTCTGCTGGTCGGGTGTCCTGGCCGCTCTCTCTGGGCCTCTGTCCCTCACTCCGAAACCCCCAGGTACAGAGGGTCCCGGGATGGTCATCGGGGTTAAGTGGGAAACGAGGCAGAGTGCTCGGCTGGTCCTGGCTGGGAGCGGTGAAGGTCACCGCCCAGGGCCGATGGGCGGTCAGTGTGGGCCACACACGAGGACTACTCCTCTGTGGGATGTCCTGGTGGGGTGTGGGGTCCTAGAAGCTCGGTCCCCCCTGTCCCCAGCCTGGGGGTTCAGTTGAAGGACTCGCAGCCAGGGCCGGACTGGACCTTCGGTCTCAGGGCAACAGCGAGCGGTCATCCGGGACCAGTGGAGTGGGTTCCGTCCGTGGCGCGAAGGGCGCACATTCGAAACGAGGAGACAGCTCGTGAGGTCCTCACAGGTCCCATGAGAAGGCGTCAAAAACGGAGCTTCGAGAGGAGGGGTGGCAGCCTAGGACAGCACAGCGGCAGGCGGGACACAAGTGGCTCCACAAGGCGGCGGCCAGTGTCCCCAGACCACACTCACTTCGCTCGCTGCTAAGGCGTGGATCCTTCCGGGTGAAGTTTTAGGCGAGGTTTGGGGATCCTTTCACAACCCCGTTCTAATAATAACGTGCTCCTTATAGGGGTTCCCCCTAACTATCGCTCCCAAATGGTCGTGTGTCCCTAGATTTTCCTGTGAACATGGCCAGTGACCGCGCCGTGCACGCCAGCCCTTGGAGGTGGCTGCTCTCTGTGCCGGGGGTGCCGCCGTGTTCCCCTCAGGCTGGAATCTTGCTGCTCGGTCACTCACTTCTGGACGAGCAGAGGCGTGTCTGGGCCCAGGCGGGTGGCAGCGATCTCCTTGTCACCCTGCCCGGAGCCTAGTAAAGGCCCTCTGAGACGCTGGGCCGGCGCCCCGTTTACCGGTCTTTTCCCGGCTCTGGGACTCTGGCCAGGTGACTGGAGAGAAGGCGGGAAGCGCACACAGCCATCACAGCTGGCGTCAGAGCCTGCGAGGGAAAGGGCGCTCCGTGTCACCAGGGCAGGGCCACCGCAGCGGCTCAGCCTGGCTGGGGGCGCTGCACGGGGAGGGCAGGCGGTGGCTAGGGAGGTGAGGCTGGGATCTCGGAGCAGGGGTACGGGGTGGGGGGGTGGAGCAGCGAGAGGCCCGCGGTGCGGAATGAGCGAGGCTGCCTGATGCGCAGTGGCTTTGCTGGTGCCCTTGCTGGTGCCCCTGCCCCCAGGTCCTCAGTGCACCCTGCCGCTCAGCTGCCCCGTGCGCCTCCCCTCCTCAGAGCCCCTCTGCTGACTGAGGAGCCGTCTGTCTGCTGTTCAGGCCCGTGCAGCTTGTCCTCATCGACCGTTTACTGAGTTTTCACTTTTCATTTTAACAGTCGCCCCTTAAAAACTGTCAAGGACTCTGCCTGGTCCTTTCCAGCCTCCTTTTCTCTCACAGGGGCCTGTCCATTTCCTGGTTTGTTCCCAGCCCCCTGTGGGGCTCGGGGGCGAATTCCATGGGTCGTTAAGCCTGATTCCTCCGCTAGCAGTCCGCTTGGGTGTCGGACGCAGTCCGCTTGGGTGTCGGCCAGGTCCGTTGAGTGTGTGGCCCTTGGCACACTCACTGACTGTCCGCCGTGACTGGACCTTGAGCTCTGAAGCTCCTGGAAGCTCTGCCCAAGGCACTGGCCTGGGGCAGGGGACTTAGCACCAGTAGGAGCGGGAGTGGGGGAGCAGCGCCCCCGGGGATGAGCCTGGACTGCACGGGACGTGGCCTGAGGGACACGGAGAACCTTACCCTGACCCTCAGGCCCAGAGGGGCCCGGGCAGCTGGGCTCCACACAGCCTCGCCTCCCTCACACCCCCGCTCAGGCCTCCGCTCGTCCCCCCGCCCCCCAGGAGCCACCTCTCGTCAAGGTCTCACCTTCCTTGGCCCTCCTTCTCTGGACGGCATCCCTGGCTCCATCGACACCTCTCCACCTGCTCGGTGCTCCCACCTCCATCTGGAAGACGTGGCTGTCTCCAACATGGGGCCCTCAGCCCGTGTGGAGGTCGTGCTGTCGTCTGCCCAAACCCCCTTCGCCAAGCACCTGGCGGGCGTGGCCGGGCGGCCCGTGTGAACGGAAGGGGTACGTGGCCCCGTCCGTCCAGATGCAGTGCGTTCATCTGTGGCAAGGTGCCCTGAGTGACCAGGTGTCCCTGAGGACCCGGTGACGGGAGGACCCCCACCCCATTGCCGGCCAGAAGTGGACAAGAGAAATTCATGAAAAATAAACCTTTGCGGTTATAAGTGTTGGTGTCTGAGGTTCGTTTGCCGCTGGAGCACACCTTAGGGTCTGTGGCATAGAAACTGGCCCTGGGGAGAGGCAGCTCTAACACCACGGTTCGTGGGACGCCGGCCGAGGCCCCTTCCTAGAAGCGGGGATGCTGGCGAGTTGTGGCATGCGGCCGTGAGACATCTGGGAGAACCCCGCTGTGATGACTCACAAGGCAGATGACGTCTGAAACACCTCGGTCTGGAGAGGCTGGGACACAGCAGCACGTGCTGCTCGCCAGCTGCATGTGGCGAGACCAAGGAGCGGGCTGCGAAGGATTTGGGGTTGCAAGTGGGAAGGAAAGGGGCCTCTGGGGATTCTCGTGAGGGGTCAGGACAGCGGGGAGGCAGGCTCTGGAGTCGCCACGGCACTCCGAGCTTAGCGAAGCCCTGGGCCCACAAGGTCAGCCACCAGCCTGCACGGCCCGAGCTAACTGCCTGCCAAGCTCTGAGAGATGGCGAAAGGCTGGGTGGCCGCCCCGGTGGAGCCAGGCAGTGTCTCGAACATCACCCTGGGGCCCGGGGCCCAGGGCCCAGAGTGCTCTCAGTCCCTGGAGCAAGAATCCCTGGAGACCTGGTTCTGCTGGTCGGGTGTCCTGGCCGCTCTCTGGGCCTCTGTCCCTCACTCCGAAACCCCCAGGTACAGAGGGTCCCGGGATGGTCATCGGGGTTAAGTGGGAAACGAGGCAGAGTGCTCGGCTGGTCCTGGCTGGGAGCGGTGAAGGTCACCGCCCAGGGCCGATGGGCGGTCAGTGTGGGCCACACACGAGGACTACTCCTCTGTGGGATGTCCTGGTGGGGTGTGGGGTCCTAGAAGCTCGGTCCCCCCTGTCCCCAGCCTGGGGGTTCAGTTGAAGGACTCGCAGCCAGGGCCGGACTGGACCTTCGGTCTCAGGGCAACAGCGAGTGGTCGTCCGGGACCAGTGGAGTGGGTTCCGTCCGTGGCGCGAAGGGCGCACATTCGAAACGAGGAGACAGCTCGTGAGGTCCTCACAGGTCCCATGAGAAGGCGTCAAAAACGGAGCTTCGAGAGGAGGGGTGGCAGCCTAGGACAGCACAGCGGCAGGCGGGACACAAGTGGCTCCACAAGGCGGCGGCCAGTGTCCCCAGACCACACTCACTTCGCTCGCTGCTAAGGCGTGGATCCTTCCGGGTGAAGTTTTAGGCGAGGTTTGGGGATCCTTTCACAACCCCGTTCTAATAATAACGTGCTCCTTATAGGGGTTCCCCCTAACTATCGCTCCCAAATGGTCGTGTGTCCCTAGATTTTCCTGTGAACATGGCCAGTGACCGCGCCGTGCACGCCAGCCCTTGGAGGTGGCTGCTCTCTGTGCCGGGGGTGCCGCCGTGTTCCCCTCAGGCTGGAATCTTGCTGCTCGGTCACTCACTTCTGGACGAGCAGAGGCGTGTCTGGGCCCAGGCGGGTGGCAGCGATCTCCTTGTCACCCTGCCCGGAGCCTAGTAAAGGCCCTCTGAGACGCTGGGCTGGCGCCCCGTTTCCCGGTCTTTTCCCGGCTCTGGGGCTCTGGCCAGGTGACTGGAGAGAAGGCGGGAAGCGCACACAGCCATCACAGCTGGCGTCAGAGCCTGCGAGGGAAAGGGCGCTCCGTGTCACCAGGGCAGGGCCACCGCAGCGGCTCAGCCTGGCTGGGGGCGCTGCACGGGGAGGGCAGGCGGTGGCTAGGGAGGTGAGGCTGGGATCTCGGAGCGGGGGTACGGGGTGGGGGGGTGGAGCAGCGAGAGGCCCGCGGTGCGGAATGAGCGAGGCTGCCTGATGCGCAGTGGCTTTGCTGGTGCCCTTGCTGGTGCCCCTGCCCCCAGGTCCTCAGTGCACCCTGCCGCTCAGCTGCCCCGTGCGCCTCCCCTCCTCAGAGCCCCTCTGCTGACTGAGGAGCCGTCTGTCTGCTGTTCAGGCCCGTGCAGCTTGTCCTCATCGACCGTTTACTGAGTTTTCACTTTTCATTTTAACAATCGCCCCTTAAAAACTGTCAAGGACTCTGCCTGGTCCTTTCCAGCCTCCTTTTCTCTCACAGGGGCCTGTCCATTTCCTGGTTTGTTCCCAGCCCCCTGTGGGGCTCGGGGGCGAATTCCATGGGTCGTTAAGCCTGATTCCTCCGCTAGCAGTCCGCTTGGGTGTCGGACGCAGTCCGCTTGGGTGTCGGCCAGGTCCGTTGAGTGTGTGGCCCTTGGCACACTCACTGACTGTCCGCCGTGACTGGACCTTGAGCTCTGAAGCTCCTGGAAGCTCTGCCCAAGGCACTGGCCCGGGGCAGGGGACTTAGCACCAGTAGGAGCGGGAGTGGGGGAGCAGCGCCCCCGGGGATGAGCCTGGACTGCACGGGACGTGGCCTGAGGGACACGGAGAACCTTACCCTGACCCTCAGGCCCAGAGGGGCCCGGGCAGCTGGGCTCCACACAGCCTCGCCTCCCTCACGCCCCCGCTCAGGCCTCCGCTCGTCCCCCCGCCCCCCAGGAGCCACCTCTCGTCAAGGTCTCACCTTCCTTGGCCCTCCTTCTCTGGACGGCATCCCTGGCT
>NW_011889072.1:178834-182227 GCF_000151845.1 Pteropus vampyrus | reverse complement strand
CTGGCCCACTGCTGGTCCTGCGGGGCTCTGTGCCTGGGTCTGGCCAGTGGCTTGGGTAACGTGCCACTTCCAACCAGAGCATGTCGTCTGGTCATAAGGCCCTGCTGGCCTGAGCCCGAATGACCATGGGGAGCGGAGCCTGGCGGCCACCCTGCATCAACTCACTGGCTGCATCACTCCCCTGCCAGCCCAGCTGTCCTTCGTGGGAACACCGAGTCCCTGCCCCTCAGTGCCCGAGCCCACCTGCACCCAGCTGCCACCGCACCCAGCTGCCACCGCACCTACGCTGGTGGCCGTCCAAGCCCCTCTGGACCCTCCGAGACAGAGCGCACCCCACCACTCACCCCTGCCTTCACCAGTTTGGGACGGGGGACCACCACTGAGAAAGTCCCCGAGTGAGGGTGCTAATGAGTGGCTTCCTTTGCTTTGGTGTTCGAGGGTTCTGGCTGAGAGGCTGGGAAGGGCAGTGTGGCCTGCCATTGGTCCTCAGAGCCCCGGGCGGCAGGGCGAAGCTGGGATGGCCAGGAGCGGCTGGAGTGTGGAGGAAGACCCTCGGCCGTGCAGCATGTCTCTGCCTCTGGCCAGGGGGCCATGTGTCGGAGGACATGCTGTGACCAGCTGCCAGCCCCACCCCAAAGCAGCCGGGCAGACGCAGAGGACAGGAGTTGGGAGGAACAGGCTTGGAGGTCGCTTTCAGAGTGGAGGTTTAATGGGACAATCGTGGTGACCCTGTGGCAGTGGTCCACTGGGTGGCCCAGCTCTGACCACTGGGGTCCCCAGGCCTGTCCCAGCATGGTGGCCTACGAAGAGCACTAGCACCACCTGCCCTTCCCCTGGGCTCCCACTGAAGCGTCCCAGGGCAGCCCTGAGGCAGGCGTCCGGTCCTGCTCCCAGAGCCAGGACCCCGTGTTCCCTGAGGGGCAAAGGCTTTCCGGGGGTCCCTCCCCAGGGACGTCCACCCTCCTCGATGTCCCCTGCCCCCACACGGAGGGCACATCTGCATCCTTGTTCTTCTGCCAGGGGCCAACCCCAGAGGCAGGGTGCGGGGCTCCGCGGGGAGGAGGGACACAGTCGGGCAGCACGGCCCCAGCCTCCGGCGGATGTAAGGCACAGTGTGGTGGTTGCCAGCGGACAGCGGGGCCGTCACGCCAGGGGCAGCGCCCGGCAGTCAGTGTTGAGACAGGAGGGCGTGGTGTGCGCCGGCCACTCGGGGGCCTGCAGTGCAAGATAGCTGAGAGGTCGAGGTCCACGGGGCTCGGCTGGCCACAAAGGGTCCCTGGGAGAGCCCGCAGGGGGCGTGGAGGCCCGGGTGGAGCTCGTGGCCGGAGAGACACGCAGTCATGGCAGGCCAGGGCCGCGGAAGGCACAGTGGTGGTGTCCGGGGGTTCAGGGCTAGGCAGACACGTTGACGTCCCTGAGGGAGATGGCGCTGCTGGGAGCCTCGTCCCCGAGCAGCAGGGCGGGCGGGTCGGCGTCCGTGTCCGCTCCGGCGCCACCCTGCTCAGCGCTGGGCCCCAGGCCCTGGGACAGGATCTGCTGGATGGTCCTGCGCAGGTTGGGGTGCAGCCGTCCCTGCGTCTGGTAGAAGACCTCCAGGGCGAAGGACTTGAGGGCACCGGTGCAGAGGTCCTCGTACAGCGGGATGGTATACATGCGGGACATCTGCAGGCGGGCGGGGCAGGCGTGGTCGCACGGCTGCACCCACGGTGCCGCTCACCCTACCTCCACGGGCCTCCCCCAGGGCCCGTCTCCAGAGGGCCTGGGCCAGGGGCACTGGCGGGGGACAGGGCGGAGAGGCCCGGGACCCTCGGGCTCCAGGATGCGGACACACTGGTGCCCAGGCCAGGAGCCCAAAGGCCCACAGGCCCAGGGCCGGGCGTGCTACACCCCCAGACTCTGCTTGTCCCCTCCAGACACGTGTCCCTAGGCTCTCCCCCCGGAGCACACGCCCTGCTGCCACATCCTCCCCGCCCTGCCCTCCGCGACGGCCAGTCTGCGCGGCCGGTCCCGGACGGCCGGTGGGGCAGGTGCAGCGGCCGCACCTGGCTCTCCAGAAAGCGCCGCACGCGGTGGAGGTCGGGATAGTAGTCGTTCCGGACCACGATCTGCAGCCAGCGGATGCGGATCTCGGCGTTCATGGAGTCCAGCAGGGAGGAGTAGCACTGTGACAGGCTGGTCACCACCTCTGCGGGGTGCAGCGCATCAGGCCCGGCAGGCACGCCCCCTCACCCGCCCCGCCCCCCCTACCGCCCGGCAGCCTCGGGACCCACCCTGGGGCAGTGGGGACCCGTCCAGGAGCCGGTCCAGGAAGAGCGCCGTCTGGAAGGTCCTCCACTTAGAGATGTCGATGGCGCTGGCCGAGGCGGCGGCCTGGTCCAGGGGCTCGGCGGTCCACAGCCGGAACAGGGCCTCCACGGGCCGGGTCAGGCTGGAGCCCTGAGACAGGTCTGGCTCGGCCAGCGGTGGGCCGGTGGCATTGAGCCAACGCTCAAACTCCAGACCTGTGGGGAGGCATGACCCTGGGCTGGGGAGGGGGCTGGCCGGGAGCCCCCAGCTCCAAGAGTGTCCCTGACAAGCTGCTCCTGGGCCCGGGAGCCACCGGTGCAGGGGCAGTTCGGGGACGCTGGCGTCAGCTAGAGCACTCGCCACTTCAAGCCACTGGAGTGGCTTCTGTGAAGGGGACAGGGGGGCCGGAGGCTCGAGCTGCTGACTGAGGGACCCCACCTGCTCCCTACTCTGGGTACTTCAAGTGCAACCTCAGGGCTAGGAGCAAAAGCACAGTCCTGTTCTGAAGCCCTGGCTCTGGACAGCTGGGGGCCGGCTCTGCCCGCATCCCAGCCCGCAAAGCCCAGCCACTCACAGGGACACCGCACAGCCCGCCCGGCCTCACCTCTGCCCGCCAGCCTCTTCTATAGGTCAGACCCATCCCATCTCTCCTTCGGCCCCAAGCCCTGGGAACCCCTGGGACACCATGACGGGTGTCGCACAAGCAGGCCGGCGGGCTTCGGCCAGTGGTGGGGGCAAACCTCCCTCCACCAGCCAACCCTGTCCCGGGCCCTTTGCACGCACCGTCTCCATGGCCTATTTCCTGGCACTGCCTAATTAGCTCAGCTCGGCCTAAGTGTCACCTCCCCACGCCCATCCCCCGGAAGCCCTGGGACCCCATCTGGCTGGGAAGCACACTCTCCTCTCTGCCCCCATGGTCTCTCAGCCTGAGGCCCACACTGTCCAGCAAAGGTTGTCTGAAGGAAAGAGGAGCTTCCTCCAGGCAGAGGGGGCATCTCGTGCAGCAGCCCCCCTATGTACACCCGCTGCTCCCATAGCGGCCAGCAGGACGTGAGGGAGGCGGCGGGCCTCACCTGCCCGGCAGTCCACGCTCTGCTCCTTCAGCTC
>NW_011889072.1:173767-178784 GCF_000151845.1 Pteropus vampyrus | reverse complement strand
TGTCCAGCAAAGGTTGTCTGAAGGAAAGAGGAGCTTCCTCCAGGCAGAGGGGGCATCTCGTGCAGCAGCCCCCCTATGTACACCCGCTGCTCCCATAGCGGCCAGCAGGACGTGAGGGAGGCGGCGGGCCTCACCTGCCCGGCAGTCCACGCTCTGCTCCTTCAGCTCTGGGAAGAAGCTCAGGAAGGAGTCCAACAGGTCCTGGGCCACCACGCTGGTGAACTTGTACTTGTCCACGTAGGCCTGCAAGGGCAGGGGGGGGCAGGGCTCAGCGGGCCTGGGGCTGGGCTCGTGGGCCGGAGGCTGGGCCAGCAGGGGCAGGGGCAGGGGGTGCTGGGCTGGCCAGGGCAGAGGGGGCAGGGCTCGGCGGGCGGGTGGGGAGGGGGAGTGGGGGGCTTGGCTGGCCGGGGCAGAGGGGGCAGGGCTTGGTGGGCCGGGGGCTGGGCTGGCCGGGGCAGAGGAGGCAGGGCTCAGCAGGCCGGGGTTGGGCCGGCAGGGGCAGAGGGGGCAGGGCGTGCCCATAGAATAGCTGCTCACTCGGAGGAACTCATCAAAGCGCTGGGGGTCCCCACAAAGCTGGGACAGGTAGTAGACGAAGCAGTAGCCTTTCTCGTAGGTGAACAAGTTCATCAGGTGGCTGGGGTTCACCCCTGAAACAACACCTGGCTCTGGGTGACGCCCCATTTCCTTTGTCCCAGGGGACGGGGTGGGGGGTGGTCAGGTGAGTGGAGCAGGAAGAGCCAAGGGCTACTGTCCCGCGCATGTCCAGGAACCCTGGGAGTGAGGTGATGGGGCCTGCCCTGCTTGAGGGCCCACCCCCCACAGGGCCCACCCCCCACAGTGACGGCTCAGATGAGAGATGGCTGTGGCTAAGGGAGCCTGGGGGCCCGTCTGGGGCTGGGGGTGCCTGGCCTGGCCTTTGCAGGGTCCCAGCCATGGTGGAGACGGTGCGGGGGAGTGCGTACCTGGCTCCAGCTTGACCTGCAGCTTGCTGACCGGGCTGTCCTCCCCGAGGAGCTTCATCTGCCTGTGCAGGGCGTCCAGGCGGAAGGCCGTCTCTAGACAGGTGAAGGCAGCACCTGGACGGGGCAGGGAGAAGCGGGGGACAGGCCTGAGCACCGGGGGCAGGAACGAGCCTTGGGGACTGACCCAAAGCCGCCTCACTGGACACGTGCACAGCAGGGGTTCGCACCCGGGGCCAGGCAGGGCTCTCGGCCTCTCGCATGGTGGGTGCCAGGGTGGCCCGGTGTGCAGGAGGCCATGGCGGTGCCCCCTCCTGTCCCGGGCCACCACGGGAGGTACCGTAGGTCTCGGTGGTGATGCGGCGCTGGGCGTAGGTGGCCAGGCCCTCGCTCAGCCACATCTCCTCCCACGTGGCGTTGGTGACCGCATTGCCAAACCAGCTGTGGGCCACCTCGTGGATGACGTCGATGACCAGGAACTCGTCGCTCTCCAGGATGGAGGAGATGATGAAGGTGAGGCAGGGGTTCTCCATGGCCACGATGGGGAAGGAGGGCGGCAAGAAGACGATGTCGTACCTGCCACGGGAGGGAGGGGGAAAGGAGGGGTGCAGGCCTGGGCTGTGAGCCTCGCCTCCTCCATGGGAGGCCAAGACCCCGCCGTAGCTCCTGGTGGTGGGGTTCTCCCTCTGACCCCGGTGGCCGACCGCAGCTCCCAGGACATACCTGCCCCACACGTACGGCCCGTACAGCCGCTCGGCCGCGCTCAGCCACTGCTCTACGGCGCCCGACAGCTTGCTGGTGGCTGTGGGCAGGAGGCACGGCTCGGCCCACACACGGCTCCTGTCACAGGCGGAGGGGGCGCTGAGGCTCACCTGACCCCGCTCACCCTCCTGCTCACCTCCCCTCTGCTCGGGGCTTAGCTGCCGCCCATGCCTTGCTGGCGCCTCATGGGAGGACCACCACGCGGCTGGCCCTCCGCCCCGTGGCTGAGCCCGCGCAGAGGGGCTGAGGGGGCGTCAGGCGGCGGTGTGGCCCTGGCCGGCCAGGCTACAGGAGGGCACAGGGCCGGTGGGAGCGGGGGCCGCTGGCCGGGGCGTGCGGGCTGAGAGAGGCCAGGCAGGGACAGCCCCAGGCCATGGCAACAAGGCAGGGTCCCGGCTGGCGCACGCTGCGGGGACCCATGCAGGCCGCATGCCAGCCAGTGACGGGGTGTCCCTGGGCCTGGGCCCCAGGCAGCAGCAGCGGCTGTAGGAAGCAAGAGGCGGGGGCTCTACCTGGGCCCAATGTCTGCCGGCTGCAGGTCCCCGGCCACCAGGGCCACGAGGTAGGCGGGCACGGGGTGCTCCATGTGGAAGCGATAGACGCCCTCCTCCTCCACGTAGGTGCTCCGCGTGGCACTCATCAGCACCTGCACCCCCGACGGGGCCTGCATGCGGGGAGGCCTCGCCGTCAGGCACCTATGTCCTTGTGGGGAACCCCGTGACCCCATCACGGAGCCCCACATCCCAAAAGGACACCCCAGAACCCAGGTCAGGGCACCCCATGTCCTTGATGGGACCCCCATGCTTGCTGTCAGGGTATCCCATTTCCATGATAGGGCACCCCACATCCCTGTCAAGGAAACTGTCTCCCCCATCAGGGGTCTCCCATGCTAAGCCCCGTCTGCCGCCCGCAGGCCCAGCACGTGACTGGCCACTCCGCTGGGCCCCGCCTTCTTGGGGTCCTAAGCCCATCCCAGGACCAGGACCCCGACTGGCAAGGGTCCCCCTGCAGGGCAGCGCCTCCCCCACAGCGAGGAGCAGGGGGCCCCTTCTGGGTGGTGGTTGCATGAGGGGGAGGGCCAGGCGGTGAGCGCTGACCTTGACAACGGCCGAGTAGGTGCACTTGACAGCGGGCGTATCGAAGCACGGGAAGAAGGAGCGGTTGCAGACAGAGTGGCCTTGGGTGAAGACGAAGGGCTTGGCGCTGCCGTAGGTCAGCTCAGGGTCCAGCCACCAGATCTGCGGACGGGCGACAGGCAGGTGTCAGCAGGCCCCCCCCCGCCCCGCCCCGTAACACTGGGCGAAGCCTTCTGGGGAGCAGCTGCTGGCTGGCCACCCTCATCTCTCCAGTGAGGCCAGGCACCCCAAGGGGACCCTGTCCCGCAGAGAGCAGCCCGTGGGGCGCCAGGACGCCCTGAGCTGGGCGGGTCTCCTCGAGGGGCAAGGCCTTAGGGAGCGAGCCCAGGCCAGCATCCTGCTCAGGCTTCCAGGCCCTAGCCCCCAGAGCTGGCAGCTGGAGAGGAAGGGCGTTAGGGCCGGGAAGCGACGGCCTGACTACGCTCAGCCACGGCCACCGTTGCCACTGCTGCCACCCCCGCTGGGCAGGCGGGGTAGTGATCCAGAGTGTGGCCTGTCCTTCGTCACCAGGCCAGCCCTCCCCTAGGCAGAGGGCCACGCACCAGGAGCCAGCCCAGGCAGTCTCCGTTCCAGCCTCCAGAGAAACCGAGGCACAGCCAGAACACCTGAGTCCAAATTCTCACAGGCCAGGCGGCAGCGAATCTGGTCTAGGCCAGGAAGGGAGCCAGGAACGTGGAAATGTGGGGAGCCAGAGCTTCCCGATGACTGTCAGACGAGCGAGCACACCAAGCCTGGGGCCACCCAGCAATGAAGCCAGCCTCGCCTGGAAGGACTCTCAGGGGGAGATAGCATCTGGGCCAGGGGACATGGGCTGGAGGACGGGCTGGACAGGAGCAGCCACGGGGAGGGCCACCGGGGCCCACGCCTGGAGCACTGTAGACAGACACCCAGCGGCCACCCCAGGAGGGACCCAGACCAGGGAGGGCTGCCTATCCCGCTGTCCTGCAGGCGGCCAGAGCCCGGCCAGCGCTGACTGCCACACTCGCCTGTAGCTGCTGTCTCTACCTGCTCACCGCGGGTACCCGCAGTGGAACCTCCTTTTCTGCTGACCCTCGGGCTGCCCCACACGTTTGGAAAGCCTGTCTGGGGAGCCTGCTCAAAAACGCTGAGCCCCGGGCTGGCACCCAGGAGTCTGCATAGAGACTCTCCACAGTGGACCCTGCCACAGGCAATCCTTTGCCCACTCTGGGGACAGGCCTCCATGATCCCCCAGACTCCCTTGAACTCCACACCACAGCCTCTCATGGACCCCTTCCCTCCCCTGTGGCCCTCCGGGGCTCCATCCAGCTCGGGCCTCCTGTCCCCACTGTCCACGTCCATTCCTCAGCCAGCCACCAAGGGCCCAGCCAGCACTGCTCACCCCTCAGGCCCACAGAGACCAAGGGGTCCACTGTCCACCCTGGGGGTGAGGGGCTGGGGTAGACCCCCAGGCAGGCAGGACTCCGCCCCAGAGCTGGGCCGCTGACTCCTCAGGGTGGCAGGGCGCAGGGTGCAGAGGTACAGTCTCTGACGGGCCGGCGAAGGGGGAGCAGGCCTGTGGTTCCAGACACCGAGGGCAGGAAGAAAGCTGTTCTTGCTGGTGGGCAGTGGGTTTCAGGAAGGGGGTGCAAGGGGCATGGGCCCCAGTCTACAGCACCCCAAACTGCTTCTGGACATGTGAGAGTCTGCCGCTAGGGTGTCCCAGGAAGCTGCACTCGCCCCGGGCACAGGAACAGGCTGAGGAACCCAGCCCCAAACCCGGTGGCATTCCCGCGTGATGGGCAGTGCCTGAGTCAGACACCAAACACTGCCCTCAGCTGGCACACCAGGCCCTGTGTCCCCAGCCCACAGCCCCAGAGCTGCCCAGTCTGTGGAGACCACACACCCCCTCCCTGCGCCAAGCACCCACGGGCTCCACAGCAGGCCACTAAGCCCAGGGACAACAGCCACCCTCACTGGCCTGGCTCCATCCCCAGCGGCCTGTCGAGGGCCCTGGTTCCACCGCTCTGCTGGCCATGGTTTTGGGTGAACTAGACACACAGGCTCCAGTTCACACATCAAGGTCAGGAAGAAACACATCTCTCTGTTCTCACTGTCGTGACGGGAGGCACATCTGCCAGAGCTCCAGACTAGCTGAGCAGGCAGCAGGGGCCAACCTACCCGGCCAGTAGCCAGCAC
>NW_011889072.1:164052-168895 GCF_000151845.1 Pteropus vampyrus | reverse complement strand
GAGCGGGGCGACGGGGAGCCGGGGACGCTGTGCAGTGCGCGGGATGGGGTGCTGGGGGCTCGGTGCGCGGGGCGGAACGGGCAGTGGGGATCTTCGTGCGCGAAGCCGGGGCGCTGTGCGTGTGGCGGGACGGAGAGCCGGGGGCTCTGTGCGCCGGGCTGGGGCGCTGCGCCCAGGTGGCCCAGAGCTGTGCGCGGGGTGAGGCGGGGAGCGGAGAGTGTGCTCAGGGGGCCGAGGCTCTGTGCCTGGGAGGGGGCGGGGTACAGCGAGCAGCTGTACTCGGGAGCTGGGGGTGGGGGTGGGGGTGGGGGCGGGCGTTGTGCTGGGGGGCCGGGGCCCACTGGGCCGGGCCGAGACAGGCGGCAGGACGGCCTCCCCGCCCTTTGAGCTTCCCACCTGGCCACGTCGGGGAGACTTGAAGAGCAGGATCGCCACTCCCTCAGGGACGCCGAGGGCCAGGTTCCTGGGGCGTGGCCGCCGAGACGCGTGGGGCAGGGCTGGGCCGTGAAGCCGGGAAGCGTGGTGTCCGGAACTCGGTGTTATTCGTCCACTGGGGGCTGAGGGAATGATTTTCATACTCCCCAGCCCGCTCCCCAGTGAGACCAGTGGCGTGTGTCCTGGGCCTGTGGGCCAGGCGGAGCTCAGGGGCTTTAAGGCTGTGCTGTCAGATCAGGTGGCCACTAGCCATGTGTAGCTATTTAGACTTAAATAAAATCAGTTCAGTCCTCCAGGTGCAGGAACCTATTTCAAGGTCTCCGTGTGTGTTCGGAGTGGAGTGTGTGGCTAGTGGTGACCGGACTGGGCAGAGCAGATGTCCCGATGGCAAAGAAAATTCCGACGGATGGAGCTGTAAAAGGGCTGGAGCCCGGTGGCTGAGGAGGTGAGTGCGGGGGCAGTAACTGGCCCGTTTCGCTTCCCCCTGCCCAGTCCTGTCCAGGGACCTGGGCCTGGAGGGGTTGGCTGCAGACCAGGGTGGACAGCCGATGACGGAGCGTCAGGAGGACCTTAAAGCCATGAAATGAGAGGGGCCACCAAGATGTGGCTGTTGGCACCCAGTAAGAACTCGGGGCCCGGGGGAGGAGAGCATCCGGGAACCTTGCTCACCTCTCTCCCACTCGACTGCCAAGGGGCGAGGTGTGGGGCCGGACTTGGACACTTCGCTTGATCTTGGGGTCATTCTTAAGTAGTGCAGAATCCTTCTGGACTCAGTGTCCCCATCTGTAACCTTGTGATCGCGCTTGCCTTCCTCCCTGGCGTGGGAAGGACAGCTGAGAGGGAAGATGTGTGTTCGCTGCTGTGGAGCACATGCAGATCCCCATGTGCCATCTTAGCTGAGGGGACGCAGCCTCCCTCCCTGTTAGGGCCCCACTCCAAACTCACCAGGAGCCCAGGGGCCCTGCAGTCCTCTGGGGGAGGGGCCATTCCTGAGCCAGAGACTCAGCAGGGCGACGGCTAGGGCCTGTTCAGTCCTGCTGCCTTCAGGGGCCCAGCACCTGCCCAGGTGGTGGTGGTCTCTTGGTGCAAGGACAGTGTTTTAGAAGGCGCTCCCAGCTGACTGGCCTCTCTGAGCTCTTCCCACCTGGTTGGGGGGTGAGGGGGTCTGGGTCTCATCCCTTCTCTCCTGGAGCGCCCTGGGCATCTTCCTGCCGCCAGCTCTGCACACAGGAGGGGCTGAGTGGGTGCTCTCCACCCGACATTATGCAAGGGGCCAACGCAAGGCGGTCTTGAAGGAGCAGACAGGCCTGTTTTTAAATACCAACGCCAGCCCACCGTTGCAGTGTGAATTGTGAAGCCTGCAGTGGTGGCCTCCGCTCTCTGCCCTGTCCCCTGTCCCGACTTGTTCTCTCACCGGGGGAGGGGGAGGGGAAGGGGCATGGGGAAGCCGGACTGCCAGAGGCCAGGCTGTCTCCCGCGGGCATGTTCACACTCCAGGCTTTCGGTGATCAAATGCTGGTGGACCTGGGCGGGCTGAAGCCGCTAGAGCTGTCTGCACCGACCCTTCCCCTAGCGCACGTGCACCGGGTGCCCCCCTCAAGCAGTTGGCACCAGGGAGGGGCGCGGGTCCCTGACCTCATGGTGGACATGCAGACAAGGGCTTCCTGGAGGAAGCAGCATTCAGGCGGAGGCTGTGTTGTCCCTGGGGATAACTAGGTCCCTGGTGGGAAGCACAGCTGGATGCTTCTCAGAACAGAGCTGGTGGGATAAAAAGCTGATGCAACCCACAGATGTCCTGCAACCTGGCCTGGGCTGTCACCTTTGCACCCTTGTCACCCAGGGCCAAGTCAGCAGGTGAAGGGGTGGGCTATCAAAGGTGCTGTGAGCCTGGGCCGGCTGCAGCACGCGGGACAACAACCTGGGCTCAGGGCCTGGCTCCGAGCTCCCAGCTGGGCAAACTACTCAGCTCCTGAGGCTGCAGATGGAGCCACTTGGGTATTACTCAAGGAGAGATGACGGCAGTAGCTCCCTGTGGGGTGGGTGAAGAGGTGGCAAGCTATGAGGGGCTTGCAGGGAAAATGTGGCAGCCAGCAAGCCCTCCATGAAGGTGTAGAAGTCAGGTGATAATGGGAGCTCTGCTCTTGGGGCTGGCTGCTGGCTGGTGACACTGCGCAAGGCTGAGTGTGGCATAGGCTCTGACCAAAGGACCAATGGATGGCAGCGTTCTTGTCACAGCCAGGAACCCAGGTGCAGGAGCAAGAGCGTCGGGGAGGAGTCAGCCCCTTCAAGACCACTCTGCTGCCTTACAAAGTCCCTGCAGCTGGGACTTCTGCTGGGTTAGGGCTTCATACCCAGGGAAGATGCTTCCAGCCAGGGACACCACGTTCCCCTGGCGGGGAGGCTGAGTCACCACCTCACTCCAGATGCATCGGGCAAATCGGGTTGCTCTGCCGGGTGGAGTGACTTTCATGGGGCAGTGGGGCTCCGAGGACCATGCTGGAGCTCAGGACACAAAGGCCACAGCATGGATGCAGGCACCGCTGCTCAGGGCCCTGCAAAGTGAAGGCTTGAGTCACTCCGCCAGGGAAGACCGGCACCAGCAAGGAGCTGGCCGAGGTGGAGGGAACATGGAATCAGCAGTGGGAGAGGGAAATGAAAACGCCAGCTACGGCGTTTTATTCGTCGTCTTGTTATCAATATATTAACCAGGAAGTATATTATCTGAAATTCATGTGTATTAACCAATTTTTGCTTTTCTTTTCCCCGCCATCTTATTTAGGAAGTGTCGATGGTGGAAATTTTCTAGCATAGTCTTTAGCCCACAGGATGTCCAGGTGAGGTGCGCCTGAACCAGAAGAATGAACCCAGATGCACAGGTGGCTGGTGCGTGGTTGGCGGGTGAGCAGCTACCTGCAGGATGTCAGGCCCACGCTCGAGGCTGTTGCTGAAACCGGGAGGGAAGGTAGGAGGCGGGTATGGACGCTGAGAGCTCCAAGGTCACCGGTGCTGGGCGGTCTGTCAGCAGCCTCGCACCCCTGCCTGTGTGTCGCAGCAGCTACAAGTCTAGTAGCTGTGAGCCCTTGCCGGCCCAGTCCCGTGTTGGGTCCTGAGATGGGGCCAGTGTGAGGCTGGGGACAAGCCACTATGGCTCAAGCAGCGGGCAGGGATGAGGCTTTGCCAGCAGCCCCGGGTGTCCTCCCAGAGTCACCCACATTAGAGTGGCTGGCAGCCAGGATCAGGGGGGCTGGTCTCTGACTCCCGAACTTCCCCATCTCCTGACAGTGGCTGCCAGGTCTCAGTCTCCCTGTAATAAATGTCTTACTGATTAATGTCCGCATCCTCCACCAAAAAAATAATAATAATAAATGAATAAATAAATGTCTGTCTAAAATTCAAGTAGTTTTGATTTTCCTGACCAAGCCTGGTCTAATAAACTGAGGCTAACCTGGGGAGGGACAGGTCCCAGTCCCCTCTTCAGTGGACATGTCCCTGAAGCGCAGTCAAAAGAGCTGCATTTAGGGCAAATGCGAAAAATGAAAACTCCGTGGGAGGAATGACTAGCCTCCCGTCAGTGCGTGAACTACCTCTTCCCAGGAAACTCCTGAGCGCCCTGCTCGGGCTGGGCTGACCCACCAGGGCTCAGTCCCGTGGGCTCCCTGGGCTCCCTGGGCAGGGGCGGGGCCTGGACTGCAGGGCCTCCTCGTACTTCTGGAGCTGAGACCAGAAGCCCGGGTTGGGCTCGGCCACGGGGCGGGCGCTCTTCACGGCCTGCAAACGAGAGGACCGGTAAGGTTAAACGCTGCGCCGCGATCCCGACAAGGTCTTCAGGGGCCCAGAGGGCCTGAGGCCAGGCCCCAGGAGTGCGCCCCACCCCTACCTAGGGCCCCGCCCCAGACCGGAAGGCCCGCCGCCGGAGTGCGCCCGGGCCAGGGCCCGCCCCATCCCACCGGAAGGCCCGCCCCGCTCGCCGGGATGGCCCGCTCCACCTGGAAGGCCTGCGCCAGGCTGAGGCCGCGGTGCCGCATGAGGTAGGCGGTGCAGACGCCAGGCCCCAGGAGTGCGCCCCACCCCTACCTAGGGCCCCGCCCCAGACCGGAAGGCCCGCCGCGGGAGTGCGCCCGGGCCAGGGCCCGCCCCATCCCACCGGAAGGCCCGCCCCGCTCGCCGGGACGGCCCGCTCCACCTGGAAGGCCTGCGCCATGCTGAGGCCGCGGTGCCGCATGAGGTAGGCGGTGCAGACGGCGGCCGAGCGGCTGCGGCCGTTCTTGCAGTAGACAAGGCAGGCGCCGCCGGCGCGCACCGCGTCCTCCATGGCGGCGCAGGTGGCCTCCAGGTGCGCCAGCAGGTCCTCCGCCGGGTCGTCGAACACGGGCACGCGCAGCTCGGCTACGCCGGGCGCGCGCGGGCC
>NW_011889072.1:156184-163532 GCF_000151845.1 Pteropus vampyrus | reverse complement strand
TGGAGGGGTCAGCCATTGGCTGAGCTCGTGGCCTTCGGGAGAGTCGAATTGGCCCTAGCCGGGTGGGCGGAGCCTGTCGGCTACCTAAGAGGCACAGCGGCAGGTGTGGGTCCTTGCGACCCGGGAGGTTTCGCCGACACCGACACCGACACCTGAACCGGAACCCGTGCAGCCGGGCCGGCCAATAGGGCTCTAGTGGGGCTCGGGGAGGTGGGCTTCCCAGGCCGTGGCTGCCGTGTAGAGGAGCGGGCGGCCCTGTCACAGATTCTCGTCCAGACACTGACCAAGATCCTCCATGCCACCTGGCTCTGGTATTGACGACGACTCCTGTAACTGCATTGCCGGCTGAGGCGCCTTTAGTACAGCTTATGTTTATTCGTTTTTGTTATCTGCTTCCAAGTAAACTGTCCTTTGAAATTTCTGCATTTTATTTTATTTTTCCTTTTATTGTAAAACGTGGTTCACGTAAAGTCGAGTCAGTTACCATTAACTTTTCATTTCTTCCTAGACAAGTATTTTTGTTAGTATTCTATATACTAACAACAAACAGGGTGAATTCAAAAGTTTACAATAGTATAAAAATATAAGTACCTAACGATGAATACAGTAGAAGTCATATGAGTCCTTAAAAGAGAAAATCAAAGCCTTCAACTGAATTTTAATAGAAATGCTACTCTCCCATGCACACTTCATCAGCGATATTTTATTAAATTTCATAAAAGTGATAGATTCAGGCAGCATTTTCAGGTTTGCAAACACCACGACTCCAGTAATATGAGCAGCTAACTTGCCTAAAGCCACTTGTCCTAAAAGATGTTTGCTAAATTACTAATTTGCTGAATTTATCAAGTTTACCAATTCAGCAAAAACTTAAAAATTAATGTTTTTGAACATTGTCAATCAATGTTATTCTTATGAAAAGATTCTTTTCGAACATATTCTCTAGTGTCAATGTGGGACTTGTATCAATGTGTGGAAATGGAGCTTTTTAATCTTTCTACGCCTAGTTTTTAAAACGTCTGTGCATATATTCTTATGAATATAAGAAAAATTTCAGCGTTTCATACTACATTTTTTTTCCAGTTTATAGAAGTCTCCAGACAACTTTTTGGACTACATTTTAGTATTTAGAATTGTTTTGCTGATCTCACCAAATTTTCAGGTTTGCCAGCTTGTGGTCCCCTCAAGCTGGCGGAACAAAGCGTTCGGAGCTGGCGGCTTGGAACAGGAGGCGTTGCCCTGCGTCGGGGTCCCTGGGTCTCCAGATCTCCCCCTTCTTAGAAGGACACGACTCACTCGGTTTAATCTAGTGTGACTTCACATCTCCAAAGACCCCATTTCCACATAAGGTCACCAGCAGGTACCAGGGGTCAGGACTTCCACTGATGGGGGGCACCACTTCACCCACAACAGGTTATGGTGTGGTTTAACAGGTTTATAGGGTATTCTGAAGTGTTGGTTCACTTTTCTTTCTCTTTTCTTAAATTTTAAAGACAGCTCAGTTTGTATCTGCTCAGTTTCCCAAACCGCAGTTGGAGGGAGCAGGGCAGAGGCTAGATCTGAGGGGTAAAGAAAGAGGAGGTCCAGGAACCTAGGTGAGTCCAGAGGGGCTGAGAGGGGAGCGAGGGAGAAGAGGAACGTGAACTGGGAGACAAATAGGGGGCGGAAGAGCCCCCGGAACCTGCAATTCCGGCACAGCTGCCTTAGTCCTGCCCATCTAGCCAGCCCGGAAGGGCCTGGCACCGGCTTCGCTACCCCTTTCCCCTCGTTCTAAGGGGCAGTCGCCCTGGTTTGAGAACCCAACCCCTGCGCCTTTGGGGAGTCAGCCTCACCCCTACCCCCGGAGGCCCTGCGTTGTCTTCCACCACGTGTTTTGCACGTACCGGTCCAGCTCCCTGAAACGTGCCCTCCCCTTCTGTCCAGCGAGCTCCTAGGCACCCCCTGAACCTCTCCCAGCGACGCTGGCCCCGTACCGCATCGCTTCCCCGCACCAGACCGTGAGCGCCCCTCCGAACCGGCACAAACCAGTTTTGGACTCGGGCACAGCTCGATCAGCCACTGGCTCTACCGCGGCGCGTCCCGGCGCGTGACGGTGGACAAGTCAATTCGTCCCTCAGTCGTGCCTCAGTTTCCTGCGGTGTCGCCAGGCACATTCCGGTGCTCTCTTCGCCGGGGCGGTGGGAGCCCTTCGCGCTCTCCGGAGGAGCCCCGGGCCGGGAGGCTGACCCTCGCTATCGGGGGGCTCAGACAGGCCCGCGTTCGCAGAGGTGCGGGGCACCGGGTGGGACAGTGCAGGGGGCGGGGACGCGCGGCCGGGGGCCCGGGTGAGGTCATAGAGGGATGTGCGGGGCTTCCATCCGGACGCCCGGGGGCGGGTCCGGGCGCGGCCAGGCGCGGGATTGGCGGGGGCCGAAGGGCGCGTGGGCGGGGCGGGGCGCCGGTCTCCAGGGAAACCCGACGCTCTCCGACCCCCGCGCGGCGCCCAGTGGGGACTAGCGAGCCGGGCCGCATCGCTGAGGCAGTCGCCCCGGGCAGACTCGGTGCGGTGGGAGCGAGCTTTCCGAGCCTCAGTGCGACCCCGCAGCAGGGGTGCAGTCGGGATCCCGGCGGGGACGCCCCGAGTCGCGGTGAGCCGGATGGGGGATCCCCGAGCCCCGCGGAGGCAGCGGGCGTGGCCGGCGCGTGTGTCCCATGCCCCGTGGGCCTGGCCCGCTGTCCTCCCGGGGAGGAGCAGAGCGGAGTTGGGACCCGACGTGCGTGAGAGGCTATGAGTGTGGGGTTGAGTGGGGGCCGTGTCCCCGCACCGGGCCCCGCCGGACTGGCTCCTGAGGCCCGGGAGGAAGGGGGAGCCCGCTGACTGTGGACCCCTCCCGGCGCAGGACTGACTCTGCCGCGTGGCCCCGACGGGGCTTCCCGTGGTTCCCGCCCTATGGGAGGGACAACAACGCCCTCGGAGCGGTTGCAGGTTCCCTGGATTCCTACAGGACGGAGGGGCGCGGCCCCGAGCGGGGCCGGATTAGGGGAGGGGCCTGTTCCTGGAGCCCAGCGGGGCGAGGGCAGTCTGCAGTGCCCGCCAGGCCCCTGATGGCTTTGTGGTTCCCCACTTTGCTTCTAGGTTCAAAGACGAGAGACATGGAAAGTGGTCGTTCCTCACTCTTGCAGGATGAAGTCCCAGACGGTGACCAGCTGGAGGCGAGGGGCAGCGAGCCCGCTGCCTCTGAGGCCCCAGGGACCCCGGAGAGCTCTAGGCTCTTCAGAAGGTGTGGGGACCCTCCATGGGGAGGTCTGACTCTCACCCTGGGGACCAGACCTAGCTGGGACGTAGCTTTGGGGCAAGTGTTAAAAATTAGCTGCAAGTTCTTTTATCTCTTCAAAAATGAGTCTCTGGGGAAACAGAAAAACCATGTCGTGTCAACAGCCCCTGAGAAAAATGACCCTAATGGGTAGCAGGGCCTGGAGCTGACCTCGGAACCTCCCTTCTGGCCTGCCCACTCTGCTCCTGTCACGTCACGGCCTCACGGCCCCAGGGACATTCGCTTTACACCATCGGGGGCCGGGTTGCCCGCTTTCTCACAGGACGTGGCTGCTGTGAGAGCTGACGCATCGCAGGCCTGCGTAGGCCAGGTGCTGCCCTCGGAGCGTCACCTTGGGGTCTCAGGAAGTGCACTCTGTAACCCGTTGTGTTTGTCCCTATGACAGGCTGAATCGTGTCCCCCAGCCCCGAAATTTTTATGTGGAAGCCCTAACCTTCTGTGATGGTGTTAGGGGAGGAGGCTTTGGGGTGGGTAATTAGTTTTAGATGGGTTGTGGGGGTGGGGCCCCCGATGGCATTAGTGCCCTCATAAGAAGGACAAGAGGGGACCAACAGCTTCCTCCGCCACGTGAAGACGCAGTGGAAGCCAGCCCTCACGGAGGTCTGCCTTCCCCCACCTCGACCTGGGGCTCCAGTCTCCAGAAGTGGGAGGAACGCACGTCTGTTGTTTAAGCCCCCAGCTGTGGTGTTTGTTACAGCAGCTCCAGTGGACCGACATCGCCCCCATTTTACAGATGAGGAAACTGAGTCACGAGGGAGTAAGGAGCCCATCTGGTGGCAGAGCTGAGTGGCCAAACTCTCGCCCACCTTGCCAGCTGACCATTCCTGGTGACCCTGCAGCGGGCCTTACAGCTGACTGACTGCAGTGATGATTTTCTTGCTTAACCTCGAAATACTTTTCATTTCTTCTGTTCTCGCTGTCAGTTATCCTTCCCCCATATTTTTATTAACAGTAATATGTGCTTCATGCAGAAAAATGAGAAAATACTGATGTGTGAGTTTGCTAGGGCTGTGGCGAAGTTCCCGACTGGGCGGCTTTCGTGGCAGAAATGCACTGTTTTCAGTTCCGGAGGCGGGAAGCCGGAGACCGAGGTGTGGCCAGGGCTGTCCCTCTGAGGCCACGGTGGGACGTGTCCCAGGCCCGTCCCCAGGCGTGCAGACGGCCGTCTCCTCTCTATGTCTGCACATCATCTCTGTGCATTTCTGTACCCAAACTTCCCCCTTAAAAAAAGGGGACTGCAGTCACTGGCTTCGAGCCCACCCTAGCGACCTCACTTTAACTTGATCACTGTGTAAGGGTCCCATCTCCAATGAAGTCACATTGTGTGGTTCTGGGGGGTGGGTAGGACTCCCACACATGAATTTTTTTTGAGGGGGGGATGGCACAATTCAAACCATACCCACAGGTAAGCAAAAAAATTAAAAACCCACCAAAAAACCAAAAACAAACCAAGTCAGAGCCCCGCACTTCATGGTTGCATGCGGCGTCTGTCCTTCCTGGCTTCTTCCTGGAGGCATCAACGGCGCGGCAGACAGGGGTGGTTGCGTTTGCAGCAGCCGAATCCCCCTTCGCTGGGCAGGTGCTTGCTTTGGTGTCTGTGGCTTGCGGCTGGCGTTTGAGGGCCGTCTGCTGGAGGAGGCTCAGAGCGTGCGGGTTCCCACACGGTGTGTGGCCGGCCAGCGGCACAGGCCTAGGCAGAGAGACCCGGACGCAGTACCCCAAGGGAGGCCTTCAGAGTAGGGGGTGTGTGTGACAGGGCAGGGGCGTGTCCCCTTTAATGCAGGAACAGGGAAGGAGCGAGCCCTCCCTGGCCCGTGCTCCCTGCCCCTCACCCAGCACCCGCCTCTTCCGCACCCTTCCATCCCCTGCGAGTCCACTCACCGCCACTCAGGCCGCTCAGGTCGACCCTCCGTCCGGAGCCTCCTCTCCCCGGTCAGACATTCATCCATCCACGCGTTTGCCCTGTGTCTGCCTCCCGGCCTGCTCTGCACGGTGCGGCACGGTGTGGCCGGCTCACGAGAGAAAAGACCTGCAGGGGGCGCTCGGGGTGGGGGGCAGATGAGGGAGACGAGGCTCGCCCAGCAACCGGCTCGAGTGGGGTGACCGTCTGCTTCCAGGGGTACCACAGCCATTGCCCGTGACAGACGGACACCGGGCCACACGCTTACTGTGCTTTCTGCTTCCTGTGTGACCCTGGGCAGTCACGCACCCCTCTGCCTCAGTTTCCCTTTCTGGAGAGGGGGAGGGCAGCAGCACCTGCCCCAGGGGGTGCTGGGAGGATGAAATGAGGCGGTGGGTGCTTCTCAGCACACAGTCGCTCTGACGACTGCAGCCGGTGCGGTTCTCACCCCCACTGCCTCCCCCAGGGACGCCCCAGAAGCCCCAGAGGCCCCCGAGGAGGAGGAGGAGGAGCAGGAGCAGGAGGAGGAGCAGGAGGAGGAGGAGGAGCAGGAGTCCGAGGGCTCCCGAAGGGAGCTGGACCTGAAGGAGGCCTACGTCCAGCTCGTCCAGGGCGTGCAGGAGTGGCAGGACGGCTGCGTCTACAGAGGGCAGTTCGGGCTGGACATGAAGCTGGGATATGGCGAATTCTCGTGGCCTACGGGCGAGGTAAGAGGCACATGCCACCTCCTCGGTCACCCGCAGGGCGCGGCCAGCGGCAGGAGTCGTCCCCCGGGTGCATGCCTCTCCTCCGAGGGGTGCGCCATGAGCTGGCAGGTCTGTCAGCAGGAGGGCTGCAGGGCCAATGTCTTTCCTACCCGAGAAATGCCTGGAACGTGCCCTTAGCTCTGAGGAGCCCACGGACCTCACGTGGCCAGGACAGAGGCTGGAAGGGCAGAACCTGAGCTCGTGCTGCTTGTCACCGAATGCAGGACATCAGTGACCCTTGTCCAGCGTTTGTTTCTGTAGTCCTCGGCTAGCTTCTCTTCGCCCAGCATGGGGGTGTCCCGGGGCCAGACTGCCCTCGCAGTGGTGGGAGGTTTGGGCACCAGGCTCTCCCCAGAAGGAAGACGGGGGTGGGGGGCTGAGGGGAAGCCTGGCAGGGAGCTCTGGGTCCCCAGGCTGCGCTCCACCGGAGGCCAGCAGGAAGATGGGGGTTGTGGGGTGGAGGGGAGCACAGAGACGGTCACCCCACTGCTGGGGTTAGGGATCCCCCCACAGCCCTGCATAAACGGTTTGCAACGTAGGATATTTTTTAGTTGGGGAGACTCTGATACTCCCCACAACAGTACAAATGTAGGCGAGGATGGGCGGTCCCCAGCCCGGTGCCCCTCTGCCCGCCCAGTGCCCGCACTGCCGACTAGCGGGGCGTGACCCACGTCAGACCCATTCATTGCTGGCCGGCGTGGCGGCTCAGCTGGGAGCGTGTCCTGTAAGGTTCCCGGGCTGCGGGGCAGCTTCTCCGGCGGCACCCCCGTCACAGCATCTCTGCCTGCAGTCCTACCACGGGCAGTTCTACCGGGACCACCGCCACGGCGTGGGCACCTACATGTGGCCGGACGGCTCCAGCTTCACTGGCATGTTCTACCTCAGCCACCGAGAAGGCTATGGCACCATGTACATGAAGGCGAGGCTCTTCCAGGTGAGGGGCCGGGGCTGCCATGCGTGCCGTCCGCTGGGCGAAAACGATTATCTAGGTTCTGCGGAAGTTTGCTGCTTATTTTTAATGATTGTAATAGTACCAGTAATAACGTACATGACGGTGAAAACGTAAAGAGAAGAAATCAAAAGCCTCTTCATTATTCCACCGCAGAGCAGGGACGGGGACCAGCAGGTCGTGTACATATTTTGACTGAACAGCAAACGCACCTGAATATTTGCTTTTCCATACGTGAAGTGGATCATTCTGTGTGTATTGTTTTGAAACGTGCCTTTTTTTCCCCTCAGAGAACATTCCTGGTTTTGCAGATACAGATACCTTTTCCCTTCTCGTTTTATTACGGTTCAATTTACCGTGAAATCCGCCCACGTTCGTACACAGTTCTGACGGCTTTGAAAGCACAGAGTCGTATAAGCCCTGCCACGTGAAGACACAG
>NW_011889072.1:151484-155029 GCF_000151845.1 Pteropus vampyrus | reverse complement strand
GGGTATCAGTTACATGATTTCCAAGCATTTCCTCCCAAGAGTGGCTCGCTTTTCATTTTCTTAACAGCATCTTATGGCAGATTTAAAAAAAATTGCGACAAGGTCCTACTTACCGATTTCACTTTCCTAGTTCTTGCTTTATTGTGCCCTATTGAAGAAATCTTTGCTTAATCCAAGGTTTCAAAGATTTTCATCTGTGTTTCCTCCTATGTTTTATGAATTTAGGTGCGTGATTCGTTTTGAGTTCATTTCTGTGTCTCACATGAAGCAAGGATCTTTCCCGTGCGCCCCCCCCCGCGCCCCACCCCCGCCCCCCCAGACACACTGCAGGGGGAGCCTCAGCTTCATTCCTTTTCAACGGATTCCTCCCGATGACTCACAGTGTTATCTCCACATTTACAAACTTGGAGCGTATGCACACTCAGCCCCCGCCCCCGCCCCGCAGCGACCCGCCCCTCGGGAAGGATGGTGACACGGGACAGCGTCCCTGCAGTGCCTCAGTCACAGCCTTGCTCGTGAAACCCGCTGTGTGTGGCTGGCGACCTTTGGGATGCTTTTCCAGGAGTGAGATTGTTTGCTCAAAAAGTAAACAAGTATCAAAAACAGAACATGTAAAGCCGGCGGTAGGCTGCGTCCTGTGGACACGCCCTCCTTGTGTGCCGGCCGGTGACGGCTGCTGTGTGACCGTGGCTGTGCGTCCAGCTTTGAGGGCAGGCTCTTCCTCACACCGGATCCCAAACCCGGAGCCCCCGGCTCGGGGCTACGAGCCCCTCGGACTCTGTGATGGGCGGCTGGTGCTTCCCGTGGCCTGCCTCCCCGCAGCCCCCTCCCCTGCCCCACCCCCAGTCTTCTGGGCCCACCCATCTGTGGCTTATACCTGCTCAGTGACTCGCCAGAGCACCTCACTGTGCCACCTGCTCCCCCCCTCCGGGCCTCACCCTCCCTCCGGCCCCATGTGGCTACTTTCACAGACTCTGGTGGCACTTTGGGCCCCATTGCCATTCTGCAGATTCTTCCAGAAATAGCCCGCACCCCTATGCCAGCCCCTTCAGAATGAAGTCACCCTCAGCTCGTGTTTCTCGGTCCCTTTGCCTTCCGCTGCCTGTTCTAGTCCGGGAGCTTCTCACAGGTGGCGGGGCATCGTGAGCCTCATATCCAAGTGGGCACCCTTCCCTGGGACCACGGCCAGAGACACTGAGACAGTGCGCTGGACGACAGGGACCTGACATGGGGCCACCGACCGGCCAGGATGAGGACGCGGCTCGGGGAGGGGCATGTCTGTCCCTCCCGTGAGGCCCAGGCGGCCTCCTCGGCCCTCCCAGGACCCCCAGGTGTCCTTGAAGACCATGGCAGGAAAGATTAGCCCCCTGGGGATCTGGGCCTATCCTTGGGCTCCCTGTCCTGAGTCCCCTTGTCCCAAGGGTGGCATTGCCGCTCACTGTGCCTCCTCCAGCCCTCCTGGAGCGTCCCTCCCCACACCTGGTAGAAGCATCCAGAAAGGCTGCATTCTGCTGGGTTCATGGGTAGCAAGGGTCAGTTCCTCCTGCCGCTTCTCAGTCACACCTGCTGCGATGTGTCTGATGCCTCCACCCCACGCACTGCGGGGTACCTGGGCTGGGCCCCAATGTCAGAGCTGCAGGAGGTTCCCTGAAATGAGCCCCTCATGGCATCCCTCGAGACCCCTCATGGTCCACCTCGAGACCCCAGTCAGTCCCACCTTCTCAGAAAGGCCGCCCCGACCATCCCGGCCCCTGGGACCCCTTCAGTGACACGTCCCTAGCTACACACCTGCATGTGGTCCCCGTGCCGGGGGCCATACCGAACCCCAGTGAGTGTCCGCGAATGAGCACGCTGCGTAGGGGTGTGGCTTCTGGGTTTAAGGGTCCGGTGGTCGCGAAGCCAGCCGCCGGCTGAGCCCCCGCTCCGCGCCCTGGCCTGTCCCGCAGGGCCTGTACAAGGCGGACGAGCGCTTCGGCCCGGGCGTCCAGACCTACCCCGACGGCTGCCAGGACGTGGGGCTGTGGTTCCGACAGCACCTGGTCAGGCTGTGCATGGACATTCCCGGCAGCTTCTCCCTGCGCAGCTACCCCGAGTTCGCCGGCTTCCTGGTGCGCTCTGCCGCGAGGATCGGCCTGTCGGACGACGAGACCATGCGGTGGGACCTGCTCGAGGAGCAGGACCCCTTCTTCTACGACTACAAGCGGTTCCTGCTGGACGACAGCCTGACCACGCCCCCCGAAATGTACATCTACTCGACCGACAACGCCCACCTGCCCATGACCCGCTCGCTCCGTGAGGACCTGGACGCCTGGATCTTCCGGCAGGACATCCCTCCGTTCGTGGAGGACGGAGAACCCTGGTTCATCAAGAACGAGACCCCGTTACTGGTCAAAATCCAGAAGCAGACTTACAAGTTCAGGTAGTGGGCGAGGCGGGCTCGGGCACCGCTCCGCCGCGGACAGCCCGGCGCCTGGCTCAGCGGCCCTGGGTGTTCGTCAGGTTAACGTAAATGGGCTCCTCTTTTCAGCTGAATGGACGCCACCCCCCACCCCCCCATGATGGAGAGGGAGGGCTGGGACATGGGCCCCGAGTGCGGGAGGGCTGCAGGGAGCCAGGAGGGGCGTGGGGTCCCAGGGTCCCGCTGGCCAGCCCTGGGGAAGGGTGCGCAGCAGGTGCTCGGTGAGCCAGGACCCGGGGCGGGCCTGGGGCGGCGGGGGTCGGGGGCGTGGTGTGGAGTCTGCTGAACTCCGAAGCCCACAGGGCTCTATTCCCACCTGGCTCTGGGACCCGGCGTGTCCGTCTGTGCAGGTCGGAGCCGGTGACCCTGGCCCGCAGGCTCCTGTCCCTGTGCACGGGGTCCACACTGAGAGAGGGACTGTCACCACCGTGACGTCTTCATACATGTTTGGCCAGAGAGCCACGGGAGAGCAGGGCAGGAGTGGCTGCAGCTGAGAGGCCCCTGGCTTCTCCAGACACGGCTGGATGAATGCTCAGCTGGTCTCCGCCCACAGCCCTGGGGACGCAGGCAGCCTCCAAGGGAAAACTGATTTTTTTAAGTTAAAATTTTCAAGAATATTTTAAACCCTTTCTTAAACTTTGTCTTAAGATATTAGTCAACTATTTTATGTTTATATTTTATGCATGTTTTATGGGCACAAGTGGCTATTTATGCATCCATCCATCCACCACCCACCCACCCACTTACCCATCCGCCCATTCACTCGTCTACCCTCAGTTCATAACCCATCTACCCATCCAACCCCACCCACCTGCCCATCCATCCACCACCCACCCACCCACTTACCCATCCGCCCATTCACTCGTCTACCCTCAGTTCATAACCCATCTACCCATCCAACCATCCACCCATGGGCCCATCCATTCATTCATTCAGTTCATCCATCTATCCGTCTTTCTATCCACCCATTTATCCATCCACCCATCCATCCATCCATCCACTCATCAGTGATCTATCTACCTGTCCATCTGTCCATCTGTCCATCCGTCTATCGGTCCATCAATCCACATGTCATGCAAACATCAGC
>NW_011889072.1:148339-150214 GCF_000151845.1 Pteropus vampyrus | reverse complement strand
CGCAGGTCCACTGCCACACCAACATCGTCAACCTGCTGCTGGACAGCGGGGCCGACGTGAACCAGTGCACGGACGAGGGCCTCACCCCACTCAGCATGTGCTTCCTCCTCCACTACCCGACCAGCGCCTTCAAGCTCAACGTCGCCGAGCGGACGGCGCCCCAGCCCCAGGTCAGCCGTGGCCCCCGCCGCCACCGTGTCGCCACTGCCCGCCCCTCCGTCCCGCTGCCTAGCTGCCCCCAGCTCCCGGCCTGCAGGGCCAGGTTCTGAGGGGCTGACATGGCCGCAAGGCGGGAACAGAGCCACACGTGCACTGAGGTGCTCTGAGCTCGTTGCTGGGACACCGAGGGTCCCGTGTCTTCGGGAGCCACCTGCACAGCGGTTTGGGCCCCGAGAGCCCTCCGGAGGTCCCCTGGAAAGGGGGTGCCGTGGGGGACGCCCAACACTGCCTGTCTTGGGCAAGCACCGGCTCGAAGCCCGGCTTCTAGTCCTGGGTGTCATCACAGGCTGGCGTCTGCTGGGACGGTGTGTGTGTGTCCAGGTGGGCAGGGGGCCGTGCCACCAAGGTCTGTGCGAGGTGCGAGTGCCACTGTGGTGTTCGCACACGATGAGGTAGCCCGATGACACGTTTCTCAGGACATGTCCCTGTCGAGTGGCATGTGGCTGTCCCCAGAAGTGGGATTGTGGGTCACACGTTCATCCTCTGTCCCATCTGTTGAGGAACCTCCAAACTGTCCTCTGCTCGGCCGCGGCACCGTCCTATGCTCCCGCCCCCATTCCAGTCCAGGCCCGAGGACAAGTCACAGCGCAGGGCCAGCCCTCTGCAGTGCGGGGCAACCGTGGCGTCCGCGTCTCAGCGGGCAGGGGGCCGCACCCGCAGGGGGAGCCTTCAGCCCTGGGCAGCAGACCCTGGACCCTGACTGCCAGCCACGCGAGGCTTGGCCAGGCCCGAGGCCGACGGCCCCGCGAAAGCCTTTGGAGGGGCCAGCGGCTTCCTCCGACAGTGGCCTGGTGGCCCTCCTGTGTGGCGTGGCCAGTGATGTCAACCTGGAAAAGTCCCTGGTCCCTTCTCAGCTCCTCCCGGAGTCCGGTCTCTGGAATCTCTGTCCTGAGAAAAGGCTTTCGTGCTGACCCGTCCTGTCCCCCCGCCCAGGGCGGCCCCCGCGGCCGGCCCCTCAGGTCCTCACTCTGTCTGTCTCCGTTTCTCAAGTTCAGCTCCTGGCTGGGACCCTGGAGGCCCCAAGCCTGAGCGTGTGGCGGGAGGAGCCCGTGGAGGGCTGGCCCTGTGTGCAGGCGGTGCCGTGGCCCTGGGAGCTGGCCCGTGGCTTCCGTCCCGCGAGGGCCGCCGTGGCCCCTGCCCGTCAGGCCCGGGGGTCTCCTCTTTCCCCTTCGCCCGAGCCCTGACGCGCTGCGGTTCAGGCCTCCAGACCTCCGCAGTGGTCAGTGACTGACGAAGACGCGGCCGAGACCTGACGCCTGGGTCCGTGCCTGGGAGAAGCTGGCTGTCTCTCCTCCCCCCGGGGACAGGGCCCGTAGGGCGTGTGGGGCGCCCGGAGCGGGCCGTCCATGCAGACAAAGCCGTGTGGAACGGCCCCTGCTTTTGTACCCCCTGTGGCTGGTTCGTGTCGTGGGGCTGGAGGTGTCCAGGATGGAGGATCCCGGGCCCGCAAAACCTTAACCATTTGCCATTGGCCCTTTACTGAAATGTCAGTCCCAGAAGTGGAGCTGGCCCACCCAGCATCTCCGCCCTGGTGGGCCTGGGGCGGGGCCCAGGGTGCAGCCAGCTGGTCACACTGACACCGGCCCAGGGGCCGCACTGGGGAAGGGAGGCTGTGGGACCAAGCTGGAGACAGGGCAGGGCCCCACGGCAGCCCAC
>NW_011889072.1:144687-146974 GCF_000151845.1 Pteropus vampyrus | reverse complement strand
GTACACAAATGGATAGAACCCACGGAAGCAAACGCTCTGTGGGGTCCTCAAAGAGTTTTGGAGTGGGAAGGGGTCCTAGAGCATGTTCTGCGGACCCGGCTTCGCCACCGCGTCCTGCCCGCCCCGCCCGGTTCTGTGCTGCAGCGGGGTCCGGGGACTGGGCCCCCAGCCACCTGCCCCGCACCCTCAGCCATCCTCATCGTGGCCGCTGCCCTCCCTGACCTGCTCCCTGCTAGGGGGCCTGGCGCAGGTCTCAGCACAGCAGAACCGCCCCCCGAGCCACCTCTGTGCGCCTTGCAAGAGGTGTGTGTGACTGTGTCTGTGACAGCGTGTGTGCCCATGTGTGTGCATGTGGGCCTGCTGTGTGTGGTGTGTGTGTGTATATATGTGTACGTGTGTGCATGTCTGCTATGTGCGGTGAGTATGTGTATGTGTGTGTGCATGTCTGCTGTGTAGTGTGTGTGACTGGTGTGTAGTGTGAGTTTATGTATGTGTGCATATCAGTTGTGTGTGATATGTTTTATCATTGTGTATGTGTGTATGTGTGCATGTCTGGGGTGTGTGTGTGCACGTCTGGTGTGTGATTGTGTCTTTGTGGATATGTGTGGATATGTGTAGATTTCTGGCGTGTGTGTGTATGCATGTCTGGTGTGTGTGATATGTTTGTGTATCTTTGTGTATCTGTATGTGTGTGTATGTGTTCATGCCTGGTGTGTGTGATTGTGTATCTTTGTGTATGCGTGTGCATGTCTGGTGTGTGTGACTGTGTATCTGTGTCTGTGTATGTGTGTGCATATCTGGGTGCATGGGGGTGTGTGCATATCTGGGTGCGTGGGTGTATGTGCATGTCTGGGTGTGTGTGTGCATGTCTATGTGTCTGTGCATGTGTGCATATTTGTTGTGTGTGATTGTGTATCTGTATGTGTATGTATCTATCTGTATATGCATGTTGGTGTGTGTGATTGTGTATCTGTGTATGTGTGTCTGTGTGTGCATATCTGTTGTGTGTGATTGTGTATCTGTGTGTGTATGTGTGCATGTCTGGGTGTGTGTTTGTGTCTATGTGTGTCTGTGTGTGCATATCTGCTGTGTGTGATTGTGTATCTCTGTATGTGTATGTATCTGTATGCATGTCAGTGTGTGTGATTGTGTATCTTTGTGTATGTGTGCATGTCTGGGTGTGTGTTTGTGTCTATGTGTGTCTGTGTGTGCATATCTGTTGTGTGTGATTGTGTATCTGTGTATGTGTGTGTATGTGTGCATGTCTGGGTGTGTGTGTACGTGTGTGCATATCTGCTGTGTGTGGTACAACCTGGTGCCCTCCGCATGCTGGGTGCTCTACGTCATCACCTCACGGCCACCCCAGGAGGGAGGGCTGGTCCACGCCCCACACCCTATCTCAGGAGCAACCTCGATGAGGCTCGTGACCGCAGGGCTGAGCCAGGCAGGGCCCCAGCAGGGCTGCGCTTAGCTGGGCCGGCCAGCTTGGGGTGTTTTGGTGACGGACAGGCCACCCTGTTGGCAGGAAGGGGCCGGAGGTCCTGAGGAGGCAGGAGCTGAGGTCAGTGCCCCGGAGCATCTTGCACGGGGGAGCACCGGTCCAGCTGGGTGCGGTCCGGGCAGCCGTCTGTGCCTCTCCAGCCTGTGACCGCATCATCTGATCCTTGTAGGAGCAGAAACAGGTGGCGGACCATCAACCTGCTGCTGCATCGAGGCGCGGACCCCAACCTGTGCCGCGTCCCCATGCAGGTGCTGTTCTTCGCCGTGAAGGCGGGGGACGTGGACGGGGTGAAGCTGCTGCTGGAGAAGGGCGCCAGGACCGACGTGCAGCTCCCCCCCGAGGTAGGGCCCCAGGCGGGGCCCCGTGCAGGGAGCCGGGCGGGGCGGCAGGCTGCAGCGGGCCATTCGTGGTGCGAGATGGGAGGTCCGGCCTGGAACGTGCCGGTGCCCTCCTGCTGTCCCCGTCTGCCTGAGCCCTGCCCCCGTGGTCAGGAGGCTCTGTGTTGTGGTCATAGGGTGTCGACGCTGCAGACTCTGGCGGTGTTTCTGGCTTCAGCCCACTCTTGGTGGCAGGCGGGTCTCTGTTCCCTTCTCTTCTGAGTATGAGGTCGAGTGGTGCAGGAAAGTAGAGTTTTTGTGAAACCCAGGATCACAATACCTTCTTCAGTTTACTGATTGGACTCCATCTTTGAAACTAAGTCTACAGCCTTTAAACTCAGCACAAACATGGCTCTTCCATCCACCCACCCGCCCATCATCCACCCCTCCACCCACCCATCATCCACCC
>NW_011889072.1:140596-143941 GCF_000151845.1 Pteropus vampyrus | reverse complement strand
CCATCCATCCATCCACCTGCCCATCCATCCACCCATCATCCACCCATCCATCCACCCATCCACCCATCCACTCATCTACCCACCCATCCACCCATCCACCCACACGCCCATCCATCCACCCATTATCCACCCATCCACCCATTATCCACCCATCCACCCATCCACCCATCCACCCACCCATCCATCCACCCATCCATCCACTCATCCACCCACCCATCCACCCATCCGCCTCTAATTAAGAATCTATTGTTTGCTTTCATCTTTCAAATGGGAGTTCTGCTTCAGTGAGGTGCGGAGTAGCTAGCATTCCGCAGGTGCCGGGAGGCTGCCCATCGCCCCAGCACGGTGGGCCGATGCCAGTGGTTTCTGGGAGTCCCTCCAGCCCTTCTCTGAGGGCCTCTCCTGTTTCCGGGGCTCCTGCCTTGAGGGTCCTCCAGCTTGGCCCGAGGCGCACTGTGTGCTCCTGGTTGGGGCCTCTCACCGAGGTGGCTCTGTGTCCTCCAGGGCCAGGTCCCCCCGACCGTCTCCGTGTGGCCGGTGCTGACGGAGCATCGTCCGGAGATAGTCCTCCAGAGACTCAGCGATGGCCAGAGGGCTGCCGGGGGTGGAGGAGGACAGGCCCGGGGCAGAGGCTGGTGTCAGGAGCTGCCTGGCCATCTCTCTGTGCGGTGGCAGGTGGACAGTGTCCTGGCAGTGAGGACAGGGGCTTTCCTAGGGGAAGATAGGGACAGTCGGCTTAAAATGAAGCTGGTCCACCAGGGCCTGTGCTGCTGTCCGCGGCCTTGGCAGACAGAAGCACCTTATGAGTTGGGACCTGCTCGCGGTCCTCATGGGCACCTTGCTGTCCTGCATGTCACAGCGGGGCTGTGGGAACCCCAGCCAGGTGGGGGAACCCCGACTGCACAGGCCCTCGCACTGGGGGGTCGCTCACCGGGCGCTGCGCTCACCCCCGCCTGCGCTTCCTCTGTAGCGGGGGTCCCTGACCCCCCTCCACATTGCAGCTGCCCTGCCCGGGGAGGCAGGTGTCAAGATCACAGAGCTGCTGCTCCACGCTGTCACGGACGTGGACGCCAGAGCAGCTGACCAGGACGACGTGCACAGACTGGGCAAGGTGCTCCATCTGCCACTCAGGAGGGCGGGCACTGGGGCCCCGTGGCATTCCGTAGGCAGCGCCGTCCAGTTCACAATCTCGCTTTTATGTCACCTGTCCCTAATGAGGTCGATCTGGGTGCCCCAAACCAGCCCTGGATCCGTGGCAACATGTGCACACTCACCCGTGCGAGGGAGACTGGGGCCCTCGTGGGTGCTGGGCGGCTCGGGGCCCACGCGGACGATGCGCTGGGTGCTGCTGCAGACCCACCGTCCAGGGAGGAAGGCCACACGCTCCTCCGTGCACACGCCATGTGTGAACTCGCCCCTGCGGGGGCTTAGGGCGCAGCCTGGCTGGGCAGGTGGCGGGCCTCTGGGCGCTTGGGGGGAGGGGCTTGGGGACCAGGACCTGACTCCTTTGTCTGCACACAGCTAGACCTGTTGCCTTCAAGCCTGAAGCTCAATAACGAGGCAGGCCCGCCCAGAATCTACTACAGTGACCACACGTCTGTCCCCAAGGAGGGGGGCCGGACGGCTCTGCACGTGGCTTGTGAGCGGGAGGACAACTACAAGGTGAGCCGGGGCCTCCTGGGCTGGACGGGAGCGATGTGCATGTGTGTGCCTTGGGTGTGCACACATGAGTGTGTGTACAGGACTGTGCATGTGCCTTGGGTGCGCACACATGAGTGTGTGTACAGGACTGTGCATGCGTGTGTGTTGCGCATGTGTGTGCATGGACCTGTGTGTGCGAGCATGTCTGTGTGTGAGCTCGTACAGTCACCACATGTATGCATGCATGTGCATGCGAGTGTGCGTACGTGGGTGTGCTTGGGGGGTGCATGTGCACGTTGTGTGCATGTTGTGTGTCTGGTGTGCTGGGGGCAAGGCCGTGAGTCGACAGCCCTAGCAGGGACCGGGCTGGGCTCAGGCGTCCGCCGAGGCCACCCTGCCTGGAACGGATGGGGTGGTGACACCCGCAGGAACAGAACTCACTAGGCCAGAACAGAACAGAACTGTCAGAGGCGTTGCACGGGGCCGTGTGTCGCAGCGTGTGCCAGCGTGTTTTAGGGACACGTGTCCACGTGGGCCTGCATACACGTGGGTCACTTTCTCAGTATGGGACCTGGTCGTACACATTTGGGCGTGCTGGCCTGGGCTGTCACCGTCCTGCAGAGCCCTGGGCTGTGGCCCCCGGCCCTCCGGCGTTCAGCGCTGCCCGCGTCAGCCTCGGGCTTAGCTCCTGGCAAGAGGACGGCCAGCGGCCAGGGCGGCCGTTGCGGAGCTGGGGACCGGCCTTGGCTTCATGGTGTAGTGGCCCATGCAGCCCAGGCCAGTATACCGCTGAGCGCATAGTAAACCAAGCCTCAGTTTACCCTCCCGTGAAGTGACAATAACAGCCAGCCTCACGGGGCTGTGGCTCAGGTGGTGTGCCACTGCACAGGTGATGATCTTGTGTCCTGCCCCAGGGAGGCGGGGTCACCCTCTTGTCTAAACCTCCTTGGGCCTGGGCTGCCGCCCTGACCAGAACCTTCTGAGGGGAACCGTGAGCCTGCGCCGGCAACGGGACAGCGAGGCCCCGAGAGGCAGGCCGGCCAAGGCCGGGCCGGGGAGTGCGAGGCCTGGCTCTAACGTGGAGCTTTCCGTCTCACACACCTGTGTCCTTCGTTGGGCGCCGGACTTGGAAAGCTATGGGGAAGCGAAGCTAAGAGACACTAGAGGTGACGTCATCGTGAAGCCAAGGACAGATGGCCAGTGTCGAGTCCAGCGCTGACAGACAGGCTGCAGCAGTCCAGCCATTGCATCTGCATTCCAGCGGGGTCGGGGGTGGGGGAGAGGCAGGAGCTTTCCCAGGAGCCCCTCAGCACACCCAGCTGGCATGGCTTTGGCCCCGGCCGGGAGGCCTGGAGGGTGGCCCAGCCAGCCCACGTTACCCACGACTCGGGTGGAAGGAGGGAGGGGTTTCAGCAGAGCCTCGGCGTCAGAGCCGGGCTGGAGCAGGGTCGTGGTGGGGACGGAAGCCACCAAGGGGCGGCCCCTGCATCTGGGGAGGAGGGTGGGGACAAGGGTCCTTGGGAGAAGGGCGGGGAGGGCGTGTAGGTGAGACTTGCTCCTTTAGGCCTAGCCACGCTTCCTTCACATGCTGTGTTCTGTAGGGCAGCGGCCCCAACCTTGGCACCAGGGACTGGGGCTCCTGCGAGCATCTAAGGCCTGAGGATCTGAGGCGGAGCTGAGGCGGTGATGCCGGCGCTGGGAGCG
>NW_011889072.1:137164-139225 GCF_000151845.1 Pteropus vampyrus | reverse complement strand
GGGAGCGGCCGCAAATGCAGATGGAGCTTCGCTCCTTTGCCCGCCGCTCACCTCCTGCCATGTGGCCCAGTTCCTAATGGGCCAGGACTGGTACTGGTCTGCGGCCCGGGGCCTGGGGACACCCACTGTAGGGTTCCCAAGCCCCAGGGCAGGATGTCCACAGGTCATACCCGCTCTGTGCCCGGCTGTGCTGTGCTGAGTCACATGGTCCTGATTCTCCCTCGCCGTCTGGACAACGAGCCTTAAATCAATCGGCGCCTCCCTTGTCCCTCCTACTTTCCGTGGGAAATGACGAATGTTTAGAAAACGCCTCAGTCTGAGGACCACCTACCCACCCACCACTCGTTCACCAGCTTCCAGAACACTCTGTGCCAGCCAGGGCAGGCACCGGGGTGGCGGAAAGAGCACTAGGCAACCACACCGACCTAATGGCGTCCGAGTTCATCACCTGCGCCCGGTGCTCCTGGGAGTCAGGCCTCGCCAGCCCGCGGTCCTTCTGCCTCTCTCCCGCCCAGTGCGCCCGGGACATCGTCCGGCTCCTCCTCTCCCACAGAGCGGACACCAGCCTGCTGTGGAGCGGCCACTCCCCGCTGTCCCTGTCCATCATCAGCGGGAACGACCTGGTGAGTGAGTGCTGTGCCCCCGGACGGCACACCTGTGAGCTCCCCCCGAGAGCCCCCTCCCCGGTCAGTGGCCGGGGTTTGCTGTTGTGGGTGGCAGTGTGAAGCCCCTGGAGAGGATGGAGCTCCCCGGAAAAGAGGGTGTTGAGAGGAGGGGGAATGAGCAGCGAGGGCCCAGCGGGGCGTGTGGGCGTGCGCCCCCGCGTGCGGCACAGTCACAGCCCTGCAAGCCCCAGGCAGGGACTCCTCAGGTGCAGGGGCCGGTGCCCACCTCCCGCTGCTGCCAAGGGACGTGTTTATCCATTCTGCGCCCACCATCTACCAACTTACCCACCCACTCATCCATCCATCCATCTGTCCATCTGTCCATCCATCCGTCCATCCGTCCATCCGTCCATCCATCCATCCGTCCATCCGTCCATCCGTCCATCCGTCCATCCATCCATCCATCCTTCCTTCTATCCATCCTTCCTCCCATCCACCCATCTGTCCCTCTATCTACCCACCTACAATTCATTCATCCACCCATCCATCCATCTGTCCATCCATCCATCCATCCGTCTGTCCATCCATCCGTCCATCCGTCCATCCGTCCATCCATCCGTCCATCCGTCCTTCTATCCATCCGTCCGTCCGTCCGTCCGTCCGTCCATCCGTCCATCCGTCCATCCGTCCATCCATCCATCCATCCTTCCTTCTATCCATCCTTCCTCCCATCCACCCATCTGTCCCTCTATCCACCCACCTATCAATTCATCCGTCCATGCATATTCCGTCTACCTCTTCGTCCTTGCATTTACCTGTTGTCTTGGAGCATCTACTGTATGCCAGACGGGCCCCCTTTTAGACACTAGGTGTTGAATAAAGCAGCCTCTGCCATCCAGGGTCCTCCACTGGGGGAGACAGACCATAAGCCAGTATGGGACATTGTCAGGAAATACAGACTGACGAGGGAGAGCATGATGAGGGCGGGCTGCTTCGGCAGGGCAGCCAGGTGGGCCTTTCTGGTGAGGGGGCATCGGAGCGGAGGCTGAGGGCACTGTTGGTGCAGGCGGGGCTTCCGTGGCGCTTCCGCAGGGGCCCCGTCTCCTCTGCCTCCTTCCACTCCTGTGCGGAGCCCGTCGCCCAGCAGGCTGTGTGGGCACCTGCCCCGTGCCTGGCTGGCCGAGAGCTTCACTCTGACGGGGTGGGGCTCCTCGGAGAGCCCGATGCTAGTGTCCGTATCCGGCCGCAGCTGCTGTCGCTCCTGGCTTCCTGGGCGGCACCTGGGCTGGTGGCGGAGGACACAGCAGGGGACAGGTGAGACCGGGCCGCTCCGTGTCTGGTCAGGTGATCACAGGCCCAGGTGCCCAGAGGGCAGAGGCAGACCGGCCCCCGGATGCGGGCCGACAGGACGCGCGCCGGACCCGTGCTGCGGGCTCAGCTCCGCCCTGGGATGGGC
>NW_011889072.1:132862-134014 GCF_000151845.1 Pteropus vampyrus | reverse complement strand
GGCCGTCCTGACAGGAGTGAGCTGGTTTCCAGTGTGGTCTTAATGTGGTGGGTAATATTCGGCATCTTTTCATGGGCTCGTTGACCATTCGTGCATCTTCTCTGGAGAAACGTCTATTCAAGTCATCGGCCCATTTTAAAAATTGAGTTGTTTTTTGTTGTTGTTGAGATTTAAGATTGCTCTCTATATTCTGGATCTTAATCACTTATCAGATATATGATTTAAAATATTTTCTCCCATCTATGGGTTGCCTTTTTACTCTGTTGATAGGGTCCTTGGATGCAGAAAAGCTTTTAATTTTCATGAAGTCCAATTTGTCTAGTTTCCTTTTCTGGCCTGTGCCTCTGGCGCCATGCACGAGAAGTCACTGCCAAGTCCCGTGTGGTGAGGCTTTTGCCCCACGTCTCCTTCTAAGAGCGTTGTAGATGAAGCCAGGAATTTAAAGAAATGCTGTTCAGTACCCACGGCTTTTCTGCATCGTCCTTTCCTTTGATGTGGCTCCGTGGGACAGTCCGGGCCCTCCCGGAACCTCAGTGGTGCCTCTGGCTGCTGGGCCGAGACCAAGAGGGGAGGGGGCCTTCCCAGGGTGTGGGAAAACCGGCCCTTTGCTTGCTGTGGGCCCGGCATAGCCATCACCATGAGGAACCCGGCCCCCCGCCACACCTTCTATCCATCCGTCCGTCCGTCCGTCCGGGCCCGGCATAGCCATCACCATGAGGAACCCGCCCCCCCCCGCCACACGCACCTGTGAGCTAGGCCCGGTCAGACCTCGCTGGCTGCCGGTGTTGGTGGCGTTTGCCCGCGCGCCCGGTTCTGTGCCCTGCCGCCTGGGTCTCCGTGCTGGTGGAGGATGAGGAGGGTGTGACAGGTACCGAGGGAGCGGGAACCCTCGCTGAGGGCGCCCTGTGCTGGGCTAGCAAGTGCGGCGAGTGTCCTGCAGGTGACAGCCGGGCTCCATCTGTTTCCTCGGGCTGCCCTGAGCCTGTGGCTCTAGCTTTGTCGACCTTACGGGCTAAGACTGAACGCACACAGCCGCTTTGTAGAACTGGACCCCATCGTCGGGGTCGGGGTCGGGGGTTGGGGTCGGGGGGCTGGGGGTGGGGGGGACTGTTTGTTGACATTTGCTGTGAATGGAATCCGTGAGGCCAGAGA
>NW_011889072.1:123658-131506 GCF_000151845.1 Pteropus vampyrus | reverse complement strand
GGGGGAGAGGCCCAGGCCACAGTGGGCAGTGAGTCTGGGAGCTCATGTTCGTCCAGTGCCAGGAAGGCCTGCCCGGCCGCCGTGGGGGAGGGGCAGGACACCTAGGAGTGGCGAGGTACAGGCTGAGCTGCTCCAGGCTGCTGTGGGGGGCCTCTTGTGGGCAGCAGGGCATCCTTGTCCCTCGATGGCCCGGGAGCAGGGCCACCCCAGCCCCAGGATGGGGCCTCTCCCTCTGATGGCAGGGTCAGGCCCCTCTGCTCCGCAGCAGACAAACGTGACCTCAGGACACTGCAGGTCTGGTGCCTGTGGTTCTTGGGTGGACTGGCCGGCACTGGGGGAGGAGGGAGAGGAATCTGCATGGCGCTTTGCTTGGTGGGCCGTGTCCCGGGGCTGATACGGTGACCCACGCCCGGTGCAGGCTGATCTGGGAGCTGAAGCCCTGGGTCATCCTGGCATGAGGCCTGATGTGGTCTGGCCACAGTCGACACATAGCAGAGCCAGTCTGAGCACAGGGAGTTTTGAGAGGAGCCTGGAGGGAAGGGCTGCAGGGTCCCTGGTCGCAGGAGAAGGCCCTGGATGCGGAGAAGGATCCAGAACACATCCGCCCATGGGGCGTCCATTGCTCAGTTGTGGTGACACCTTGTCAGCTTGGTAGAGGGATGGACTCGCTGAAAACCACTGGGGCCCCACCTTGGGCGGCTGGCTGGAGGGCGAGGGAGCCAGGTGGGATGGCACCTGCGGGGGCCCAGGGACCAGCCCCTTGGTGGCACTGGTCAGCATCCCCAGAAAGGACTGAGTCACATGCCCAGGATGGTGGCCTTTGCACCTGTGTCACCGAGTGGGCCAGGTACCAGACTGGACAATGACCACAGAATAGAAGGCACCTTCCTAACCCCGAAACCGCACAGCCAGCATCGGACTGGTCATGTGAAAGGCGGGCGCTTCCTCCCCAAGCTCAGGCGGGAGATGCGAACGCCTCTCACCGGCTCCGTGTCACGTCGAGCGGCGATGTTCGCCAGCGTGAGGGGGCGAGAAAGGGACAGAGCGCACTCGCACTGGGAGGGGAAAGGTAAACTGTCTCTATTTGCAAATATCTTGCAGACTGGAAACCCTAGGAATCTGTTTTTAAAACTAAAACTAATATTAAATTATTAAGCTGAATGTATGAATATTAAAATACTGATCCAAATCTAAAACTATTCCATTGTTAAAACTAATAAATACCTTCAGTAAGGTTGTAGGGTAGAAGATCAATATACAAAAATCGTCAGTGTTTCTAAACAATGGCAATGAATAAACCAAAGATGAAATTTAAAAAACAATCCCACTTACAATAGTATCAATAAAAATGAAATTCTTCTGCATACACTGAACCGAAGCAGTGCGAAGCTTATACTCCGGAAACTGCAAAGTTTAATTCTTGGGGAAGAATTAAAGGGGGGCTCGTCCCCCGGAAAGCTGTCGCCTTGTCAGAATCCCGGCCGACTTCTTGGTACAAATTGAGACGCTGATTCTAAAATTCATATGGAACCGCAAGGGGCCCAGAGCAGCCAAAACGATCCTGAAACTACAACTCACACGTCCCAATTTCAAACTTACCGCGAAACGGCAGGAATCGAGACCGCGTGGCGCTGGCACGGAGCAGACGCGCGGGCCGGATGGAACGCAGAGCCCAGGGGCGCAGCCAGCTCTGTGTCAGCTGACTTTCCGTAAGGGTGCCGGGCTTTTTAACGGGTAAGACCGGTCTTTCCAACAAACGGCTGGTTATCCAGACACAAAAGAATGAAATTTGACCCTCACGCCATGTACGAAAATTAATTCAATTTGGATTGAAGACTTGAGTGTACAAGCTTCAGCTCTAAAACTCTCAGAAGAAAGCACAGGGTAAATCCTCACGTGCGTGGACTTGGCATTGGCGTCCTGCGTGTGACACCCAAAGCACAAATAGCATGAAAGAACAAACAGATAAACCCGACATCATTGAGATGAAAACCTTTGTTGCTTCAAAGCACACTGTTGTGAAAACGAAAACACCACCTCGGGGAGAAGCCCTTCGTAAAGCAGATATCTCATAAAGAACTTGCATGTGGAATAGACGGGGACAATGTGACAGAAAAGACAAATAACCGAATTAAAAACCGGATGAGGAACGGGAGCAGAAATCCGCTGGACGGGGCAGTGGAGGTGCAGGGACCGCTGGACCGGGAAGCATCTTAGACTGACAGACGAGGCAGGCAGCGCCCTAGAACACAACAGAGTTTCTTGTAGGGCAAGTCACTTCCCAGGCATGCGGCGGGAGCAGGCAACCCCACGGTCAGCCCGGCTCACCTCTGGTAGTGGACAGTCGTTACGGTACATGCGGTAAATGTTTTTGGTAGAGCTAAGGTGTTTATGGTTGACAGGACACAGGGACAGAGAGGGTAGTAGGAGCCAGGAGCCACACCTCGTGGTGGCCCTGTGACGTGCGATGGCTCAGCATTGACGCCAGCACCGGCTTTGGTCCCTGTCTCAGTGGCTGTGCCGTTGTGGCCGTCACCGATGGGAACCTGGCACATTGCGCCAGCTGGCAGTGCCGGGCGTGGTGAAGTCGGGCAGAGTCGACAGCATGACAGCTTGAACGGAAGAGAAATCGGGCACAGAGACGGGGTCGGCCTTATTTACGTCAGCATCTATTCAAGTTTCTCTGTAGAAAGACCTATAAATGGCCAGTACGCCCCTAAGAAGACGCTCCGTGTCACTGGCCCTCAGGGATGTGCAAATGGACCACGCGGAGATACCCCTGGCACCCCCTGGGGCGGCTGTACTCAGCAAGTGCTGGGGGGTTGCAGAGAGGGGGTGTGCAGACGGTGCCGCCACCGTGGAAGCAGTCTGGCAGGTCCTCAGACATTAGTGGCAGGGCCCCCGCGTCGCCGGCAACCCCACTCCCGGGTGTATGCCCACGGGGAAGGAAGGCACAGTGCACACGACACTGGTTTGCAGCGCCCAGGCACCCACCGCTGGATGCGCGGGCAGCGGTGGCGGCGGGCCTGTGCAGCGTGACGGCGTCGCTCGTGGGAGGAGCCAAGCCCTGGCACGCCCTGCAGCACGGATGGGCCTTGAAGACGCAACGCCGGACGAAAGAACCCAGTCGCAAAAGACCACGTGTTCACGACGTCACTCCTGTGGGTGTCCAGAGCAAGCACAGCCTCAGAGACCAAGGGGGTTGGTGGCTGCCGGGGCTGGGGGCCGGGGGGCCGGGGACCAGAGGCCAGAGGCCAGGGGCCAAGGTGTCAGGGAGCAGGGCCGGGGGCTGGCTTCATTTTGGACTGATGACAACGATCTAAATTGATCGTGGACGGTCATACACCGCGAAGGCTCTAAAGCCACTGAGCTGTGGCCATGACAGGTGAGCCGGATGCAGGGTGAGCCCTGTCCCAGCAACGCTGTTGGGAAGAGTCCCGGCCCTTTGAGATAGAAACGTCCTCTTGCTTGTGCGTTTCCGTTTAAAGAAGTGATTCGCGAGGCTGTGGTACTGTCACTTTAAGTTCTTTACTGACACCTGTCCCAGAAGCATTGCTTGGTGGCACGCGGTCTCCAGGGTGCTTGTTGGAGCCACCAGCAGCCTGAGTGGCGGCCCAGGGCACTTTGGGTGCGGGAAGGGTGGGGTTCCTGATCCGAGGGGTGGTGAGGAAGCAGAGGTCAGGTGGCCTTTCTGGGGGCGACGTGCTGTCTGAGGAGAGGAAGTGGAGAGACACGGTTGTTGTGGGGACTGCTGCCGTCCGGTCCCCTGGCCACCGCGCATTCCCCGCAGCTGCCCGAGAGCACAGCCAGGAGCCCCTGCCCCACAGAGACTGGCGTTGCCCGTGGCCACCTGGTGGCCTGGCGCAGGAGACACCGAGCCGGTCAGTGCAGGGGACTCCGAGCTGATCGAAGGCGCAGGGGACGCCGAGTTGGTCAGTGGCGCAGGGGACACGGAGCTGGTCCAAGGCGCAGGGGAAGGCGGACGGGCGCTGCGGGAGGCTGGGCGGCCAAGGGACGCCCTTGGCTCCAGGCCCGGGACTGCCTGCCGCCCTGCGTTGCCCCCTCGACCTGCTGTGGCCCAGAGGGTTTGGGGTCCCACCTGCCTCCCTGTGGTGCCAGGGCGGGCTCGCTGCGGGAGGGCGGTGGAGGCCGGCACCCCAGGGCGCCCTCGGCCTGTGGACGGCACAGCAGCAGCAAGAGGACCCGGAGCTAACGTGGGTCTCTCTGGGTGCAGTGGAGCTGACTCCCTATCACAGGCTGAAGCGCAGGAGCCCGGGGTTGAAGGTGCCTCACCCCGAGGAGCAGGAGCTGTGAGTGCCGCTGGCCCTGCCCACCGTGGGTGGGGGTTGCAGGGCATGCTTGGGGACAGCCCCACACCTGGTGGCGGGCGCTGGGTGGGACGTGGGCCAGGCTCGGCTCCGTGAAGGAGGCGTCACCTGGGTGGACCCTGCATCTGTCCCCCCTGCCTTGGGCTCCCTGCCGCGCCTGGGGCGCACAGATGGCGGGCCCCACCCACGGCCGTGCGTCCCCCGCAGGATCCCCTTCTTCAAGTTCTGCTACCAGTGCGGCCGGTCGGTCGGGGTGCGCCTGGCGCCCTGTGCGCGCTGCTACGGCATGCTGGCCTGCAGCAAAAACTGCAAGACCAAGGCCTGGGCCGACTTCCACAAGCGCGACTGCAGCGTCCTGGCCTCCATCGGTGAGCCGCCCGGCCCTCCGCCCCGTCTCTCGGCTCCCAGGCGTGCCTGCGTGGGCACGGGGCGCTGGACCAGCCCGGCCCTTCTCAGGCGCGGTGGACGCCACGTCCCGTGTGCCCAGGGCTCCCCGGGGAGGACCCGCTGGACTCCTGGGTCCCCTGCTGGGCACACATTCCCACGGGCCACCAGCACTAGGCCTCGGGGTCCCTACAGAAGGCTCCTCCAGGCCACCCCCAGGTGTCTCTGGGCCTGTAGGTCAGCGACTCTGCCCCACAAACACCCTCCTCCCCTCCCCTCCTCGGAGCCTGTCCTTGGCGGGGGTGGAGGGCTGGCCGACCCCTGTCTTTGGGCTGTGTCCCCAAAGCCCTTCTTCTCTGAGCTCTGACACATGCTGTCACCTCAGTTTCTCCCTCTGTGAAATGGGGCTTTGATAATAGGCCCCACTGTGAGGTGCACCCCAGGTCTGGTCACAACTAGCTCGGCTTGGGGACCTCAGGGCCGGGGCTGGGGGCTGTGAGGCCCGTGTCTGAAGAGCAGCCCAGCTGACATTGTCCCTGCCACGTACCCCACGCGTGTGAGCACAGAGCAGACCTGCGCGTCCCTTCCCGGGGCGCTGGTCACCCAGTGCAGGGCTCCACTCCGGGTGCACCGCCACGAGGGGTCGCTGGCTGGGTCTGGGCCTCTCACTGCCTCCCCCCTGCCAGTTCCCTGTCAGGCAGCCTGTCTGGAGGACGGGAGCCCGAGGGTGCAAGTCTCTCAATAAGGACGTGCTCGAGGCGGCGGCGGTCATCTGCCAGCGCCCGCTCCTCGGCCACCTCGGGCTGCCGCCCGGCTCCGGCCGGCCTCACGCAGGAAGTCTGCACCCCCGACCCCACAATAAAGTGTGTCCACTCAGTGTCTTAGCCCTTTCCGCCCACACGGGCAAGCGCAGCGCCTCCCGCGGGCCGGCCACTGTCAGGCGGGTGGGGGGACTGCGGCGGCTCGAGGGCCCTGCCTGTGCCTGGGGTGTCTGGGGGCTTCCCAAAAGCCACGGCCCCACTCCCCACGCCCCGCTCAGAAGGGCCGGGCAGGGCTGCCCCGCTGTCCTGCCCACAGCTCCTGCCCTCATCCCTGGCTTCTCCCCTCCACGTGCACTTGCTGCCTGCGCGTGCTGGGCCTCGTCCGGGGGACAGTGGATGTGGAACTCGCCCATGAGGTGGAGGAGGGGCTGGAGCACGGCATGACTGGGGGGTGGGGCAGGGAGGAGGGGAGGGGAAGGGGTCTGAGGGCCCAGTGGTGGGATGCGGTGGGGCGGGGTGGGGAGGGGTGGCAGAGCCTGGGGCGCCCACCCAAGGCAGCGCCGCCCTGGCTTCGCCTGTTTCCAGCCCCCTGTCGGGAAGTTTGCTGGGGCTCCCGGGCGGAGCTCCTGTAAGGGGTGTGCGAGACACGCCAGGCAGAGGGGACGAGGACCGTGTGTTGCTCCGCAGCCAGGCGGCTTTGTCCCCCAGCATCATTCAGTCCCGGCAGAGGCTGAGTCACGTGACTGCGGGCAGGCTCCTGGCTAGGGAGGGCCTTTCTGGCGAGGGGCTGCGGGGTGGGGCGTGGACCCCGACAAGGGCTGTGGGTGGCTCCTGCTGCACGGAGCACTTCTGAATTCAAGCGAGTCGTGTACCAGTTAGTTACGTGCAGAGGAGGCAATGGCCGACGTCTGTCCCAGCACCCGGAGTGACGCCACTCGGTGCGTGGCCCCGATCCCACCCGCGTGCCTGCACACGCACACGCGCACGCACACGCACACGCGCGCACACACCTGTGCACGGCACACGCACACGCGCGCACAGGCCGTACATCCTCAACGAAGCCATGGACGTCCACGCGGTTAAACATTTCTCTGCAACATCATTTTCCCCAAATGAGAGTTTTATTCTCTGCCCTGCACACGGCACCTGCTTGTTAGGAAAACCGGATGGAGACGGTGCGACAGCCTAACCTTCCACGCGAGGACAAACACCCTGAGCACGTTGGGTTCCGCTCGGTGGACAGACGCGCGTGCACACGCCCTCGACACCCCCACGCACACGTGCGTGCTTTTTCGTGCCCCCCCGTCGTTGACTTACAATGGTCACGGCCTTAAGTGGCCTTTCTAACCCGTGTGCACCGGGTCACCTGGTGTCTGCCCAGCATTTAGGCTGCTCGCTCACTCATCAGACGTGCCGCACACACCCCACCGCACCGTGCTCACGGCAGAGCCCCAGCTGCCGGCCCGGGCCGGGCACAGAGCCGGCCCTCGACGCCGGCCAATGGGGCGGCCCAGGCGGCAGGTGGCGCAGGCCGCTGCGCCTCACGTCCCTGCCCACGCTGCGCACAAGGTCTGGCTGCGCTGCGGTGGGCCCCAGGCCCTGAGACGTGACGCCCAGCCCGGCCTGCCTTCTCTGCCTCAATGGCTCTTCCTTTATCCCTCCCGGCACACTGGCTGGTGCCGTCAGCGCTGGGTGAAGTGGCAGTGCCAGGCTAACCTGTGACTGTGTAAGAACGCTTTCAGCCACCAACTTCTCGAAAGGACACAGGCGTCACGGCGTTCTGGCACAGCCGTCACTCCGGCGTGAGCCCGACTCTGCATTGGACTGCACGTCTGTCCGTCCGCCCGCGTGTTGAGTGGACGGGGGCCCTTCGTGTGTGTGTTTTACTCACGTGGTGACGCGCCCACACCCGCCCGGCCTGCCGTCTCTGTCCCTGGCCAGGCTGACTGCCCTGCGGTTCAGGCCACCTGGGGCCCACGGCTCACTCTCTCAGGAAGCTGGGTCATGTGTCCCTTCAGAACGTACCAGAACCGTGGCCACCTCTCCCCTGGTGTCCAGGGACGGTGGCCCGCGCCCGACTCTGTACCGAGCTCTGTGCCAGTGCCGTGGAGGGGCTGGCCCCGCCAGCCTGTGGTGTGTCCTTTTGTCTGTCCCCGCCCACAGCGCCGGCCACAAGCTCCAGGCCAGAGTGGGGGTGCAGCCAGGCCTGCCACTGCCGCTCGCCACAGCAGCCTGGCCCGGCCTTCAGACCCTGGGGACAGCCGCGCCTGCAGCCATCCCTGTAGCCAGCTTTCCCCTTGTCAGACTCGGCCGGTCCAGCTCGGAGGAGGCAAGGCCCGACACTGCCCGTGAGCGCGGGGCAGAAGGGGGCCTGG
>NW_011889072.1:110860-122664 GCF_000151845.1 Pteropus vampyrus | reverse complement strand
GCGTTTCTGCCGCGTGGCTGCCTCTGGTCCTCGGCGGCAGCGTCTCGCGTTCCGTGGCCGGCACGTCGCCGTGGCCGAGGCGGCAGGGCCACCGTGTTGTCCTTGGTGGCCGTAGTGCTGTGTCCGGGGGCAGCGGCTCCAGCCCCGGGGCGCACGTGGGCCGCTGCCTCCCCCACGCCGAAGCGTCGCGTCCACGGTGCGGTCCTTCCATCCAAAGCTTGTTTTTTGTTGTTTTGTTTTCCGTGGGGGTAGCTAAGGCCGGGCGCCATTCACACCGTCTCTCGTCCCCACCCTGGCAGCCGCCCACCTGCTCCTGACCCTGAAGATTCCAGAATGTGCCCAGATGGACTCAGGCAGCCCGTTTTCCTGGACGCTGGGCTGGGCTGGGCTGGGCGGGCAGGGCCAGTCCTCCAAGGTGGGCCGTGGGCTGTCCTGTGCCAGATGCTGCTCACTGTGGCTCCTCCCGGACAGGGAAGTGCGTGTGCATCTGTCCCAGGGTACCGCCTAGCAGCCCCCAAGGCATGCGGGCAAGTGCCAGGTGCCCAGAGGCATCTCCTCCAGCCATGACCGGGTGTGAGTGTCCCGCAGCTGAGCCAGATCCGAGGCTGCCCACCGCCCAGGGAGGGGACACGGCCACTGCACGGCCACCGGACGCCAGCATGGTGCTTCAGCTCCTGATCTGCAGCCTCCGGGAGGTCCTGCTGCTCACGCCCCATCGGGATCTACAGCGCTTTGAGGGCGCCCCCCCACAAGTGAGCTCTCCCCCGTAGGGCACCCCGTCTGCCTTCTGGGGGGCTCTGCCCCTCACACCCTGCTGCCGGGCCCCCAGCACTCCAGGCCCCAAAACGCAAGATGCTTTGCTGAACGTGTGCCCGGATGCTGGCGGGGGGGGGATGCCCAAATAAAGTGACCTTCGGCGGCCGTGTCCACGTGGGCTGCCAGCCTCTGGCCCAGGAGCTGGGCCCTGTGCGCAGTGGCTCCTGGGGGAGGAGTGAGCAGGGGCCTCAGGGTCACGCGGCAGTCTCTGCTTGGGGAGGCGGGCGGCTGGGGCGGGGGTCCCGCTCTGCTGAGGGGTGTCAGGCGTGGCCGGTGGGGCTCCAGGGCAGACCGGGCCCCCGGGGACAGCGCTGGTGCCTATGCCCCGGCCTCCTGGGCATCTCCGAGGCCGTGTGGGGAGTGGACCTTCCCGGCATGTGTGTCCAACAGGGCAGGGCTGTGCAGAAGCCCCGGCGCTTCCTTCTCCAGGGCGCCCCATGGGCCTGGGGAGGGACGTGGACGTGCAGACCCTGCACTTGGCAGCCTGGCGCCACACCCCTGGACGGAGCCCCTGGCACCTCCCACAGGCCCTGAGCCACACCTGCTGCGCACAGCCCTCAGGCACGGCCTCCTGCCGGGCTGTGCAGGAAGGGGCCACAGCACACACACGACACACGAGGTCTCCAGCCGTTTATTTATTCGCGGACTCACAGAACACACGTCGCCCGCTGACACTGTGCGGCAGGACGCAGCAGGCCTGGTCACTCCCTAGCTGGTGACCGTGGCAGGGCCGCCCGTCCAGCGATGCGCGCAGAGCGGGGCCGAGCACGGGCCTCCTCCGGGCCATCCCTGAGCCGCACAGCTGTCCTGGTGCATGGGCGGCCACCACCCCAGAGTCCCTGAGAGTCCAGCTGGCCCTTGCTCACAGGGGAGGAGGCCCGGGCCCAGCCCCCACCCGACGCTAGCAGGGTTATTATGGGGTGGGTGTGCCTGTGGACTGGGCTGCCTGGTGGGGCAGAGGCTGGGAACCTTGGACCCCACACACCCGAGGACCATGCCAGGGGCTCTGACCAGCGGCCAGAGGCCTCCCTGACCCCTTGAGGAAAAGCAACGCAGCACTACATGGCCTGCTCGGCCGCACTGGCGAGGCTGGGCTCAGCAGGCCCGGGGCCTCGAGGGCCGCCTGCCCCTTGCCTGAGCCCCTCCCCAGCGCCTGCGTGAGCAGGGGTGAGCCTGGATCCCGGGCCGCGGACCTGGCCCAGGTCCCTCTAAAGCTATCTGGGAGGAGCTGAGAAAGCAGCTCTCGGCGAGCGAGGATGGGAAGCACGTGTGAACGTCTGCATACCTGGAAAAGCCCTTAACTGTCACAGGCCCCGGCTCCCTGCAGCCAGCGGGGCCAAGGAGGGGACCAGGCGTCCCTCTGGCCTGCAGTGCCAGGACTTGCTGGCCCTGAGCTGAAGTTTCACCCAGCATCCACGTGGCCAGGCGACAGCCACAGGCCACTTCTAGCCCTGGCCCGTGTCACCCTGAGCTGGGACCTGACTCTCGGTCTGGGTGGGGACAGGAGGCAGGAGAATGGCCAGGCTGCTGCTCCCTACAGCTGGAAGTCCTTGTGCAGGCCACGGACCTGGCCCTGTGTGTGTGGGGACACCTGGGTCCCCTCTGCAGAGGCCTGGGCCTGCTCTCCTGGGATGGCCAGGAGCAGGACCCCACCCTGCAGATGACCGATCACAGAGCCCAGGGTGCAGGGCTGGGCAGGCTGCAGCTCGCCACACACCCAGGGCCACCTGTCGCTCACCCGTGGCAAAGACGAGGCCTGGGAGAGCCACCTCGCCAGACAGGCGCTCACACTGACACGGGGCTCCAGGGCCCACAGCATGACGGGTGGGGGCCCTGGCTGCACAGGAAGGGCTCATGCATAATCTCAGAGGCCCCGTGAGATCCCGGATGGGCGGAGACCCCGATGCCCTCAGGGATTCTCGGGGTGCGGCAGGGCGGGGGCCCCTGGCTCCCAGCGGGAGAGGAAGGCACAGGCCTGCTTACTCTCCAGCCGGATGCTGTTCCGGCGCCTCCTCTCAGGCCTGACTGCTTCTGTGAGAGTGTGGGAGCTGGGCGTGGGGAGCACGGGCAGGCGGGCGGCCACCAGCATCCCCAGCATCCCTGAAATGCACATGGCTTTGGGGGACATTGCTTCTAGCTGACCTGAGGGCCTCATACAAAGTTAAGAGCCAGGGTGACCGGCAAGGCCAGGCCTGGGGTCCAGTGCCACTCGGCCCGCCCCCAGCGCACTCACAGAGCAGCGGTCTCTCGCTGTCCCTCCCCGTCCTGCCCCAGGGCCTCCACCCAAGGGAATTAAATATTGTCTGTCTCATGTTTTGGCAAAGTCAGTCCTTGGCCTCGGTCCCTGGGGCCGGGGGCAGTTACCGCCACTGGGGCCTGGCCACTGAGAGGACCAGGGCGAGGAGGAGAAGCAGGAGGGCCGTGCGGGGCTGGGGACAGCCGGCAGCCGAGGTGTCCTGGCCCTCCCGCTCCGACAGGCCAGGGAGGGCATGGGTCAGAGTCGTCCGCGAGCTGGAGCTCTTCCTGTCGACAGCCCGGCTGCAGACGTCATCGGGGCAGCTGTCACCACTGCCGGAGCCGCTGCCCTCGTCACCTGGGGACAAGAGGAGGTTCAGGCCACCCCGCCCTGCAGACCCCAAGTGCAGCGTCCCCGTGTGTGGTCTCCCATGCCGGGTGACGCCAACTCCCCCGACCACGGGTGACTCCCTGCCATTGCCAAGGCTGGATGGACAGCCTGGCCAGGTCTCATCCGTGCTCGGGGACGGACACGTGGAGGGTGGGGTGCTGGGCGGCAGCAGCGCCCTCAGAGCCACTGTGGGGGCCCGGGGCCTCCGCACGCCTGCGCGACCCTTGGCGCCCGGCCTCACTGGTGTCCTGGAAGTCTGCGTCCTCGCCGTGGTAGGCGCTGCGCAGCCGGTTGGTCATGACCTTCAGCTGCATGATCTGCTGGCGGATGGTCATGTCGGGCTTGGTGATGTCCACCTCCACCTCGGGGTTGTTGATCTGGTTGGCCAGGCCGTCACCCATCACCTCAGGGAGATACCTGGGGGCCGGAGGACAGGCCCTAGATGACTGCCCGGTCTCTGCAAAGAGGCACCACCCTAGCCTGCCCTCCTATGCGCTTTTCTGCCCGGGAGGTGGCAAGCCTGAGATCCCCAGAGACCCCCGGTGGCTGTCAGGGGCCGACACGAGCCCACGCAGACCCCACAGTGCAGGTGTGGATGGCTGGGCACGGCGTGTGCCGCGGCGAGCTGGCGCGAGGCAAGGGTCTGGTCCTCGTCCCAGCTCTGCGTGCCCCCGTGCGCACAGAGCCGGTACTACGCGCCGAACGGGGTCCGGCTGAGGCTGCGAAGGGTGGCCTGTGGCCGGCCGCGCGGCACCTACCGGCCCTTGGCCACCCCGTTCCAGCAGCGGTCGTCACTGGCGATGCTCATGGCCATTTTCTCGCTGCACAGTGTCCCTGGGAGGCTGACCCAGAAGTCCTGGGCATCACGGAGCTGGGCCCTGGCCTCAGAGACCTGTGGGGCAGCAGTCAGGCCACTTGGCGCCCTGGCCCAGGCTGCCCTCGCCCCTCGCCCCCCGCCCGCTGCCCCGCAGGGCCTGGCTGGCCGAGGGTCCCTCACCAGCTTCTCCAGGGCGCCCGTGGGCGGCTTCTCCGGCAGCTCCAGCTTCTGCCAGCGCTGCTTCTCCTCGGGCCCAGGGCCCTGGGGGTTCACCTTGGGGTTCCCGCAGCCCTGAATGACCTGGGGGAGACCACAGGGTCCTGGAGGGGCACGAGGCCACATCTGGGGCACCCCCCCACGCCCACCGCACCCTCCTGCTCGAACCTTGGCCGTGAGCGTGTCCCTGTTGTCTCGGAGGGTGTTGATGGCCTCCGCCAGCCACACGTGCACACTGCCCAGGACGCGCTCGGCGCCGGAGGGGCCCCGGAACTTGTCAGTGATGAGCACCGTGGAGTCTGGCACAGGCGTGAGCACAGGGAGCACTTGGTACGTCTGCGCACCCACGCCGACATGCCGGTGCACACGTGTCGACACGCATGCCCATGCTGGCCCACCCCACGTCAGCTCACGGACACGTTAGCGCCCAGGAGCTGACGTGTATGCGCGTCGGCTCGTTTTGAGCCAGCTCACGGACACGTTAGCGCTCGTGTGTTAGCATGTACGTCGAGCACGGGTACGTGAGTTTGCAGGCGCACTGGCACACACGACTAGCCCACCACACGCACGCTGTCCCGCTCACGCATGTCGGCACGTTTTCACGAGGGCGCACCGTATTGTCACACGTATACACGAACACACGTGTGGTGGCATGTGCTGGTCCACAGGGTCGGCGCGTTGGTACTTATGTGTGCCGCGTGTGGGCATGCCGAGCCATCTCATGTCAGCACGTGTACGTGTCTGTCCGCGTGTTAATGGGGTGCATGCTGGCTCCCCTCCTGCCAGCAAACATGCACGCGCTAGTGCACACGTGTTAGTGTACATGCTGGTGGCCCCCTCGCGGCAGCACATGTGCACGTTAGCATGCACGTGTTGGTACGCACACAGATTCGCCCACTATGTGGCAGCACATGTACATGTGAGCCGACCCGCCATACATCAGCAGAGTACGTGTTAGCTCATGCGTGTGTTGGCCGGCCCTGTCACAGACACGTTGGCACATGTGCACGTTGGTCCATCACGTGTCACACACGTGTTGGCGTGTTTGCGTGCTAGGCTGCGTCAGCACATGTCCATGTTGGCCCGCCGTGTCGCACAGCATGCACGCTGTGATGCTCGGTGAGGAAGGGCAGGAACTGTGACCCCACAGGGCTCTCTCCCAGGCAGCTGCACACATCACACTCCACCCAGGACGTTCAGAAGGGACCCTTTACCCCCTGACCCCAGGGACCACCTGCCTCCCGAGGCCCCGGCCACTCTCAGGGAGGTGGCAGGGACGGCTCACCCAGCAGGTTCCTCCACTCGGCGTCCAGGTCGGCCTGGTTGGCCAGGCAGCCCTTGAGCACGTTGAGGCAGTAGTCGGGGCACGGCCGGACGCTGGGCACCCCCAGGCAGTGTGCGCAGTACACCAGCTTCATGATGGCCCGCGAGCACTCGGGGCCCAGTGGCACCTGGGGGCCAAGGCAGCCTGAGCACCTCATGGCCGGGGCCCAGCCCCCCAGAAGCCCCAGGGCGGGGGCTCTGGACGGAAGTCAGGGTGCCCTGGCTCCGCCCTGACCGCAGTGAGACCTGGCTTGGCTCTTCTTGGGGGCCCTGTCTCTTCCCAGGTAGCCCGTGGGCCGGTCCTGGGGGTGCTCACCCCGATAGTTGCTGCAGTCACAGAGCCGTGACCCCCTGTCCACTGCTGTCACTGACCCTCCCAGGAGAGCCATCCCATAGCACCCCCACCATGCAGACAAGGGGACAGAGGCTCGGGGTTGGGGGGGGACTTGCTGATCACTCCGGCTGGAGGGGGAGGCGGCTCATACCCAGGGCTGTGCGGGCCTGGGGCCGGTGGGTGTGCCATGGGCTGCCCAGTGGTGCGAGGCACCCTTGGACCCCATCCCGCCTCCAGCACACGTGGCTCCTGCTCTGGGCCCCTGACCGGGCAGCGGGCTCAGTGTCCGGCCCTGGGCCCTTCTCTCTTCCCTTCCCGCCCGGACCCAGCCTGGCCAAGGATGAGACTGGACAGTGGGTGGGCCCGAGGGGCGCCCGAGAGCCCCGGGCAGCTCTGCTCACCTGGGCCACCTTCCGGATGACGTCGCCGGCCACGCCCAGGCCCTGCACGAAGGAGCGCGCGGCCACGAAGGCGCGGGTGGCCCGTAGGCGCAGCTCGCGGGGGGCGTCGCCGAAGGGCCGCAGCGCCCTCGGCCTGCTTGCTCAGGCAGTCCAGGTACTCGTCCGGCAGCAGCAGGTGAGGGTGTAGCTGCCTGATCAGGCGTTCGAGCAGCCGGGCCCAGAACTCGGCCAGCGTGTCTTCAAGGTGCAAGTGGGCCCCGCGGTAGTAGAGGCGCAGGTCGGCGTACAGTTCCGGAAGGCCTTGGCACCTTGAGCGTACAGCTCCCTGAAGCGCAGGGAAAGGTGTCCTGCAAGCGCCCGCTCCGACGCGTTCAGCAGTGCTGTAGTGAACTGGGCAGGGGGGCGACCGTGAAGCCCTCCGTGGGCCCTGCCCTCCCTCCCACCCACCCCGTGCTGCGGCCGCTGGGCCCGGCTTAGGGACTCTGCCCAGGACACCGCACAGGGCTGCCCACACGAGACAGACCCAGGAGTGCTGGGTGTCTGGTGGCCCCAGAAGGAGCCCTACCCACCCCTCCCTGGGTGGCCAGGGAAGGCTTGCTCTGAGTCATCGTCAGAGGTGCAGAGATGGCACGGCTGACCCAGTGGGGACAGTGGACGCTAATGAGCTGAGGCCCACGAAAGGTGGCCAGGCTCGGCAGCCACGTGGGAACGACGTGGGGTTCCCGGGAGCCTGCGGGACCAGGTGCTGTGGGCAGTGCCCGGGAGCCAGGGTCCACGGGCCTCGCGTGGGAGCCGTGCGGGAGCCTGCGGGACCAGGTGCTGTGGGCAGTGCCCGGGAGCCAGGGTCCACGGGCCTCGCGTGGGAGCCGTGCGGCTGCCTGTCGGCCTCGGGGGCCCAGGCCCAGTTCACTGCCCCGCCCCCACCAGCACCTTCTTCCCCCACAGAGTCCTCAGGCCTCCATCTCAGCTCAGAGGCCACTCCCTGGGGAGCCCGCCTACTGCATCCACTGGGGGTGTCAGCATGTCGCCCCGCCATTCACTGTTTAGGGCCCTCCGTCCTCTGCCTGGGATCGAGGTGACAGCCTTGGGGGGCTGGGAATAAATGAGTCCACCACGGCAGCTGCCCCAGGGGCATGAGGCCCAAAGCAGGGGCCTGGAAGTCCCCCCACCCCGACCCAGGGCAGGCCCGTTGGCTGCAGCCCCTGCTGGCCCGATCTCAGCCCCCACGCCAAGCTCCCTGGCTCCAGGCCACCTGGTGGCCAGCAAAGGCCGGTCCCTGGTGGGCGCTCAAGAGAAGTCCCCCGGTGACAAGGAGCCACCTCGAGGGCAGAGGATTCCTTCTAAGGGGCCGATGAAAACAATGGTTCTGCACTCAGTCCCCAAAGACCCACCCGTGTCGGCCTGCACTACCCGCCAGGTGGACGCGGGGGCCTCAGACTCGGGGGCTCACGGCTCCCCTGCCTGTGGACAGCCTTCTGCTACTGGACCCCCAGGCCCTAGCCACGCAGCACTAGCCCCGTCCCCAGCCCTGTGCGCCCGGCTCCCATGGGGTCAGCGTCCACGCACCGTCAAAGCCCCGCAGCTGGGTGGCCAGCATGGCCTGCAGGGCGCGGCCGCTGTCCAGGAGCGCGGTCTCCAGCTCCGTGCGGCTGCGGTTGGCCAGATTCTCCTCCATCTCGCTGGTGCAGCAGGTGTAGCCCTGGGGGCAGATCCGCAGGTGCTCACCTGTAGGGGGGGTGCGTGTGAGGGGGCGTGGAGGGAGGCTGGAGGCGTGAACTCCCACAGAGGCGGCTGCGGGACCAGGAGGCTGGCCTCAGGCTGGGGGACCGCCTGGGCAGAGCGGCCTGTGCACAGCTCGGGCGGGGGCCGGGAGGGGCCGGATGGCTCCAGCGTGGTGCCGAAGGCTGGGTCCCAGGCAGGGCGTCACATGTCACCCCCGCCGGGCGCTCCAGCCCCCAGCCTTGCCCTGCTGCGAGCATGTACTGAGGGGCCGTCCCAGGTCACACCTGCAGCCCACTGCAGAGCGGCCTCGGGGTCCCGTGTTTGGGCTGGGGTGGGCTGCCGGGCGCAAGGCTCCCTGGAGCTGAGGACTGAGAACAGTGCGGGAAGAAGGACCCACAGGGCAGGGCGGTCTCAGCCTCCTGTCCCCAGTGCCGCCTGGGGCTCAGGCTCCCACTGAGCAGGGGCCCTGACCTGCAGGGGTGCCCGGGGACAGGCAGTTCTGGGCTGGCCAGAAGTAACGGCCCGAAGGGCACACAGGCCTGCTTTGGGGGGGGGAATGCGACACGCCTGTGCCCCCCTCGGGTGTCTGCCCCTCCTCTGCACCTCCAAAGCCCCGTCAGCCCTCGTGCCGTGGCCTCTGGCACCGCTCACAGCAGCACCGTCTCCGTGTCCCCGTCACGGTTAAGGACAGGCAGAGTCCCCAGACCCCGGGGAAGGGGGCACCTGCGGGGTGGGGCGCTGTTGGCTACTTAACATGCAGGCGTGAGAGGAAGCCGGTCCCAGCTTCCTAAGGCGGCGGTGTTAAGCCGGGTGCTGCGATGCCGTTTTACGGACCAGGAAGGTTGAGGTTCCCGTCCAAGTCACACCGCGAGGGGCCGGCTGCACTCGCTGGGCTGCCCGGCAGCTCTCCTCACAGCCCCCCTGACCCAGCCCACTGCCCGCCACGCTGCGTCCCGGTGCCCGGGCAGAGGCCGTGTGGGGCTGGAGGCAGAGTGGCCCGGGCAGAGCTCCCAGGTGACCCGGAGAGGCCCGGGTGGGGGCTATGAGACAGTAGTTACCTGGTCGCCCCCAGGCCGAGCTAGCCCTGAAGAGCCTGCTGGGACAGCCGGGTCAGACCAAGTTCACCCCACACGCAGAGCCCCCGGGGAGGTTGAGACACGCGAGCAGATGGAACAGGGAGCCATGTCTGGGCTCGGCCGAGGCGCAGTGTGGGCATCGATGTGCCAGCAGGAGGGGGTGGGAGGGCCGCAGGCTGCTGCACACAGGCGACTGGAGGCCGTGCCAGAGGGCCAGGAAGGGACAGCCACCCCCCCACCCCCCGACACGGGCCTGCCCTGAGCAGTCTCCCTCCCCAGGACCCGGACGCCCTCTGCTCCCAACGCCTCTCTCCTTGGCCCAGGCCTGGTCCACCGCCTCTGTTCCCGGGGCCATCAGACAGACAGGAGCAACAAGACCGCCTGCGTGCCCACCCACCGGAGAGCCCCAGGCCTGCAGGGCTGTGGGAGTCAGGGGTCTGGGACCCGACCTGGGGCGAGCAGGCGCTTTCAAGCCAGCCGTGGGTCTCCTGGGAGCCAGCTGGGGTGAAAAACAGAGCCTGGCGGAGAGGGGCACCCCCATCCCTGTCTCCCTTCTCTGAGTGGAGGGGCAGGCACTCCAGACAGGTAGGGCTGGGACATGAGAACACACCCCGCTCCAGCTCAGCTTTCACTGTCCTGTGGCCTTGGACCGGGTAGAGCAGTGGCTGTGTAAGGGCTGCATGTCCCCAACCAGGAGAGACCTGGGTCCCTCATCCCATGCTGGTCAGAGGTCCCCTCACCCTGCCAGCTCCCACCCTGAGCCGCAGGGACCGGGAGAGCACAAGGACCTTGTCCCGCTGCTCGGACCCACCGGGCTCCTGGCAGTGCTCGGAGGCGGGCGAGGGGGGAGCTGGGGGGTGCCCTGGGGGAGGAGAGTCAGCAGGTGCCAGCCTAGGGCCTCCAGCTAACACCCTGGGCTTAGCTGTGACAGGCACCCAGGCCAGGCTGGCTGGGTCACGGGCAGCGGGCGGATTGCAAGGGCGTAAGCGTTCACAGGCCAGAGGGACAGCACCGCCAGCTGCTGCCCTCCCTGCAGAACCCTCCTGGCCCCGAGCAGACCCACCCTGTCTGGAACCTTCCATTCTCACGGACGGGAGACAGGCAAGGACAACACACCCCGGGCACAGGGCGCCCCTGGGAGGGGACCACCTCGCCCAGCCGCCTGGTGACCTGTGCTGTTCCGGCAGCCCCAGCACAGCCCCCGTCCCTCCCTCCCTCCTCGGACACACACGGGAGTGAAGACACGGAGCCAGAGCCCGGACGCCGGCCTGAGGCCCCGGGCAGGCTGGGCCGAGGCGGCCCCCGAGCCCGCTGTGGGGCGGACGCGGTGGCTGGCAGTCAAGGCACAGAAGCTGTGCGCTTCCCTTCTGCCCGGCCCTGGCCCAGCTCGGCCTGGGCCGCAGGCCATCTGTTGGCCCTGGACATGGGGTGGGCAGGGGTGGCCCCCGCAGGACGCCCCGTGTACCTTCTGAAAGCAAGCCTGTCCCTCCTGGTCAGAGCCAAAGCGTGCTGGGCGGGGCGGGGGCGGGGGCGGCGGGCGAGGGGCTGAGCTCCCTGGCCCTGGAGGCGTGTAAGCCAGACTCTCCACGTGCAACTGCGAACCTCTCCGCCCCCAAACCCCGACCTCCTCTCTCAGCTCAATACTGGGAGGAAGGGGCAGCCCGGGGTGGGGTCTGGACCTGCCCCCCACCCTGGCGGCCCTCCTGCACTCCCCACTGGGATGGGCAGCACCAGCCTGGTCCCCCTTCCCCCTGGGCCTGCCCCTCGCACTGCGGCCGCTCCCGATGGCCGCTCCCCACACGGCACGGCCCTTCCTCCTTTCTACGCTGTCCAGTCCCTTTGCTGCCTTCGGACAGCTGCCCACACTCCCCCGAAGTCTCCCTCTCCTTAGCTCTGACACGTCCTCTCCTGGGGACCCCAGGATTTTTGAGGGGGAGAAGGGAGGGCTGTCATTTCACAGCAGCTTTGCCCTCCCGCCCCCAAATCCCAAGCTCCCCAGCGCCAGACGGCCCCACCCTCTCCCCAGGTGGAAGCAGCAGCTGCGTCCTGCCCGTCTACCCCTGCAGGACCTCCTGCCGTCAGCCCAGGCTCCTCACCGACCCCCATCTGCTGTAAGGCTCACACCCTCCTGCCACCTGCTGACACACACACAGCTCCCAGCCCTCCTGTCTTGGGGCACACGGCAGCCACCCCACCAATGCAGCGAGGTCACCCCAATGCTTTAGCCCAAGACCCCCACCCCGAGAGTGGTAACCGCCTCCAAGGCTGGACACAGACTTCGCGTGTCCAGGGCCCCCAGGGCAGCCCCCTCACGAGGAGAGGGCAGAGGGAAGATGGCGCCACGCCAAGCCCATCTCTCCAGAAGCTTCCGTAGCTCACACCGGGGTGTGCAGACTGCCTGCTCGGCCCCCACTAAAGCCACATCCCAGCTGCTCTGCCCCAACCGAGCCGACCCGGCTGCCGGACAATCCTC
>NW_011889072.1:107426-108845 GCF_000151845.1 Pteropus vampyrus | reverse complement strand
GCTCCCTGGCTCCGTGAGCCGGAGGACAGATTATTACCGCCCCGCCCCGCCGCCTTCAGCTCAGAGCACACCCAGGGGTGAGGGTGGGGGTGCGGTGGGTGATGTTGGTCGCTGGACCCCTGGGTGGGCAGTGGCAGTGGACCACCTAAGAGGCCCCTCTCCCACGGACACCAACCAGATCCCCACTGCAGTCAGAACTCTCAGAGGCCACCGTCAGTCACCCTCTACCTTCAGGCCACCTCTCACCCCTGGGACCTGGGCTTCCATCCCGACGTCCTGATCTGCACCCCCAGGAGATACCACACGCCTACCCCTCCGGTCCACACCCCGTCTGGCCCAGCCCCTGCCTCCCTGTCACCACCTAGGGCTGGGGGCTCCCACCAACACCCCCCCTCCTGGCAGCCCCAGCTCTGCCCTTGCCTGTACGCTGCCTGCCGGCCGCGCTGGAGAAAACCACAACTCACCCACACAGGCCACCCTCCCCTCAGCGCGGTGGTCCCGAGTGTGTCCCCTCAGCCAGCCTGCACATGGGGACACAGAGAGACTTGTGGACAGCTCTTGAGCAAAGTGTCGTGGCAGAGGCAGCCCCAGTGCCTAAGGCCACCGACGAAGCGGGTTCACCAGGGAACTCAGGCTGCCCTGCGCCACCTGGCTCCCGCCTGGGGACGCCCTGGGCAGGCCACCTGCCAGTGGGCCCCAGGTTTGGGGGTGTCTTGGCAAGGTGGTGGGCCCTGTTGAATGTGGGCCTGGTCACAGCTCTGGCCGTAAGGCCAGACCCCCTCCACTGGCCTCTTCATGGCTGCTTCAGGGTTCACAGGTCATGGTGTGGCCTCAGGACAACTAAGGGGCGAAGGGGACCCTGGGTTTGTGTCTGCTGCACCCGTGACCCAGGTCTTGGCTGCAGGCCAGGGAGCTCTGTCTTGGGGTCTGGAGGTGAGGTGCTTCCAGAAGCCTCGCCGTCCGGGTGAAGCTCAGCCCTGCCCCAGCCGTGATGTGGAGGGCACAGCTGAGACACCCCTACACTCTATCCAACGGTGCCTCGGCAGTGATGCAGTGGGGACCCCCGGGCTCTGCACAGCTCCCCCACCCAGCTTGTTGGGGCCTGGGGCAGCCGAGGAGGCCCCAGACACGGACCAGTGCCGTCCCCTTGCCGTGTCCTTGGGGGACATCCTGGAATAGCAGAACGGGGTGCTGTAGCTCGGGGTCCTCTCCGCTGTGTTCCCCACAGACACAGCGCAGGCCCGTCCATCCACCCCGTGAATGCAGCACAGGCGGAGGCCGAAGACTCAGCTGGGCAGGAGCTCAGTGGTCACTGAAGGAGCCCCGCCCGCACCCATCACGGGCCCCCTGACTCCTGCGGCGGGGCAGTCTGTCCCGACCCAGCCACTTCCCGTGAAGCCTGGCAGCCCTCTTCAAGGC
>NW_011889072.1:103707-105461 GCF_000151845.1 Pteropus vampyrus | reverse complement strand
ACAGACAACTGAGGGGATGGAACCAGCCCTGTCCCTAGAGAGGGGCCAGCGGGACAATGACCAGGTTTCACGTGACTGGGCAAAGAGAGGCCCCTTCTGATGCAGGCTCCCTAGGACTGGCCACAGGCTAACCATGTTCGGTGTCCTGCTGCCACCGTTCTCATCCCGCTCGGACCTCTCCACAGGGCCTGCGGTGCCTTCTGGGGCGTCTGCCCATGGCTCCCTTCTGAAAACCAGCTGCCACCCTCTAGGGCCACCCAGGAGCCCCTCCTGGCTGGTGGCAGGGCCCTGTGCTGGGGACAGTGCTCCCTCACTGTGGGCTGCTCCTCCTGCGGCTCCCAACTTCCCAGGACAGGACCAACCACGCTGGGGCACAGACACCTGGAAGCAGCAGTCGATGACGGAGGGCACAGTCCTTCCCCTCCAGCCTGGACCTCCTCTGAGCCCCGCCCCGGCCCCTCCCTCCCCCGCCATTGCCGCTGGAAGACAGGGCTGTGGGAAATAACGGGCATCTCTCCAATGGCTGCTCCCCAGACGTCACACCCGACCTCCATCCTGGGACCTCGAGGAGCACCCCACCCGTGGGCACCGGTTCTCACAGCCACTCCACGCGGCAGGCACTGCTGCCACCCGCATGTGACACCTGCACCGGGCACAGAGACTCAGCGACTGGCCAAAGGCCGCACAGCCGGGGAGAGTGGGCAGGTGTGGCCTTTTATGGGGGCCCTCCCTTTTTCCGAGATGAGGGCTGCCGAGAATGGCCACTGGCTTCAAGGGACACTGGCCCTCGGAGCCCAGTGGCGCACACGGCCCTGCCTCCTCAGAGTGGCTCGCCAGCCTCTTGACTCTCCACCCTGACGATCTGTCCTCCCCACGCCGTGCACGAAACGTGCCACACACCTGAGAACTCAGGGCCTGGGGAACAGTGCAGGGCGGGGGCCCGCAAGGCAGGGGCCCCGTGAGGGCAGCACAGGGGGCTGGGCCCTCGGGCCGGGAATGGGGTGGTGGCCGTGCATGACAAGTCCCCCCTGTGGGCAGGGTGAGAAGGCCACAGCTCCCAGCAGGAGTGGCCGAGCTGTGCCAGGGGCCCCGCCTTCCCAGGCCGGTGGGGGTCTGTGCGCCACGCCAGGGGCGGGGTGGGGGCAGTGGGTGCGACTGCAAACCCCACACACCTGTCTAGACTCACTCGTGATTTCTCTGTATTTTTACTTAAAAAAGTAACTTGTGGTCGCGGGTCACTATGGCCACAGTGCGTGAGACTCCTGATGCTCCTGGCCCTGCGTTTCAGCACCTGGGACAGCGCCGGCGCAGAGGCGGCCTGGGGCAGCACCTGCGGCGTGGGGGCGGGGCGGGGCGTCCCCATCGCTCCCCATCGCTCGCACGCAGCCCCAGGGGCCCGGCGCCCTCCCTCCCCTGTGCCCTGGGCCCCTCGGCCATCTGCTGAAGCCTGCAGACCCCTTCTCAAGATACCGCTAACGAAGCAAGACGCCCGCGGAGGGCCGCGGGTGTGGTGCGGTGCGGCGCGCACCAGCCACAGCGCGGACGGGTGACCAGGGGCCGCTGACCAGAGGCTGCGGGTCCTTCCTGGCCCCAGACCCGACCCCCGCGGGCGTCTCGCAGCTGCGGTGGGTGTAAACGGGGTTCACGCTGTCTGCCACAGAGGTAAAGGGACAGCAAAGCATCGGCGGTTTCTGCCGGTGACCGAGCCCCATATCCTGGGACCTCCCTGCTGCTGGGTCGGTGACAGGAAACCC
>NW_011889072.1:96068-102642 GCF_000151845.1 Pteropus vampyrus | reverse complement strand
CCACTGTCCCGGGGCAGACTGGCCAGGGTGCTGAGGAGGCTTAGGATGCGGACAGTGCCTGCTGGGCTGGGATGTTGGTTCTGGGAGGGGCTGGCAGCACCACCGAGCATCTCGCTAGACCCGTCTTCCTTGGGGCAGGGACCATGGCCTTTCATCTGTGGCCCGGAAGCCAGCAGGGAGTGAGCACACAGTGGACAGATGGATGGACGGAAGGATTAGGTCCTGTGCCGCCTGGCCTGACCTGGCCTCCCTCCGGCGCTCTGGGCCACAAGGATGGCCCCCCAGTGCCCTGTGAGGCAGGCTCACATGGCCTCGCCCCCACCCGCTCCTCTCCAGGTGGCACCGTCCCCTGGTGCCCACACCAGCTGGACACCTGGGCAAGCCCGGGCCGGGGCGACTGGCTGGGTAAGAAGGCGGCAGGGCCTGGCCTGGGGGAGAAGCCCCTTGACAGACAGGACCCTGAGCCCTAGGCCTTCCCCACCTGCACAGTAGGTGCTCAGACCCAGCGGTGCTCCACCTGCCCTCAGACGCCCCCGTCCTGCCCTGTCCTGCCCGCTCTGGGAGTCTGGGAGGGACCGCCAGGCAATGGGCCAGCGGAGGGAAGCTAAAGGAGCCACGGCTGAGGACTGAGGCCTCAGCTCGCTCCAGGGACCCCTGACAGGGGGAAAGGAGGGGCCCAGAGCTGGGGCTCCTGCAGGGCCTCCCTTACTGGTCAGCTGCAGCCTAGGTCCTCTCCTTGGCCCCAGGGCCTGCCACGGCTGCCCTGTGTCCTGGCCAGTCCCCGGGGCTCGCCCACGCCCCAGACCCCCTCGTTGATGGAGGCCCACCTGAGCGTGCGGCTGGGCGGTCCTCACAGTGCCAGCTGCCTAGTGCTGCTCACTCGCCTTCAGCCTGCTTCCTGCCCTCGGTCTGGGGTCTCAGGCCGGTTTGCAAGCAGCCTGGGCCCCTCCTGTGCCACAGCCAGCGCCTCCTGAGACACAGCAGGGGCAACGGGCGGGGCTCTGGTCCCCTGGGGGCCAAGGTCAGAGCTGAAGGCGAGGGAGCAGGATGGATAGAGCCCCTGGGGGCTGGCCTGTCACCCAGCCAAGCCTCCAGAACCCAGGGAGCATTTAGCACAAATGAGCAGCATGAGCAACGCGCCTCCTGGGCTGGGCCCCGGGCAGGTGGCTGCCTCCCTCCTCTCTCGGCTCCTCCAAGCCCCACCCGGCCTCCCGGCTCCTCAGCAGCCCCCACCCCCTCCCCTTGAAGTCCACCTGGGGCCCAACACCTGCCCTGCACAGTGTCCCGTGCTTGGAGGCCCTCCCACGTGTAGGTGGGAACCCTGAGCCTGTCCAAGGCTCACCGAGGCCAAAGGCACAATTGTCTCAGCCAGGTTTCCCCTGACTCTCATGAGGGTCTTAACCGGCCCCTTCACATCCTCCCCGGTTCCCGGACGAGCCACACGGAGTGTATCAGCGGTCTGAACGGCTGAGTGAGTGGACCCCGGCGCTCCTGCCCTGACGGGAACAGAGAAGTTGAGGCCCGCAGGGGCCAGTGTCTGGTCAAGGACCAAGCGGCACTGCAAAACCTGAAGCTGGGGCCTCCCGAGCCCCCACCCCCGAAGCCAGCCAGGGCTGTGCCCAGAAGCCGGCAGGTCAGCGGCAGTGAGGCTTGGGCCAGGAGACGGGCCGAGGCCCACGTTGTCGCCAGGGCCTCGGCACACGTTTGTGCTGAGCCCCTGAGCCTGCGGCAGACTCAGGGAGGCCTGGCCCTGTCCTAAGGAGCCCCTGACACGAAAGACCCAGAGCCTAGGCTCCCCACCCATCCGCCTACAGGAAGAGCCCCCATTCGCACTCCAGGCTCGAAGCCCCCAGACCTCAGCAGGCGCCGCATTTGAGCATGGGGTCCCTGCAGATGTAAGTGGCTAAGATGAGGTCGCGTGGGAGTTGGGCAAACCTCTCCTTTGATAGGATAGCCCTGGTGTCTTTATTTCTGCAAGGTTAACTGGGAGGCAGACACACGCACAAGAGGAATGCCTCGCGAAGGTGAAGCCAGAGACCCGCAGCCGGGGCGGGAAGGCCAAGGTCGCCAGCCAGCAGCCCCCGGAAGCCGGAGAGGCCCAGACCTGTGCCTCCCCCACGGCCTCAGGAGGAGCCAGCTCAGCCCACGCCTTGATCTTGGAATTCCAGACTCTGAACTTCGAGACAATACACCTGTGTTGTGTAAGCCACCCAGGCTGCGGTGCCTGTCCCGGCAGCCCTGGGGAGCCCACACACTCCCGACCCCTGGCGCCCCGCCCAGGCCTGGCCCACGGGAGCCGCTCGGAACATTCACCGTCCTGAACAGAGCCGAAGCCTGCCCAGACTTGGGGAGCACCCCGGGACACAGGGAGAGCTCTGCAGCGTGCGTGTGCTGGGAGACGCCCGGGGCAGCTGGGCAGCAGGGCCCCGAGGGAGGTGCCGGCTGTGTGCTATGGGTGGACACGGGGAGGGCCCGCTTGGTGAGAGGGGGTTTGTGTGCCAGGAGGTGAGCCAGCCAGGAACTGGTGGGAGCCAATGCTGAGGCCACAGGCAGACAAGGGGGTGGGGTAGGGCTGCTCCCCCAGGAGCTCCGAGACCTCCCCCTCAGGATTCTGGGTCCTGCCCAGGGGAGCAGGCTTGCGCCCCTCACGCCCAGCACCTTCCGGCACCATGGCCTGACGGGGAGTCTGGGGGCCTGGGCCCTGCCCCCAGCGCACAGCCACCGTGTGGGGGGGACAGACCAGCCTGTGCCTCGCCCTCGCTGCCGCGTGTTCCCGCCTGGGAAGATGGCGTGAGGCCCGGAGTGGGAAGGAGGAGAGAGGACTGTGGCTTGGCCCCCGCCCCCAGGAGACTTCAGGCAGCTCAGGGCACCTGCCTGGGCCTGTTCCCAGACAAACACGGGCAGCAAAGGCTGCCAGCCGGCATGGCAGCGAGGAGCTGGGCTCCGGGATGGGTGGCCCTGGGCTGCGGCCCTCACCCTCCTGAGCCTGTGGGCGACGGCCTGACCCCACGGGGCTGTGCTGGCAGTGAGATGTGATCGGGGCTGGCACCAGGCTCTGGGCACAGACCTCACACGGCTGGGACTGGGCACAGGCTGCGGGCCCAACACTCTCCAGGCCCTGACGCGGGTCCAGATCTTGGTCTGAAATTACCGTGAACCAAGCCAGGCCTGGGAGAGGGCCCGGCACACAAGAGAGGTGCCCCAACTCTCACTGCCTGGGCACGTCCAGGCCCAGGCCCGACCTGACCCCCTCCCAGACTGTGTTCCGTCCAGGATCAGCCTGGCTGACCCCGTGCCCGTGCCCGTGGGTGTCTCAGCACAGGCATGAGCACGCCCACACCCCCACTGTGCTCTCCTCCCGTCTCCGGAGCCCAGCCCTGTGTCCCCAGCCCCTCTACGGGTGGCCTCCTCAGCCTGTGGGCCTGCTGACCGGGCGTGCGCTGTTCCCAGGGAGCATGGCCAGGTCCCAAGGCCAACAAAGACCTGGCCTTGGCCAGACAGGCACCGGGGGCCAGGCAGAGGGTGAGGCCCGGCTACGTGGAGGCCAATTCACTGGGAGCTTGGCCGGCTGCATCGGGGTCAGAGTAGAGGTGGGGGTGGGGGGCGGGGGGGGGGGTCGGGAGGGGTCCCAGGTGAGGGAAGTTCTAATGCAGCCTGAGGAATGCGGCCCAGGGCCAGGGGCTAACGACTGGAGGCCTGGCCATGAGCCCCGCTTCAGGCCTCCAGGTCGGGGAGGCAGGCAGCAATGTGCGTGGCCCCCCCGGTGACCTTCAGGGGTGGTCTCGACTCTTGCCACTGTCACACGTGCAGAAACAGGCTCAGAGAGGCCGAGCGGGGTGGGAGGCTGATAACGCAGGGCCGGCACTGGAACCCAGGCCCCGGGGGACATCCCACCTCTCGGAGGAGCTCGGTGGCGTGTCCAGCGCAGAGGCTCCAGCAAGGGGCCCAGGCCATTGCATCACGCAGTTGGCCTTTTCGGTTCTTGGTTCCCTTGGGCCCTTCCGGCCCCCCCAAGCCCTGTCCTCACTCTGGGGATGATGAAATCTCCGCTCCTGGAAAGGTGGGGGGCAGAGCAGCAACAGTGCTGGAGGCCACGAGCCACCTTGGGGACCCACGTCAGGTGCACAGGGCCGTCTGCCTTCTGAACAGGACGGTGCACACAGAACCTTCTGGTCTGGGGACGGGCTGTGTGCCAGGTGGCTTGCATGAGCCCTGTTGACCACGGCTGAGGGAGAGACACTGGGGGGCAGGTTCTGGGACATGGGGGGAGGCCTAGGGCTTCTGAGGGACCCTCCTCAGGACTGGTGCCTGCCACCCATGTGGTCAGAGCAGCGCGAGAAGCAAAGATTTCTGCAGTGGGCTTGGGGTGGGGGTGGTCCTTGGCAGGCCTACCCCAGGCGGGAGGGGCGGGGGCAGTGGCAGTTCTCATGGAGCTGACAGTCCCGTGCCTTCTGACTTCTGCCCAGGCACTGCCCACTCCACGGAGCCCGGTACAAAGCGGGACACGCGTGGATCCCCGGCGAGAACCAAATCAGAACCCCCCTGGGGCAGGGAGCCAGGCCGGGCTCTGTGGGGACACCAGGGAAGCGAACAGACAGGTAGTCCTGTCCCCAGGGAAGGGTCAGAGAGGCACAGGGCAGTCGGCAAACGGGCCGGAGGCCAGGCAGGTGCTCGGGAGGCACCGGCGGGGCGCGGGTGTGATTCAGCATCGCAGAGGGTCCAGCGAGGCTCCGCACACAGCCCTCACTCCCCAGGACGGCCCTGGCCCGAGGGACAGCCGCCTGGGCTGTGCGGCCGCGGGGCCGCCAGAGGGCGCCCGGCCCACGAAGGCCAGACTGAGTCACAAGCGCGGGAGGGGACAGGACTGGTGGCTGCTGCCCGGGAGGTCACCCTGTTTCCTTCACCTCGTGTGGCAGTGGCACTTTCTTCAGCACCTGGGCCCCGCAGAGCGGCCTACCGCTCCAGCGCTCGTGGTGGGGGGGAGCGGGGGTCCCACAGGGCAGCTCCCCGGGTGCGTGGGGGGGCGGGTCCTGGGCCCTGGCGGGGAGGGCGCAGTCTGGGGCATTCCAGACCCAGAGGAGGGCGGAGCCCGAAGCTCTGGCCTGGACGATGCTTGGACAGCTGCTGGGCGGCCAGCTCCCCCGGCTGGATGGACAGCGCCCCACCGCCAGCCACCACAGCCACCAGCTCCCCCTGGGCCCCTGACCCTCGGGGCAAGGCCCCGCCCCCAGCCCCGCCCCTCCTCCTGGCCCGCCCTCTCCTAGCCCTTGGCAGCGGCCCAGACTCTGCCACTTTGTCTCTAAGCCTGTGGATGTGGGCAAGTTTAGGATGGTCCCCAAGGGCACAGGGGCTGAGTGGGAGTGGACGCGTGAAGGAGGGCAGAGGGGACGCCTTCCATCTAAGGAGGGCTGGGTGGGGGCAGAGACCCCCGTGTCTGCGGGGCGCTCCTAGGGAAGGCCAGAGTTACCCAGGCAGAAGTCCCCTGTCCAGTGAGGGGTGAAGGGGCATGAACCAAACTGTGCCGGGGGCCTCGAGCTGGCCCAGGCCGCCAGGGAGGGAGCCCAGGGTGGCGGGGAAGCAGCCCTGACCGTGACAGGGAGGCACAGGAGGGGCTGCCGTAGGACACCCAGGAAGGGGCCTCTCCAGAACCCGATGTGTATCGGGGGGTGGGGGTGGGGGACGGGGGTCTCCGAAGGCAGCCTTCTGTCGCTGGCCCTTCCTGGGAGCCAGGGGTCCAGAGCCTGGCTGCCCACCGCCCACTCCCAGCACGGTGGGGCCATGGACCCCTCCCTCGTGGAGGCGCTTCTCTCTCATTCAGCATCCCCGTGGCCCTGGCCATTCCGTGGTCCCTTGTCACATCTGAGCACTGCCCTTACCTGGCCCCCAGCCCCGTCTGGGAGGAGCCCCAGGGCAAGCACCTGGTCTGTCCTGCTCTGGGCCCCGGTGCCCCAGGCACCCTGCCAGTGTGGCTCCGGACACGGCTGCAGTTTGAGGATGAAGTCCGGGGGTCTGGGAGGTCCTTAGTACACTGCTCCACCTCCCGCCCTCACACTTCTGTCCCCAAAGCTCCTCAGAGGCCAGCAGGGAGGGAATGGGCAGGGCGGCCAGGCAGCTGCAGGGCTGAGGCCGCCTGGGAGGGGAGCCGCTCTTACAAAGAAATGACATGGCCCCTGGGCGGGATCCAAAATGCTGACCACCTGCAGCTCGGCTCCCCGCGCAGCGGATCAGAGTGCCAGGCTGGCGGGCGCGCGGGGCGGCAGAAGTTTCCGCGGCCGGAATCTCTGCCAGGCGGCATTCCTGCTGGCGGTGGCAGGGGCGGCGCCTCCCCCCAGCACAAGCGCCCTTAGGCTGCTTTGCTGAGGACCCCGCGGGAATCCCCAGCGGACCCGAGGCGCCTCCCGCAGAGGCGCGCGCAGCAGCGTGGGAGTTCTTAGCCCGCGGCCACGGTCAGCTGCGCCGCCACAGCCGGCCCCGCAGCTCAGCCCTGCCGGGTGGCGAGGGCGGCCAGCGTGCGCCCCGGGTCTCAGACCCCCGCCCCGCCACGGCGCTGGGCCAAGCCGGGGGCTGAGGACGC
>NW_011889072.1:94541-95017 GCF_000151845.1 Pteropus vampyrus | reverse complement strand
TCCCCCTCCCGGCTCCCGCCCCGCTGTCCTGCATCCTGGCAGCGCGCCCCGCGTTCGCTCCCGCGGCGACCCGGTACCCTCTGCCCGCCGCCCACGCCTCCAGCCGTCGCCTTGCTCCTCGCCTGCACCCCCTCCCCAGCCCCTCGACTCCCACGCCGCTCTCAGCCGCCTCTCCCCGGCTCCAGCTCAGACCTGATGTTTCTGTGGGGGACCGTGGGGGGCAGTAGCCGGAAACTTGTCGGGAGTCTCGACCCCAGCCTCTCCCAGCCCTATAGAGAGGCAGAGCCACTGAGTCGCTGGAGGTCTTCGGCTGGACGGTGGTCCCCTCCACGTGATTCTTCGCATGCTGGAGAAACGAAAATGACAGCTGTCTGTTGGCCCGGGTGGCTGGGCAGTGGCAGGTGACCTCTTGGAGAAAAGAGGAGTCGGGGGCCAACGACAGGTCAGGTTGCTGGGTGATGAGGAGAGTGAGGCCG
>NW_011889072.1:94139-94491 GCF_000151845.1 Pteropus vampyrus | reverse complement strand
GTCTGTTGGCCTGGGTGGCTGGGCAGTGGCAGGTGACCTCTTGGAGAAAAGAGGAGTCGGGGGCCAACGACAGGTCAGGTTGCTGGGTGATGAGGGGAGTGGGCTGGGGTCTGTGGGCAGCAGCGAGAAGCTGAGGGTGCTGGCGTCTGGAGGGCCCGTCCATTTCTTTCTCGCCAGGCCACTGCCCGCTGCCCCCGGGCCTCGGCCTCGCCCCTCTGCCACAGGGGGAGGCCATCGAGACCACCAGGCTGTACGCATAGATCCCTGATTGGCAGAAAGGGGGGAAGCGAATGAGTCGGCACTCTGGGCAGAGGATGGTAAGGTAGCCACCGTGTGGCAGCAAAGGTGCCCA
>NW_011889072.1:91882-93019 GCF_000151845.1 Pteropus vampyrus | reverse complement strand
TAGATCCCTGATTGGCAGAAAGGGGGGAAGCGAATGAGTCGGCACTCTGGGCAGAGGATGGTAAGGTAGCCACCGTGTGGCAGCAAAGGTGCCCAAGCCTGTGGGACTCTGCTTCCGCCTGGCCTCAGCGAACAACCACGGGGTGCTGCCCACACCTGCCGCTGGGTCCTGTGGGACTGTCAGCACTGTGGGCAGAGTGGCCAGCCTTTCCCGGGGCCCCCGGAGCTGTCAGCAGCCACAGAGGGGAGATGGGGTCTCCTGGCCCGCCTCCCAGAGAAGGCTGCTCCCTGCACCCCAAGACACAAGCCCTTCACCGGCTGTTTGTCATGCCCAGCTCAGGCCCGGAGCCGCGCACGCGAGGGCCCGCCCATTCCTGCCTGGGCCTGGCACAGCCACCCGGACACCTCCCCCGGGCGCGCCTGGCTCAGGCCACAGCTGCGGGGTTGGGGACACCCGGCCACAGTCCCGCCCTCTCAGTGCGAGCCCCCCTCCCGCCTCCGCTTCTGGATCAGGCAGCAGCTGGGCTGGGGCTTAAGCCCCGTGTGAGACTTGAGAGCCACCTAGTCTGTCATCGTGCTGGCGGTCACTGTGGATGGCAGTCACTGTGGTCCCCTCTTAGTCCTGCCGGACTGGGAGGCCCCTCGCGATGGGGTCGGTGCCCAGTTCCCTGACGGCAGGACGGCCACGCTCGCAGGCCGGTTTCCAGGTGGCGGTGGGCATGGCCGGGTCCCTGGCCCAGCACCGCTCCGTCCCCGAGGGCCGCCCGCCCGCTACCCACGAGGTCACGGTAGCATTCCCACATCACGGAGCACAACACCTGCGGCCAGGGCCCTGCCCCAAGAGGGAACTTGTCCCCCGGCCGGGTCTCGGCTCCCACCGCATGAGTCCAGGGGGGCTGGGCAGGTGGGCAGGAGTCAGGAAGCCGGGGAGTGGCGGGAGGTGGGGGTAGGGCGCTGCAGCCTCGCTCCAGCTCCCGGGGCCTGGCCCTTCGCTCCTGGCCTCCCCTGCGGTGGACGGCTTCGGCGTCCTCTGCTCTCTCTGCCCTGAGGTTTGGGCTGGGGCTGAGGGGCCCGGTGCAGGGCCCGCGAGGCCTCCTTGGGCACTGCCTCCCCACGGGATGGTTTCTCTCCAGCTTGC
>NW_011889072.1:88235-90732 GCF_000151845.1 Pteropus vampyrus | reverse complement strand
GTGTGACAGCAGGACAGACCGAGAGAGTGGGCTGCTTCCTCGCGCGTAAGAATGGACAGCTGTTTGCTGGGGCGTGTGGCAGAGACCGGAACTGCCCTTGTGCCGAGCCGGCCGGGGGCAGAGAAGAGAGGGCCATCGGAGTCATCTTGGCAGGGGGTGTGGGCTCGCCCACGTTTCCATCTCCTCGAGGAGTGACCCCACGGGCTGGAGGGCAGCACCCGCCCCCACTTCCTGCCTCTGGTCAGGGAGCGGTCAGGGATGCTGGGCCTGACCGCTTAGAAGACACGGGGCCAAGCGGGTCACCGGCTCCCAGGAGCTGGGGCTGCCGGCGGGCGCCTCCTCCTCTTCCCCAGAAACGGCCCTCCTCCCCTCCTCCCCTCGCCTGGGAACCCCGCCGTTGATGCGCCCCTCCCCAGTGGTGGGGGAGCAACGGGCTTCTCTGTTGGGCGTCTTTGGGAGACCCCCAGAGCAAGTTTCCAAGTAGACTGGTCACTTCTATTCACACGTGCCCCTCAGAATGTCACTGCCGACGGCTTCCCCTAATGTGCGCCCCATCCCGCTGGCAGGAAGAGGCGCAGGGTCAGAGGGCACTGGGCAGGCTGGGGACTCAGGAGCAGGGCGGGCGCGGAATCGGCAGCATGGAGAACACGTGGTGACTCTGCTGTGGGTGGCCGGGCCGCGCCCGGCTTCCCGCTCCGCCACACCCCTGCTGGGGGCAGTGGACTCCAGGGAAGGTCCCTGGCACCCTGCTCAGCTCTTTGATCAGCAGAAGCCTGGGCAGGCCTCTCTCATCCGCGGCCGGCGGGGGAAGCCAGCTCCGAGTGGGGCTTGGTCACTCGCATGGGGCAGTGGGGCTGCGCCCCTCCTAGAGCTGGCACCTGCTTCTCAGGTGGGGGGACAGGGCTCCGGGTGCTCAGCTCTGCGCCTGGCCCGGCCCAGTCTGCCCTGTGCTGTCTTCCGCCCCTCCTGGCGTTTTGGCTCATCCCCAGGAGGAAGGGGGAAGGCCAGACACGGCGTCCAGGCATGGTCTGGCATGTTGGGGCAACACGCTCCGCACGCCCGGTGTACAGAAACACGTGTGCTCCGGTGCAGGGCCGCCAGCTCTCCCGCCCCCGCGTGGCTCTGCCTGCTCCCGACACCGCTCCCCACACCGCTCCCCACACCGCTCCCCACACTGCTCCCCACACTGCTCCCCACCTGCTCCGTCGCTGGCATCTTGTCTTCTTCGCCTTCGCCCATCTGCACGGCCAGGCTGACTGTCCCCAAGGCTGACTGTCTCCAAACCAGACTCAGTCACAACCCGCAGAGGCGCCGCCTTCAGAATAAAGCAAGAAGCAAATGCCCTCGGCGGCCGAGCGCCGGGCCTTGCACGCCTCATCTTGCGACTGGCCGGTCCATCGAAACCAGCCCAGCTCCCACCCTTCCCCAGACACCCCCGGTGCACCCCATACCGTCCCCTCATCGTAGGGTCGGTCCCAGGGTGCTTCCAGCTGCAGAGGTTTGGGGCTACGGACTTGCGTGTCACGCGGACGTGGCTCCTGTGACCGCACGGGAAGTCAGTCTGTCCCATGGCGAGGCCTTCGCTGTCCCGTCATTGCTCTCGCCCAGACAGCGTGGACGGGCCTGGCTTCAGGGCTTGCTTGGTCCCCAAAACAGAGCAATTTCCAAGGATTGGCCAAGTTCAAGGCATCCTGTGAAAACCCGGTGGGGGCCTGGCCCGGGATGGGGGCTGCCCGGGACAGCGCCCCGACTTGCCCACGTCCCGCCAGGGCTCCACCACGTGGCCGGAGGACAGCCCGCTTTCCAGTCGCCAGTTTCAGGAAGAGACACACTAGCCTCTACATCGAAGCCGCCACGTTGCTCTTTGGAAGTTGTGCTGCTGCTTAAAACTCGGAAGGTTTGGCCCAGCCAGACTCCCCGGGGGCCAGACTCCCCGGGCCAGGTGTGTGGCAGGTGGGGCTCTTGGCCGCCACACGCTCCCCGCCCACTGCCCGGCACTGTGCCCTCAGCCTCAGCCCCGGGAACCCCTCAGGGGCTGGCCTTGGGGTTTCACTTCAGAGGGATGAGGTGGCACCCAGGCAGGTGGAGGGCATCCGCAGCAGACGCAGGGCGACCGTCAAATACATGCAGCCGAGAAGAGCGACCCACGGGCCGCGTGTGTGGGCGGCGGTGTCGGGCGGCGGGGCGGCACCCTGGCGGACACCAGGCCCTTGCCCGGCCTGGCCCGCTGACCTCATCCCCTGACGCCAGCCGAGCCACGCCCGCAGGACGCCGAATCCCCCGCCACCTCCGTTTCCTCACAGGAGAAGGGGGCTCGGAGCAAGGCTGTGTCCTGAATAGCCACATAGGCTTAAGGATGAAAAACAGGTTTGGAGGGCTCACGCCGCCCGTTTTCAAAACTCACTGCAAAGCTGCAGGGATCGAAACAGTGTGGTAATGGTGTAAAAACGGGCGTGTCAACCAATGGACTAGAACAGTTACAAGCCGCATGCACCTC
>NW_011889072.1:78823-86365 GCF_000151845.1 Pteropus vampyrus | reverse complement strand
ACCCTACCCCCGCCGCCCCCACCGCTGGCTCCTTAGCGCAGGAACGTGGGGCGGGGAAGGGGCAGCGGCCTTCGCCCTGGCCTCTGGCTTAGGCCCCCTCGGCATGGGCTGGCCCTCGGCGGGGCGTCCGCACCCACTGCCCCACAGGCACCGGTCCAGGCCGACAAGGCTCCCGGGGTTTTGTCCCCTGCCTCGAAGACCCAGGCGTCCTGCTCCCTTGTCCTCCAGGGCCCGTCCTGTGGGGACGAGACACACCCCTCAAGGCTGTGCTAAGAATGACACTCGGAGGGGTCGCCGGCCTTCGTGCTGTCCCCTCCCTGCCTCCGAAGGACTCTAGCCGGGGGCCCAGTTCCTGGCCGTAGGCTCCTTCCTGCCCAGCCTGCAGATTTTCCAGAAGGAGCTTTTCTCGCCAAACGGCCGTCTCTGCGTCTGCCCCTTCGAGCTGTCCACACTGGGCATTTTGGTTTGAATGCACTTGTGGAAAATGCACTTCAAATACCCCATCCGCTGGCCACCCCCCAGCCCCAGGGTTAGAAACACCCAGAGCCACCGTGGTAGCTGGGGTGCGTGGACAGCGCCTCCATGCGCGGGCACCGGAGGGGGTTACGGGGACCCTGGGACCTACAGGGGACACGTGTTGGGACTGGCCACCTGGACGGTCAGATCCCCGGCCTTGAGGGGGGAGTGTTTGCTGCCACCCCCGCAGAGCCGGCTGACATGCTGGGCAAGGAGGGCTGGATCTGCTTTGTGTGACCGACAACCGGAATTTAAAGCTTTCTAAAAACTTTAAAAAACCTTCCAGTAACGCATGTATATGGGATTGTCGAAACTTCAAATTCAGAAGCACATGAGAAAACAGGAAAGTCCCTAACGGCCACCACGCCCTCCGCCCGGCCGTGGAGCCTGACGCTGCAAGCTCGTTCTGTGGGCACTGCCCCCTTGGGGCCGTGCCAGACCGTGAGGCCTACCGGGCACACGTGGCGTGGCTCGTTTTGGGGGCCCATGTGCGTACCTGTGGTCCCCCGTCCTTTCCCGCCCGTTGCCCACGTTCTGAGGGGGTCCCCGTGCTCCCTCTGCCCACGGCCGTGTCGTTTCGGACAAGGCACGTGGACGCCACGCCCGCGGCGGTGTGCGAGCGCACGTGGCTCGTGTGAAACACGACTGGAAACACCCCCGCCGGGCTGCCGGGTGTGCACGTGTCTGCTTGAAACAGCGCGGGCCAAGCCGTCCTCCGCAAAGTCCGGGTCCCGCGAAGCCCTCGGTCACGAACGTGCTTGTGGTCGCCGACCTGGGGGCGACGGGTGCTCTCTCCCGGGTGCTCCCCGTGACGTGCCGTGGGCCCCGGGCGTCGACCGGTTCTCGTAAACCCACCGGCCGCCGCGTGCTTTGCGGCTCCTCGGTCGTTCTGTGCTGATTCTGAAGAGCCCCGGACGGAGCCGAGGTCCGGGACGGAGCCGAGGTCCGGGCCGGATCCGGCTGCCGGTGGCTCCGCCCCTGTCTCCAGCGTGAGGTGCCGGAAGCCGGTCTATTCCTGTCCCGTTCTCTCCGGCTGAGACCAGCTGCTTCGAGGGCTAGTTTTACAGGACGTGTATTTCTTACTTTCCCAAAGCTCCTGGCTGCTCTTTCGAATGTGCTCCTCCGTGAGAACTTTGGGTTCGGCCTGTCAGATCCCATCAACCATGGGTGAGAACGGCCCTGGAGTGATATGTTAGTTCTGGGAGAACTGATTTTTTTTTTTTCCCCTCAAAATTGAGACTTTTATGCGTGTCAGAATTTTCCCTTATTCAGTTTTTTCCCCCCGCTTTTCAGTAAAGTTTTATCTTCTAAGCCTTTTATGTCGCTTGGATTTATTTTTAGTTTTTTTTGGCTATTGTGAGCAGTGTTTTTGACAATATATGGTCACCGGTCATCGCTGCATCCGGGAGAGTTACTGACCATGGAATGTCAATTTTTTTTTTTTTTGGACCCCGTAACTCTGCTCAGCTATCTAGCTAGTTCTGGCAGTTTCTCAGTGGCCCACTTCCTGACTTCCTGGTAGCACAGACAGTCAGTCATAAGCCGATCTTTTAATTTCCAAATACTTATGCCTTTCTTTTGAGGGTAGCACTGCCTTGACTGGGGTCCCCGACCATGTGGGTGAGTGATGAGCTGCTGTGAAAATGCGGGTTTGATGAAGGGGGTGCTTTTCGAGCGTCTCCGCTGATCGTGACGTTGGCTGGCGGTTTCTAGGAGAAATTGTCGTCAAGTTAGGGGGTCCCCTTCTTTCTCTGCTAAGAAGTTTCTTTTTAAAGTTCAGGAGGGGAGGACACGGGACTTTTCGGCGTCTGTTTCGAGGACCGTATCACTTTGCTGTGCGCTTCTTAATGCAGTGGGTTACATTTATGGGTTCACGGATGCCACGCGGCCTTTGCCACCAGCCTGCCTGAGGCAGAGCCCGTTCGACCCCTGCTGGCCCCGGTTTGCTGAGGTCAGCCCCCGGGCCCTTCGGCTCTGAGGGTCTGGCTGATTCTGCTCTGGAGCTCCCCTCCGGGCACTGAGCAGCTGTCGTCGTCCTTGAGACTGTAGGTAGGAGGGGCCCTGCGGGCCTCCGTGTCACCGTCCCCTGCCTTGTTCTGGCTGCTGTTTGCCTGGCAGTGATGACAGCGCCCGCAGGCCTGGCCTGCGAGTCTCACAGCCTGGCACATTCTCGGTATAGCCGCGCTGCCTCCCGCCCGCCCCCCGGCCTTCCCGTGACCTGCTCAGTGTCCTCGGTCAGTGCCACCTGTGTCGCGATGGCTCTGTCCTGCTCGGGGAGCCTGGTGGCACGACCTCTCCCAGGGTTACCTGGAACTGGGTGGGGGTCCCCCGCCTGCTTGGGAGGACGGCTTCTGCACGACCGACTCACTTGAGCCTCGAGCATCCCGCATCTGACGTGACCCCCCAGCGGCCTGTGGACTCCCCTGCCACCACCTCGTGCAGCTGGTCATTTGCAGGGTTGCACCAGAAGGAGCTGGCAGGCCCCGGGCTGGAGGGCAGAGATGCCGCCCCTCCCGCAGGGCTGGCCCGGGCCCGGCTCTCCCGGTCGGTGTAGCAGGCAGGTCTCTGTGCCCTGGACAGATCCGCAGAGCAGGGCCTCGTGGGCGTGTTGGCGCACAAGGGCTCAGCACGGTGTCCGTCGGATCCTTGGCCTCTGAAGTGGATGGGCAGCGTGGAGGGCAGGGGCTCAGAGCCCCCAGGAACCCCTCGCGGGGAGGGGTTCTGGGCGGGCCTGTTCCTAACTTCCCCGAGAGCCCTCGTTGACAGATTAGGAATAAAACGAGGCAGAAAGCTGGGGCGCGGGGGCGGAGGCTCTGGACGGCCGTGCCTTCTCCAGGCTGCGGTTCTGACACTCGGGTCGGGCGACCACGGTTCCCTTCTGATGCTCGGCGGTTTTGCTTTCTGTTTTTTTCTTCTTTAAATTATAGGAGGAAGGACAGCTTGGCCAAGGACAGCTCGGGACTTGCCAAGCCCAAACTATTTGAAAAAAAATCACGAGAGTTTGCCCATACTCTAAGAAATCTTTGATTCTACTTGAAATTTGAGGTCTGTGCAGATGTCTGAGGACAGCCTGGCCACTGGGGGGTGGGGAGTGGAGCCTGAGGCGGGCCCCCCAGGACTGCCGCAGTGTGGCCCAGGGAGGTGGCCGAGGGGGCACTCCACCCGCGGCCCCCCACATCATCTGCACCGGCCTCCGGCGAAGGAGGTAGAGGTCGTGGAGACACCGGCAGACGCCGCTGCCCACACCGCCCCCCCCGCCGCAGCTGTCGGTGTCCAGAGGAGCAAGCAGGCGACGGCCGGCCCTCCAGACGTCCGGGACGCCCTGGGCAGCTCTGGGAGGTGCGGGTCCAGGGTGGGGTTTACCCGGCCCTCACGAGACCGCCCTCCCTCCCCACCAGTGGCAAGCCTGGGGTCCCCAACACCACGCTGAGCTCCATCGCTCCCTGGAGAGACACAGCTCACCGAAGCTGTTAAGCATGGGGTTCCAGTGTCTCCCAGGGGGAGGAGGAGACAGACTCGGGCCAGCGCACAGGCCCCGGAGAGACCCCGACTCGAAGCTTCTGCTGTCCTCTCCGTGCGGTGACCCAGGATGACCCAGGATGGCACTGCCAGCCAGGGCTCCCCGGGGCCCTGTGTCCAGTGTACACCGGGCATCCGTGGCCAGGCACCGTCGACTGGCCGTCAAGCAGCCATCCTCCATCTGCAGCCCCTCCTGAGACCTCTTGACCCGAAGTCCTCACCTGAAGCACAGGTCACTAGGCGTGGCCGAGGCCCCCTACCGAGCGGAAGTCCTGGGGGCTCCGAGTTCCCGGAAGCCCAGGGTGGAGGTCGGGTTGCGCCCTCTCCACCTGGGCCCGGGCACGGGCACCTTTCTCCAAGCCCTTGCCCATGAGGTCCCACCGCCTGCCTGCCTCGGGGTTCCCCTGGGCGAGCGACAGGGAGCAGAGACCGCTCGGGGCCTGCATGGGTGCCGGGGGCCCCAAGGGTGGGCAGGGCTTGGCCATTGTCCAGGGCGACCGTGGGTTCCGTATCTCTGAGGCAGGAGCAGGCCCTGGGCCCCGAGCCAGCCTCCTCCCAGCCCCAGACACACAACTGGGGCTGCCCCAGGCCACTGGCTCCCTGATGCCAGACCCCCAGACCCTGAGAAAGAGGGAGCAGTGGAAGCAGGTTGTTTTGGAATCTTCTGGAGTGAGGCTCGATCCACCCTGCATGATTGATGACAGCGCTGGGGGCTGCCTGCCAGACCCCGCCCTGCCCCGCCCCTGCCCGAGGCACAGGCAGCCCCGGCCCCACCGGGGATGGGCAGGGAGGGCCTGTGCACCCCGCTGCCCTCGGCCTCGCCCCGACCAGCTCGGCCTGTCTCCTTCAGCTGCAGCTGAGGTCTGGCTGCAAACTTTGCTTTTAGCAGAAAACGCTTAATTAACAGAGCGACTTACAGACCCCACCTCAGTCTATAAAATGGAAGAGCCGGAAGCCCTGGGCTGTTTCAGGGAGGGGCCCTGGCTCAGTGAGGGGACAGTGAGGGCGCCCCACAGAGAGGGGACAGTGAGGCCTCGCACACTTGCAGATTTTGGGGCAGGCCAGGCAAGTCCCACAGCTGGGTCCAGGTCGGCAGGCTGCACGTCTCGGGGCGCCTCCTCCTCCAGGAGCCTCGGTTCTGCTCCGAGGCCTTTGCCTGCTCGGGTGACCCCGTCCCCTTCCACGGGGGGCCGTCTCTCCGGGAAGAACACTGACCCCATGCACGTGACGTGACGCCCTCGCAGCAACCAGGTTACTGTCCGAGTCACCGGGGACTACATTTCAGCCGATGGGCACAGAAAACTGACCGTTGCCCCAGGCCGCTGGGGAGGGGACTGGAACCCTCGCCCCGCCTGGCCTCCTCACGGATCCTCGCTTCTCACACCGGGGCGGCCATCCGACGGTCAGGGCCGAGAGGGAAGGGGGCGGGGGGAGGCCCACGCAGGTCCTGGCCGTCCCAGGATGTGGCTTGAGAGCCTCTCCCTGCGGCGGTGACCGTGGGCTCGTCCTGCACGGACCCAAAGACCCACGTCCTCCAGAGGCCTCCGAGCCTGGGGTGGAGGCCCACGCTCACCGGCCACGCGGCTGGTCAGGGGAGGGCCGAGCCCGAGGCCGGTGTCCGGATTAACGCAGATCCTTCCGCCGCCACCTGCCCACGGTGGCCGTGAGAGCCGTGTCCCCCCTCACCCCACCCTCCCAGGGCCGTGGGCGGCTTTGGACTTGGCCGGCAGCGCTGGCCCCAGCCAGGGTGGTCTGGCCCCCTGCGATGCTTCTGTTCCCAGCCACCAAGGTGGACAGCCATCATCTGGCAGTGCTGGGTCCCAGCGCCTGTCCAGTCTGGTCTCTTGCCCCCTCAGAGCAGCAGCGGCGGGGAGCCCAGCCCGCCAGCCCCTCAGCGTCCAGGCCCCTCAGTCAGACCTTGATGCTTAAGGGACAGAGCCAGTCTGCCCAGCGTGGGGCCTTCGGAGCTTGGGGACTGATCTCTGAGTTACTTGCAAACCCCAGCCTTGCGCTGGCCTGGATTCCTGCTCACAAGGTGATGAGGTGGTGACAGACCCCTCCCCTGTGGCCAGCCTTGTGCCCCCTCCCCCAACCCCTCTGCCCCATCAGCACAGCCTGAGGCCTGGAGGGAAAGGGCAGCCACCTCCCGGCCCCCAGCAAAGGCTGGTCATCAGAACGGGGCCTCAGAGGGCAGTGCCCAGCGAGGGCGGGGAGGGGACACGCAGCCCCCATGGAGGATCTGGGACGCCATGGCCCTGCGTAGCCCCTCGAGCCACGTGGCCCCAGGCAGGGGTCTCAGCGCCCAGCTCCCCCGGCCTCCGGCGGGCCTGGGACCTGCGTCAAGCCAGGAAGCAGGACTGAGCTGGCTCCGAGCAGACCCCAGACCCCCGGGGCCCTCACTCGTTCATTAGAACGTCAGCCGTTTTCTGCTTATCTGCTCCGCTTTGCCAAAAGGGCATGTGTGTCTCATCACTCCCCACGGGGCTGTCACGGTCACCGTCACCGTCACTGTAGGATCTTAGCTCCACAGCCGTCTTCCCACCTCGGCTCCCCGGGGTTGGCTCCGAAACCATGATTTTGGAGGCTTCTTCTTTTGCCTCATCCAAAGCAGAAGCAAAGTCCCCCAGGCAGCCGACCTGCACCAGCCTGTTACAGCTCCTAGGAAAGGCCTCCTCGCCCCAGGATGTAGGTGTCGAACGCGCTTGCGTGTCGCTGCCTGCATCGACAGCTTTGCTTTTTGGCGTCACGTGTGACATCGGCCCAGCTGGCTCTGGCCGTCCTGGCGTCGGTCACTGACATGCTGCCATGCGTCTGGTGGCCTCGTCCAGCCACTTATCTGCTTACGCACACAATGGCACCACACGGTTTCAATTACGGTGCTTCGTGTTCTCATTTAAACGTTTGCTTTTCTGTTTAACGCATTCTACTGGTGTTTTTCTCGGAAGGACGTTAACGTTTCAGATGAAGTCACGGATAACTGGTGTCTTTCCGTCATTGAATCCGTCTACACAAAGGCCGTCAGCTGGCCTTTCCATTTGTTCAAAATAGATCTGTCTCACACGTGTGGTTTTCAACTTTCTTCGTGTAGAATTTTTACGCGTCTCTGAGTTTCCGTCCGGGACTCGGTCAGTTTTGCTGCTGTTTGGAATGCGAACGTCGCTTCGGCACCGTCGTCCACATGTGTCATTTCTCGCGTGCGTGGAAGTTACAGGGCTCTGCGCCTCATTCCCGAACTCGCTCCCCGTGCGGAGCTCGGTCACCACCCTCTCCTGCTCCCAGGTGCACGGTCACCTGGCCAGCATCGCCACCCTCTTTCCCGTCCGACCCCTGGTTTCTTTCCCTGGCCAGCGAGAGCCAGGGCCACACCCGTCTCGCTCGGGTCTCAGGGACGAAGGCCCATGTCCCCGGCAGGCACGCCGCCCCTGTGGGCCCAGGCAGGGGTCCGTGCCAGGCGAGGGGGCTTCCCGCCGGTTCCTGCTTCGTCGCCGTTTTGAGCTGTGAGGGCTC
>NW_011889072.1:73794-75712 GCF_000151845.1 Pteropus vampyrus | reverse complement strand
GCATCGCGGACGACGTGCACGGCCCACAGGGGGACCCACGGCGGAGGCCAGCAGCCTCGTTCCAACTAGACACAGTGACATGTTCCAAATGGTGCCGACGGTGATTTCTGGAGGATTCCAATTCTTTCTCTGGGATTATACTTTTTCGTAATTTCTAAATCTCCTGTATTTTCTTTACACCAAGAAAAGGAGGTACGGCACGTATGTGACGGGGTGTCCTCCTGTCCCCCGGGCACAGCCGGACCTGTGAGTCCTTGAGCCGCTCGGCCCAGGCCGCGTGCAGGCGGCACCTCCTGGTTGGTGCTCTGAGAGCTGGGGCAGCTCTGGGGGACACTGTCCAATTGGGGTCTCATGGGCACAGGCCGGGAGTCCCGCCCAACACCCAGAGCACCGAGTCTGTCCCCCAGCGCTTGTCACCCCCATGCTGGTCCCCCGTACGTCCCCCAGATAAGAGCCAGCTCATCCTACGGCACCTGCGGGTCTCAGGAGGTTTCCGAGAGCTGGGACCTGGGCTCCGGCCGCGTCTCGCATGCCCAGGGGTGCTCGGCCGACATCGGGGTCCACAGACCCGGGCTCGGTCCTGGTTCCCCCTTCTCCTGGCTGTGGCTCTTGGGCAAGTTGCCAACTCTCCCTGAACGTCCATTTCCTCATCAGAAAAAGAGGTTGGGAAAAGCTGCCTTCGAGGGTGGTTGAGGCCAGTGGGTGACGTAGTGGGTGGCGGTGGCTACAGTGCCTGGTGCTGGCTCACGGGGGAGCAGGGCTTCTCAGCCAAGGAGCCCGTTAGAACAGGCACGTGGCTGCTAGTGGCCGAGGTCCGACAGCGGCGACTCAGAACTCTGGGGGCCAATTCTCTCAAGCCAAAGTCTGGGGGGCTATGCGGTAGCCCCAGGGTCTCGTCGGGGCCCGGGCTCCCTGTCTTGCTGCTGTGCCATCCTCAGCAAGGGCCTCCATGCTCACGGCTGCCTCGTGGTCCAATGTGATTGCTGGGGCTCCCTCCTTCGCGTCTGCCTTCCGGGCAGGAGGAAGGGAACGGGCCCAGGGCCACGGGGCTGGCCTCCCTCGGGAGCTCCCTGGGAAGCCCCGGGGTGTGGTTCTGCTTTTCTCACGCAAGTGTCCTTCACGCAGGGGGGCTGGGAGATGTCTGCCCCCCTCGGTCAGGTTCTGTGCTGAGGGCAGAGGGAGCAGGGACATGGGGGGCACTGAGCGGTGTCTGCCACTGCCGCCGCTGTCACTGAAGAGTGACCCCAGCACTGGGGTCGCGGGCACAGTGGGCAGGCAGAGCTGCTGGGGATGGGGCGGGGGCCCTGCCGGGAAGGCGGTGGCCCAGGCGGTGGCCCGGGAACGGGGTTCCGCACACACTGGGTCCGCACACACTGGGTCTGCACACACTGGGTCCGCACACACAGTCCCACGAGATCCCCAAGGCCAGCAGGCATCGCTGGCTCCACCCCACACACAGGGTTCAGAGAGGTCGAGCAGCTGGCCCGAGTGACTCAGCTGCCCAGCGGTGGGCTGACATCACCCCGGCCCCCTGACACCTAATCCAGCTCGCGCCCCAGGCTCCCCCACCCCCGCCTGCCCCCTCGGCCACAGTCGACCGAGGCTTCGAAGGTCTCTCAGCCGAGTCCTCAGCCTGCAGCTGCTCCCACCCCCCACAGGCTTGGCAGGGACGCTGGGCGAGGCCGCCTCCCCTACCGGCTCCAGCCGCGCGGGCCGTCTTGGGGTGGGCGTTGTGGGGGAGGCCGTGCTGAGGACCTCAGCATTAGCGTTGTCTCCTCCCCGTGTCCCCAAGCTCCCGGCCCCAGAGGCAGAGTCGGGGTGGCAGGAGTACGGGCCTGGTCACTTGGGGGTTGGTGGACAAGTGAGTGGCCTGTCAGGAGGGCATTCGGGTGCAGTGGAGGGCGGCGCCTGCCTGGCC
>NW_011889072.1:70396-72284 GCF_000151845.1 Pteropus vampyrus | reverse complement strand
CTGCAGAGGCCTGGTCCTCTCCGCCTGCTCGCTGCTCAGCCCCGGGCCGGCCCCGACCCCGGGCCTTTCCATGCTGCGGCTGGACAGGTCCTCCCGAGATGCCAGTGCGGTCAGTCCTACGCCTGGGCCACCCTCAGGACACAGTCCTGTGTCGACCTTCGTAACCAGGGCCAGCCCAGCCTGGCCTGACGCACCCTGGGGCGCTGTGGACCACGAGGGTCCTGCTTCTGCCTCTGCTGCCAGCGCCCGGTGAACGTCCAGGCAGCACGGCCACCCCCTGGGCCTGGCTCGGGGCCTTCCTCATGCCCGACGCCCCGCCGGCGTGCCGGCTACACCGTGGAAGCCAGAGCCGTGGTCCCGGTGGGCCGTCCGGTGTGGACGCGCTGGCCGTGCTGGGAGAGGTGCGTGGACGGTCTGTCGGTCTGGCTCCCTTTGTCACGGCTTCAGCCCGGGGGGCCTGTCTGGGGGCCAGGCGAACGGGCCTGAAGGGGAGGCGGCCAGCAGGGGCCAGAAGCCACATCCGGCAGACAGGACAGGTGCCCGGACCAGCCAGGGCTCACAGCCTCCTCCATCCTGCCCTGGCCCTGATAAAGGCCCCCTGAGTGTCAAAGGGTGGCCGTGCCCAGGGCCATGGCCGCCAGGAGGAGTCTGGATGACTCTGAGGCAAGAGGTGGCCCTCAGGGCTCCCCTCCAGGTAGGCCCGCCCCTCCCCCACGGCCTCCCCAAAGGAGCCACAGCCAATAGGGGGGCGGGGTCGCCTCAGGCCAGAGGCCTCCGGACAAGCTTTCTCCAGGGAGAAGACTCCTGGGGCCCTTTCAACTCGAGTTCTGGGAACCAGCCATCGTGACTCAGCAGTGGGGGTGACTCAGGAGCTGTCAGACTTATGATCTAGGCATCTGAGACGGCGCGTGATTCATCATCCTCAAGATGCTGGCGTTGGTGGCAGTGAGGTTCCTCGTCATTGTTCCCAGACACCGCCGATACCTGAATATTCCCGTGGGACGACCAAGCTGACACCCACTGCAGTTTAAACTCTCCGTTGGTTCCAAGGACAGTAGAAAACTTCGTGCTGTCAGCCGCTGGAGGCGACGTATTCGTGAAAGTACGGTTCATGTTTGTGCTGTGGCGTGAGTAGGTCAGGGGCTGGGAGCCAAGCCTCTCCGCGGAAAGGACGGGAGATGTGAGCAGAAAAGAAGCTCATCGAGAGCCGGCCCCCCGCAGCTCAAATCGTCGGCGTCAGCGTGGACTCGCCCCTGGTCCTCTGCAAGCGTGCGTGTTCTCAGCTCACCCCCACAGGGGGCCGGGAGCCTGCTGACCGTCGCGGGAGATGAGGCAGGAGCTCGGGGTGCAGCTGGACGGCACCCGGGAGGGGCCGGCAGGGTCCCTGGGGAGTGGCCGAGGCCAGGTCTGGGCAGGGGAGGCGCCGGGCACACCCGGTGGTGGTGACACTTCTCATGGGCAGCTTTACTGAGTGCTTCGCACACACGTGACCCACTCACGCAGCGTGTGCTGTTCGGTGGCCCTGACATGCGCCCACGCGGTGCAGCCTTCGCCCCTGTTCCAGCACGTCTTCATCACCCCAAGGACACCCCGACTGTCGCCCAGGCCCTGGCCACAGCCGGCTGCTTCCTGTCGCTGCTCACGCCTGGGCTGCACATGTCGCACGGTGGCCTCCGTGTCCGGCCTCCTCCCTGGGCGTTTGGGACACGCAGCAGACCGTGTTCTAACGTCCCCCAACGTCCTTGGCTGCCTCTCCTGCCAGGGGCAGGCCTGCTCCCTGTTCCCCGTAACTCTGGGCTGGTCTCGTCGCCCACCAAGCATGGCAGAAGTGACATGGTGCCACCCTGGTCCCCTGCTGGGCCTCACTGGCAGCACGCCCCGCAGGCAG
>NW_011889072.1:63122-69111 GCF_000151845.1 Pteropus vampyrus | reverse complement strand
GGGGTCCCGTGCGCCCAGGAGCCTGGCTTTTCTGGCGTCGGGTCGGGGCTGGCCACGAGACGGTCCGGACACAGCGGAGAGGTCGGAGGCTGGCCGACTCGGGCCCGGTGGGGTGGGAGGCTGGGGACGCCGTTCCTCGGGCAGTCTGGCCGCCCCGTGTCCACCTACAGCCCTCCCACTCCTTGGCCCCTCTCGTCCAGCCCGTCTCAGTGACCTGGCTGCAGGTCGTGTGTAAAACACACTGAATTTATCTTCACACTGGTCTTGGCTTTTAAAAGTCGCAGTTTATATCCACCACAAACTTAGGCGTGGAAAGCAAACTTTGCCTGCGTGGACGGATGTCTCTGGCTCCGGGCTCGGGTGAGCCTGACGATACTTCCTGCTCCAGACCAAGCATGAACGGGGACCGCTCTTTTTTTTAAATAGGCAAAGACTCGCAAAATGGAAAATAAATGAAAAAGCACTCGACGTTGGCAGTTGCCCGGGAAGTGCACCCCTAAAGCCGCGGGGAGCACCAGAGTGGCCAACCTGAAGCGTGGACAGATCCGTCCCTCCCGCGGGCCGAGGGCGTCCTGCTTCCCCTGCGAGTGTAGACCGAGCTGGAACTCCAGACAACCGTTCCTCAGCGTCTCCCACAGCTGGACACCCAACGACCCGGCAACGCCTTCCTGGAAAAGCTTGGGTACTGTCCCCCACAGACACTGCGCCGGAGGACGCCCCCTGTCCAGGGCTGCGCCCTGGCGTTTGCCGAAGTCCTAGCCCAGACAGAGCAGGTGGGGCCGCAGAGTCGGGGCACGGGCTCCCCCCCACCACCCACCCCCCAGGGCCGGTGGGGGAGGGGCTCCACGTCATCTTCTGGGCCGCGGTTTCGCTGGGTTCACTTTTTTAAGCGCATCGATCTGCACATTGACGGTTTGCAAACTTTACGTAAATTACTCTTCAGAGGAAAAGTTACTAAAAACAAACACCCAGGCCCGTGACCATGATGAGCAGCCTTCGGAGCTCAGCGCTGGGCCTTTGGAGCCGACGGCAGCACTGGAGACTGGAAATGGCAGTGGACACGGCTCCCAGGGGAACCAGGGTCCAGCAAGCCACCCGGGCGGGAACCCAGGGTTCACAGAGTCCTGGGGGTAGGAGAGTGGAAGGGCCTGATCCGCCCTGACCCGCCCGGGGCTCCTGCCCGCACCCCGGCGTCCTGCCCTGGCTTCTCAGCTCTGGGGTCCCTGAGCACCGGCTCTGGGTCCACCGTTCAGCGAGTGTCCCAGCTCGCTGACCCCCAGTCCCCGCTCGGTTCGGCCTTCTGATCCTCCAGAATCTCGCAGGTCAGCGTAAGATTCGCCCGTTCCTGTGTTTCCATCACTTTCTCCCTCAAGAAAACACACATGTTTCCCCACGCAGTGCTGAGGTGACGCCACCTGGTCGCCGGGGAGGTTTACGAGTCCCACGGGCGTTTTGCGGACAGCTTTCCCGTCCTCTCATCCTCTCTGGGGAGTAGGCCGCCCCCCCTCGCCGGGAGAAGGGGCTGCCCAGGGCCCTGGTTTCGGTCCAGTGTGTGGCGCTGGTTCTGGAGCCAGGCCTGGGTAAGTCAGGGTCGCGGTGCTCAGCTTCCCCCAGGCTGCGCTTTCGGTGGCCGGGTCCTGTCCTCCAGCCCGCGCCCCGGAGAGGACAGTGGTCCAGCCGGCCCCTCTCAGCTCTGCATCCCGGTCCCTCAGCCCCTCGGTGCCCGCTCACGGGCACCCAGAGCAGCGGCTGGCAGGGGCGGGGACACAGGGGCGGGGGCACGGAGGCAGGGCCAGGCATGCGCGGGGCTTGGGGGGCCCCTCTCTGCCGGAGGGCCCGGCCCGGCGTTTCTGGCTTCCCTGTTGGCCTCTGAGAGCATCGGGCTCCCGGACTCCAGCGCCGGCTGCCCGCCCGCCCCTTCTCCAGAGATGGAGACTTCCGCGCTGACCTCTGGGGACGGCTGAGCACGCGGCTTGGGGCGGCTGCGGGCAGTGGCGGCATGGTGACCCGGAGCCCTCGCGCCAGGCACACGAAGACGCTGAGATCGCCAGGCGCGTCACTCCCCGCCTCGTGTGAGAAAGAGGGCCCGACGTGTCCACCCAGAGCCCCTGCCCGGGTCCGGTGGGGGCTTCCCTCCCTCCCCGCCGCGGGCGAGGGCCTGGCCAAGCTCTGCGATGCCCACGGCCACCCCGCGTGACTCCGCTTCCCCTTCCCGGCAGCCTGCATGTCATGCGGGGCCATCGGGTCTCTCCCCAAACTGCCTCTGTGCTCAGAGCCCCCGCCCCCCACCTCCCACCTCCTTCCGCTCTGCACAGGGTCGGGAAGGGCCGAACGCCGCGCCAGGCAGGAGCGTCAGTGGGAGGACCCGCCATCAGCGGGTGGTGTTGTCCGGTTAGTTTTGCTGGCTTCCTGTGACCCTCTGCATTTTTGCAAACGCCCAGTTTTACATTTAAACACGCAGGTGCTATAGTGAACCATTTAGGTGCCCTGAGCAGCAAGAGCTGAGTTTTCCTTTTGAAGGGACGCAGGGTGTTGTCTCGCCTTCTGGGGCCGGAGGCAGTCCCCAGGTGGGGAGGCCACAGCTAGAAAGCGAGACCCTCAGGGGTCCAGGGACTGCGGGACCTCGGATGAACGAGAAGCCCAGCCACCTCAGTGCTGATGGGGAGGGACACACAGTGTCCCCCTTGGGCCACTGAGCCCAGCCTGCGGCTGGACGCCCCTAACTAGTATAGCCACCACCAGCCCCTTCCCAGTGCCAGAGTCTAGAAGCCCAAGCTTCCTCTCTTGGGACCCTGGCCCTGGGGGCCTGCAGGGGCCTGGCAGCTGGCCGTGGGCCTGGAGGGCAGATTTGCTGGACGTGTGTGTCCTCCCAGTGTGGGCTCCCCAGTGACAGCCCGTGATAACCAGGCGGCTGCCTCACCCCTCAGGAATGTGACGCTGCCTGCGCTGGCCCCAGGCCTCACCCCAGCCCAGCTGGCATCAGAGAAAGCTCTGGACCAGGCCTCCTCCCCTCCCCCATCCTGGGGAGTGCCGAGGCAGCTGTTCTCACACAGACTCCCAAGCACGGGGTCCCTGGGCTGAGGACCGGCTTCCATGGGATGTCACTTGGGGCCTGGCCACCCCTGGACCAGCGGGACAGTGTAGGGCGATGGCTTCGCAGTCACCCACACTCTCAGCCAGGAGCCCCGGTCCCAGAGTCGGGTCTATGACTGAGAGGAGAATGAGGGTGGCCCCCGTGGGGCCAGCGTGGCCAAGCTCGACCAGACACCGAGTCCCGCCTGGGTCCCCGGATGGGGTGGGGCCTGTGGTCTCAGGGGCCGCTGTATTCGAAGCCTGGAGGCCTGGTCTTGGCCTGCTCAGAGCCCTTTGTGGGCACAATGGGAGCAAGGAGCAGGGACCAGGATGGAGCCGGAGCCCCTGGCCCCTGGCCAGTCCAGGGGGCTACCTGGAGCAGGTGCTGGGGCTCTGGGGCTTTTGCCACAGGCCCTGGAGTTGGAGGCCAAGGAAGGTTCTCCCAGGGCAGCTGGGTGCTGGGGTGAGAACTGCAGGACACCACCGGCAGTTCTGACAGCAAGCTGTGTGTGTGTGTGTGTTGGGGGGAGAGGTGAGTGTATGTGTGTGTGCATGCGTGCGCGTGTGTGTGCGTGTGGGAGGGGTGAGTGTATGCATGTGTGCGTGAGCGTGTGTGTGTGTGTGAGGGATGAGTGTATGCGTGTGTGTGTGTGTGCATGTGTGTGCGTGTGGGGGGGAGAAGTGAGTGTGTGCGTGTGTGTGTGTGCGTGTGTGTGCGTGTGGGAAGGGTGAGTGTATGCATGTGTGGATGCGTGTGTGTGTGCGTGTGGGAGGGGTGAGTGTATGCATGTGTGGATGCGTGTGTATGTGCGTGTGCGTGTGGGAGGGGTGAGTGTATGCATGTGTGGATGTGTGTGTGTGTGTGCATGTGGGAGGGGTGAGCGTATGCATGTGTGCGTGTGTGTGTGCGTGTGTGTGTGGGAAGAGTGAGTGTATGCATGTGTGGATGCGTGTGCGTGCGTGTGCGTGTGGGAGGGGTGAGTGTATGCATGTGTGCGTGCGTGCGCATGTGTGTGCGTGTGGGAGAGGTGAGTGCCGGTGCCGCGGCCGCCTCCTCCGCTGGCCTGAGAGGGTGACCCCCGCCTCCCCCCGCATCCCGCGTAAGCCCAGAAGCCTGCGGCTCCTCCGGCTCGATCCTCCCGCTCTCAAGAACACTTTGCATTGTGTGTATTGTGTTTCTCAGCCGCGTGACAGGCACTTATTATTTGTTAAAATGTATATATAGTTACATTCATTCTCTTGTGTGAGTGATACATATTACACTAAGTTATGAACATAGCTACCGGATTATTATTATTTTGGACACCCACTGGGACAGGGAGGGACGTTTCCAGCGGGTGGCGGAAGGGACCGGCGCTCCCAGGCCCTGGGCACAGGGTGCAGGTGGGTGACAGGCGACGACTTGCTTTCCTGGGCCCGCCCCGTCCTCTGCTCTCCCTCCGCGGGCCTCTCCCTTGCACCCCACTCCCAAGCTTCCCGCCTGCTCTTTCTTCCTTCGAGGCCTGGCCCGGGGCAGCCTCTGAGACCCATTTCCTGACCCTGCTGCCCAGGCCCCTCCCCCGGGGCCCCAGCCAGAGCGTGAACATTTGGGGGAAGGAAGCGCTTAGTCTGCATATAAGAAAAGGGAGGCTCGTGACAGAGCGACCAGCAGGTGCAGGCCCCACGTGCCAGCCCTGCGCCGCCGACAGAGGACAGCGACAGCTTCCGTGTCTGAGCCGGGTCCCCTCTGAGCTGGGTCCCCGCGGCGCCGGGCAGGGCGGCAGGCTTCTGTCGGAGGAACCTGGAGAGAGGCGGAGGGAGGGAGTGGCACTTGGAGAGGCCGATGAGAGCTGGGCTGTGAGGGGGGTGGGTACAGCCCTGGGGCCTGATGGTCCCCCACAGTGAGCCAAGTCCCCGTCTCATTGTCTGTCTCCCGTCTGGCTTGGGGGGGGCCCAGGCTCACGGGTCCATCCAAGAAGAGGCCTCAACAGCCCCGGAGGGCGAGAGCTGGGGACGGCTCCGTGGGGCCTGTCCAGCCCTCCCCCTTCCCACTCCCCTCCCGGCCCCTTCTCCTCCCTCCCATCTCTGCCCCCACCGCCCCTCCCCAGGGCAGCGAGCCATGTGGGAGCTCCGCCTGCGCCAGGCCCTCCAGGCCTCTGGCGGGGGAGCCCAGGGCTTCAGAGGCCCCAGGGGGCCCTGGACAGGCTGCCCCTGCCTCTGGCACAGAGCGCCTGTGTCCCCGCCCCGGCCCTCCCTGCCCCCTGCACGTAACAGTCTTCAGGGAACCCCCAGAGCTGCAGCAGGGCCTGTGCGAGGGGGCGGCGGGCCTGGGGACTCAGGTGTCCTTGGAGGCTCCGAGGGTTTGTGGAGAAAACATGAGGCACAGCTGGGAATGAAGTGAAGACCCAGCACTCACTGTTCTCGGTTAAGTTCGGAAAATCTCTGAGTCCACAGAGACCCTGCTGTGGGGCAAGGCAGTCTCTGCCTGGGTGGGCACGGCCCTCTCTAGGGGCGAAGGTCTCCTCCCTCAGCCCGGCACCCTCCTTTCCGCAGCGGAGGGCCTGGGCGCCTGACTCCCTGACAGGTCCAGGCAGAGGGAGGGGCAGGGCCGTCCAAGGTCGGAGAAGGGCAGGCTGGGAACCACAGCTCCTTCTGAGGCCGCAGAGAGGCTGGGCTCCGAGCGGTGGGTGGCCCGGAGGCACCCGCGCCCTCTGATGAGGCCACATTCCGGCTCTGAGTTCGGCAGGTGCGGCCGCCAGGCAGCTGGGCTTGCCGGGTGTGAGCGGCCTGAATCGGCCTGAATCGCTGCCCTTCCCAGCCTCTGGCCGCACCCGGGCTATTTTGGGAGCTTGAGCTCAGAGCTGGCCTCGCCGCCCCCACCCCTGCGTTCTTAGAAGTCTGGTTGGGAGTGGGGACGGCTCCCTCTCGTCACACGCTC
>NW_011889072.1:57499-60842 GCF_000151845.1 Pteropus vampyrus | reverse complement strand
AGCACCCCGCAGATCGGGGAGGCGGGGAGCAGCCAGCCCCTCGTCCACAGAGATGCGAGGAACAGAGATGCCTCACCACAGATGCACGTCCCTGTCCACCGAGGTAGCTGGGCGGCCCCGCTCCTCCTGGGGTGCAGGGTGGGGGCATCTGGGTTTGCTTCCTCTTCGTAAGCCTAGGGATGGGTCCTGACTGTGGGGCTTCCTGCTGCAGGAGCCCCGAGTTCAGACAGAAGGACCCTGGCCGCCCTTCCAAGGCCGTGGCATCCGAGGGGCTGAGTCTGCCTGCCTGGCATGCTGGGGGTGGCCTGGCCCTGCTCTGGCCACAGTCTCGGCCTCTTTGGGGACTCGGTGCAGGGTCCAGAGTGTGGCCGGTGGCTGGCTTGGGGTGAAGAGGGTTCTGGGGCCTGGATGGCCGAAGGCAGTGAGAGGGCTGGCGAGCCCGTCCTGGGGCGCCTCTCTCCGGGGGTCCCAGAGCCCACAGGTGAGTCCTCAGGCTGGGGGTTGGTTGCCGGGACTCAGAGCTGGCAGAGTCTCAGGTGAGGGGCCAAGATCCTGTGGGGTCTTCTTGGACTCGAACCCGCCCTCGAGGGGCCAAAGTGGTCGGCTCCCAGTGGCTCTGGAGCGAGAGGGCGGGGCAGAGGTGGCCTCTCTCTGGGGAGGGCCTTGGGGGCTGCCGGGCTTGGCCACGTGAGGATGGGGAGCCTCTGAAGGCTGCTCTGAGGCCGTGTGGTCCCGAGTCGTCCAAGCCACAGGGTGGAGAGAAGGAGCTGAAGCCGAAGCCGAGCTCAGCCAGGAAAGCCTCCTCCATGCCAGCCAGCCAAACCCACAGACTCGAAATAGCCATGTGGGGCTGTGGGCTGCGCCCAGATCGGCAGGCACAGCCTAGAGACGCCACCGCTCCGGCGCCTTCTACTGCTGGGGGTCCCCTCAGGGCCCCCCTCCCCAGACATGGTGTGTGTCACAGACAGAGGAGCCCCCAGGGTGCTTGTGGCACTTGGTCCCCGAGTGTGGACAGAGGCCGCAGAGTGGGAGCCTCAGGAGGCGACCGCCTTGGAAGGCCGGCCCCTCCTCCCCGCTTCCCAGCTCCTGGGAGAGCGGAGGCGAGGGCCAGGTCAGGACCGGGGGCCTTGGTGGCTTTGGTGGTGGGGGTGCAAACGGGAGACTGGCATTCTTGTAGAGCCACGTGGAGAGGGAGCTTGGGGCGTGCGGGGGGCTGGGCGTGCCGGGAGACTGGGGCCCTGCCCCCTCCAGCTCTCGTCGTCAGCCCCCTGGGAGCTGCGTCCTGTCCAGTTACAGGCCACCCGCCTCGAGGCCTGGGGGTGCTGCCCGCTGGGCTCCGACCGTGGGTGGCCCGGGCTCCTGGCTTTGCTTACACGCCGAGGGGGAGGGGCCCGCGGGGTGGCCGGCACGTGAGGCCAACCCCATCAGCATTGTGGCCCCACACCCTGCCAGGGCCCCGCGAGCATGGAGCGCAGGAGAGGGACAGTGCTCTCGCTGTCCCAGGTGGCCTGGGGATTCTGAGGCTGGGCTGGCGTGGCCAGGGATGGCTGTGGCTAGAGACTTGGGGCCAGTCAAGGTCACTGGCAAGGCCTTTGGGAGCAGGGGACGAGGGCAGGATGCCACTCCCTCCACCATCGGCTGTGCACACCTGGGAGAGTGGCTGATCTCTCTGAGCCCATTTCCCCTGTGCAGGTGGGCGAGACCCCTTGGGGGTGCTGCCAGGCTCCCAGGGCCGGCGGGGGCACGCTCAGCCCCGGCCTCGGCCCGTCCTGGCCAGGCCGCTGGATGATGGAGAGACACGTCCAGGCGGAAGGCGCTGGGCGGCACGGGGGTGAAGGTGGGGCTCACCAGCGCATCTGGGGAGCGGCGAGTGTTCTGCTGGGCGCGGAAGGAGGGTGGTCCGACGAGAGGGCGCGTCACCGCCGCAGTCCCATCTGCCTGCCCGGCGCTGGGCGTGACCGCGATGACCCGACTGGTCGAGGGGGCTGCACCCAGCTCCCACCAGCGGCGTCACAGGGGACCGTCTCCCAGATAACTGTCCCCAGGGGACACAGGGGCTGCCGGGGACACGGTGCCAGCCCTTTGTGGGGGTCCAGGGTGGGGCAGGGAGGAGGGGAGACGCAGCTACATCCTGAAATTAGACCCTTGAAATGTAAAGACCACAAAGTAAAAGAAAATCAATTTCCAATTACTTTTAAGCCTCAAGGTTACACAGGACGATAGCACAGACAGCAGCGTCTCGGGCGGGGATGAGGGCGCGACCTCCCGCGCTGCCCCTGCGTCCCCGTGACCTTGGTCGCGGCCTTGCCCCCACCCCCACGTGGCAGGGTCTCCTCTCTGCCAGAGCTGGGTGCTGGCCGTGTGGCCGGTGGCCTGTTGGTGGGAGCAGAGACTGCCTGGTTCCGTGCCTACACCCAGCAGCCAGCACCGAGCCAGCCTGTGTCCCCTCCCCTGTAAACGGGGTCTGGGGTGGGATGGCCTCTGAAGCCCCCTCCCCCAGCCGCGCAGGAGCGGTTCCCACTGAGAGGCACCTGTCTCCCTGGGATGCGCCATCTGCCCGGGCCTTGAGGGCTCGGCCGGCACAGCAGTGGGGGTGGGGGCGGGGGCGGGGGCGGAAGCCCTGGGCGGGGTCCGGGCAGGACCCTGGCGAGGGTGCCCCCCGTTATCCTGGTTCTGTCCTTCCTCCAGAAGACTGCCGGGCACGGGGCCTGGGGCGTGGCGGCAGCTGCAGCATATTTGGGGTTGATTTTTGGTGGAAATCTGTGAACTTACCCGGGAGAGCTGGGGGGCGGGGGGAAGCCCCAATCTCCTTTATCTAGTGAGACTGTCTCCACCTGGGAGCGAAGAAAGGTGACACCAGGCCCCCCTGAGCTTACGTGGCCTTCAGGAGGCTGGCCCTGGCCCTCCGCCTGGGTTTCCTCACTTTGGGACGAAGGTGACAAAAGCTCGGGGCCAGCCCTCTGGGACGCCTGTGTGGAGCCGCTGTGCGGAATCCAGGCCTGAGGGGTTTGGACTCTGGTCTTAACAAAGTGCCAAGGACACCGCCAGGCCACCGAAAACATTTCCTACTAGGAAGAGGGCTGTTTTCCATCTACAAAAGTAATACTTGCTCGTTCTGAACAGCCCAGAACACGACACGTGAGGCAGACACACGCCGCCCCCAGGCCTCGTCCCCACCGCGTCCAGATAGACACACGTAAAAGTAGAATCGGACTGTACACGCCACTCCGCGGTCTGGCTTTGTCACAAGCGCAGTACACGGGCACCTTCTGTGCCACCCCCCTTCATGGCCCACGGCGCCTGCTGGCGGTCGCCCATTGCAAACCCCGTGCCCGATGGCCCC
>NW_011889072.1:56613-57449 GCF_000151845.1 Pteropus vampyrus | reverse complement strand
CCGTTTCCCAGCGGGCGTCGGGTCAGGCCGGGGCCTGGCGGCCGGGCCGCTGAGCGCCGTGAGGGCCGGCTCAGGGCTTAAGCGTCATTTCCTTCAGGCCTCTGGACACGCCTTGCTTTCGTCCCCGGCCGTCTGATGACCGACACCGGCCTCTCTGCGGTGACGGCTTTGAGAACACCCAGAATTTTCCCCTTCTCTTCGATGTTCTGGAACTTGCTTTGGAGGTGAGTATGTGTCACGCTGCCCTTTGCGCCCGAGGCCCCAGCTTCCTGCCGGGCGAGGGGACTCGCGAGCCCCACGTCTCTGGGGTGGGGCAGCCTCACCTGCTCATCACGTCTGCAGGGTGCCGAATGTGCCACCCAGAGGACACCCCACCAGGACACCTGGACACCGTCCCGTCCGTGGCTGGTCCGGGCAGCACCGCTGTCCTTGCCGAGGCTCCTGGGTTCCTCCTTCCCACGGGACGACCTGCGCGTGTGGGGGCCCTGGCTCCAGACCCCACGGGCGCCATGCGGGAGCTCGGTCGGCATGTCACCTGTGACGTGTAGGTCCCTCCGCTCCCAGGGAGACCCACGTGGTCCCAAAGGTGATGCTCGAAGACCCTGTGATAGTCTCATCATCAGGTTCTCAGAAAGTACCCCCTGGCTTTGGAGCAGGGAAAACGGGCATGAGTCGCTCGGGCCCTCACGAAGCGAGGACGAGATTTGGTCTGAAACAAACGCCATTCTCGGTGTTGTTTCTGACGGCCCCACGAGCCAGGAGACACTAACTGGTGTGACACCGCATCGGGACGGGGGGCCGTGCTGGCCTGGTCACACGGCCGCGCTGCGAGGGGG
>NW_011889072.1:47612-55809 GCF_000151845.1 Pteropus vampyrus | reverse complement strand
CATTTTTTCCAGAGCCGCTGCATTGACCAAACCAATCTCCGGCACAAGCTGCTATTAACATGCCACAGCCCCCGTGTGTGTGTCTATTTTTTCTTTCTTTCTTTCTTTTTTTTTTTTTACAAAAATAATTCAAAACAAATGTGTCAGCCCTGGGAGCGATGAGAACGTTTGCGCGTTCTGACGTAAGCCCACGGAAGCTTCCAGCGCCATCTCGCTTAGATGCGATGCAGTCGCCAGGCCCCGCGTGGTCCCAGCTCCAGCAGAGCCGCGCGGTCACCTCCACCCTGCTCACCCAGCGCCACCGCCACACCGTTCGGTGTTCGGTGTGGACACGCCCCAGCGGGTCCTTTCCTGTTGCTGTGGCCGGTGGCCACAAACATCACGGACGTGGTATCTCGCCGGCCTGGAGGTCAGGTCCTGACACTGGGTGTGGCCGGCGGCTGGAGCCAGGGTCGCTGGCCGGAGATCTGCTTCCCCGCCTTCCCGCCTGCTCCGCCCCCTGCGGCCACGCCCCTGGCTCTGGCCCCCGCGCACCCTCATGGCCAGCAGCATGGAGTCCCCACGCCTCTCACCTGGGACTCAGTCATCACACGTTTCCCTGGCTCTGAGAACCCCAGCTCCTCCTTTTCCCACTTCCCCTCACAAAGAAAATGAGCGGCTTAACGCAGCCATTTAGCGCCGCCGCGTGCTCTGCGGGGCCACCGGGCCTCTCGCGGTTGTGCTCAGATGCCGCGGTCACCAGGCGAGGAACAGAGCAGGGGACGTCAGGGAAACTCAGCCAGGCCCCGGTTCCAGCCCTGCCTGATCTGACGCGTACCCACTTCTGGAATTTTCAGCAACACGAGCTGTAATTTCCTAACCGCTTCAGCCGCAGAGCTGCGTTATCCGGACCGAGTGCGCCCGGCGCCCCGGCTGGCGGCCTCGCGTCCGTCCAGCGGGTGATCTGGAGCGGGGACGGTCTCCGGGAGGGCGCCCCGAGGCATGTCCCCGGGCAGGCGTCCATCTGGCTGTTGGGAGGCCTCAAGTTATCTTTGGGGCCCCCAGCTTTCAGAAAAGAGAAGACAAACCACACACACAAGTGAGGCGGGGTCGGCTGGGGCCGGAAAGGGCCGGAAGCTCGAGCTGCCCCGGCCGTGCAGCAACCCCCCTCCACCCCCCAGTCTAGGGACACAGCGCGCGGGGCGGGAGGACGCCGCGCTCACTGCGGCCGCTTTGCCGAGTCCCCGGCCCTCTCACGGCCCCTTCTCCAGTAAGGCGGCTCCTGCTTTCTGTAAAGGTGTCGACAAGCTCTTAGCATCTTGCTGTGTTTCTGCCATTATTACATGCTCTTTAGAAACGTGCCTCTCAGGAGGTAGGGATGCACCCAAGGACTCAGAAACGGAACACCCTGGAGTCGCTGGCCATCCATGGGAGGGGGCGCATGCGGCCGGGGGCTCCAAGGCTTTGTGGTCAGTCATCTGAGGGTGGGGCGTCTGTGTACCCTGGACGAGGCCGGCTGTGAGCTGAGCGTTCAGGAGGGAGCTGGGGCAGTTGTGGGTCTAGACAGGAGCCCAGGTGGTGTGGGCGAGGCCCAGGTGTTGTGGGTGAGGATGGGCGGGGCTTCCCTGGGAGGGACCCTGGGGTCCCAGAACTGAACCTTCCCTTGCCAGGCTTGGCTCGTGGTAAGGGTTTGGGGTAAGGGGTGTTTTGGGGTCCCCTGGCCCTCTCCAGAGGTGGGAGCCCTGAGGTGGACCAGCTGCCACTCGCTCATACCCAGACCAGCGTCCTCACTGCACTGGAGCCAGCGATTACTAGCAGGGTCCTGGCCACTCCGCTGGGCAGAGGAGGCCGCGCCCCCCGGGAGGCTGACCCTCTACTCCCTACCCTCTGCCCGCTGATCGACACGTGTGCGGAGAGGTGACATCATCCTTGGAGGGAGGACTCTCCATGTGTCCCTCTCTGGTGAGTGGGGTTGACCAGGAAGCAGAGGTGACCGAAAGCACCATCTAAGACTGCACAGATGTCCTCGTGGTGGCACTCGGGGCTGCGCACGGGGCCACCTGCTTGATTCCTGATCCATCACTCCCATGCCCCCTTCACTGACAGAGAAAAACACCCCCACTCCTCCCCAAGATGTCCTGGCTGGGGGACCAGAGCCACCGCCTCCGTGCCGGCTGCTGCTCCCAGCTCTCTGAGTCCATCAGCAAAGTGGACCCTTGACCCGCGTTCGGGGGACGAGGGGCTCGACGCAGGAGTCGGCCCTACAGAACGGGGGTGCGGGAAGGGTGCCGGTCAGAGAACTGGGCAGCGGGCTGACCGGCTGGAAGGAGGGTCTGTGGGAGCCTGACCCCCGGCAGCCCCCGCGGGGAGCAGAGCTGTAGGCAGGCGGCCGCATCTGTCCCCATCACTGCCCCTTCCACCTCCCAAGACCCCCTCCCCCCACTGTGTGGCTTCTGGCCAGTTCTCCCTGGACCGCGGGTCCTGAAGCACCACCGCCAGCCCCAGAGCCAGGAAAGGCGGTGCCCAGAAGGGGTGTTGGGGGAAGTTCTGTGAGAGTGAGAGTGAGCTTCGAAGCCGGGGTTCAGCGTCGTCTTGCTAATTAGATGTCAAAACAATGATGGAAAAGGAGGCAGGGTCCGCGATGGAGTGGGGGCCCTGGGACCGGCCGCCTCCTCCACGGCCCTCTGTCTGTCACATGGGCATCAAGAGCTTGGCCTCGTGAGAGGATCCGTGACGTGGCTCGGGGTCACAAGGAGGCTGGCACCGTGTCAGGGCCGTTGGGGAGGCCGCGGCCTGTCCCCTGCCTGGCATGGAGCAAAACCGCTTCAGGGAGTCACAGAAGATTGGGCCTCACTTGGGAGCCCCCCCTTTCCAGCTGACCTTGGTCCCCTTGTCCCCAGGCCCCTGGCCTTCTAATGGAGGATGGGGACCCCACACCTTGCTTCCTCAGGCTGGGCGGCCATCTGGGGACATCCTGCCCCGCTGTGCCCGGTGCTCCGTGCTGGTGGGAGGCTGGGTGGCAGTGTGGGGTGAGGCTGCACTGTGGGTTTGGTCTCTCGCATCAGGGCTGGCTTTGCAAAGGGGTGCTCACCCCATCCTTGACAGCCGAACCCAGCAGTGGACACGAAGGGTATCCATCAGGGCCTCCAGGGCCAGGCCCCGCCCCCAGCCCCACCTCCCAGATCCCACCCCCCAGGCCTCACAGCCCAGCCCCACCCCCAGCCCCACCGCCTGTCGCTGGAACACTGTCCACTGTCACCCTGGCACTGGTCTTGTTTCGGGGGCAAGGCCTTCATCCTGGTGGTGGCCAGCTTTGAAAGGTCACGTTTGCCTTTGGGCGCGGGAAGGGGGAAGGGGGCGTGCCTGGGCCGCACCCTGCACACACAGGCCTCATTCATCGCGTGTGCGGCTCCACAGGCAGCACTCTGGGCGCAGCCCCAGCCAGGGGAGCGCTGACCACGGTCCCTTTAACCAGACCGTGGTGGGGTGGGCGGCCTGGGGACCAGGGCCTGACCCTCCCTGCAGCGACCAGGGTCCGGAGTCAAAGCTGTGTGGCCGAGGGGAGGAGCAGGGGAGGACAGGGGAGAGTCAGCGTCCACCTGGCCCGTGGCGTGTCCCGGGGGCCTTTCCCAGAAGCACACGGACCACAGAGGGAGCAGGGAGCTGATGGCCAGGCCTTCTGGCAAGGCACCTGGCTCAAGGCAGATGGCCCTGGACAGCCTCGCCCCCCACCTGGGGACCCCAAGCTCTTGTCTGAGGCCCCTGCCAGACCTGGGTTCCTGTGTTTGTGTCACAGAGGCTGCCCTCAGCTCTGTTCCTGTTCTGTCTCCACGCTCCCAGGAGGCTTGGCCCTCCCGCCAGGGACTGTCCCCCGGAGCCGTGCACACCCCCACACGCACGAACACCCAGCAGCGGAGAGCAGCCCCCCGGGAAGGGGTGCTGGGTCCCTGCCCCCAGGCTGAGGGCTCTGCGCCCGCTCATGGGGCTCAGCCATCAGTCCCAGCCCAGGGCACCCTGGAGGTGACCGGTGTGACAGGACTAGGGCTACCTGTCTCCTGTGAGGCCACCCGATGAGCCCCTTATCCTGGAAAGCAGTTGTCCTTCCCCTCCCTGCCCCCATCCTATGTGGTCTGGGCTGGAAGTTGTGCTGGCCTGGGGCTCACAAGCCGTCTGAGCTTCTGCCAGGGAGGACGTGCCGGCTGCAGCCGAGACTCCGCCGGCTCTGCCCTTCTGTGCTCCCGAACCTCTGGGGCTGTCCATCTTCCCAGTTACGGATGTGGAAACTGAGGCTCCACCTGGCGCCGTGGGGCTGGGGAGGGTGGAGGGCAGCGAGGCACCACCCACGCATGCCGGTGGCAGCGCGGACTCGCCCGCCTGTCCCCCGGCTCAGTGGACCCAGGTGTAAACTGAGGCGGGGCTGGTGGCCTCCTGACGGCTCAGAACCGTGCTCTTAGTGGTTAACTTGCTCGAGAGCCTTTTCCTTTCTGCTCAAGTTCTCGCAGCCATTTTCCGTGGCTGGAGGGACCGTCGGTGCCCGGAGCGGCCGGACTCGGCCCCATCCGCCCCGACCATTGGCGTGAGTTTTGTGCACAACGATATGAAAAATGATCTGGCACACGCGCCCTTGGATTCCTCATTATTTATTGTATTAATTTCTGGAAACGGATTTCTGGGACAGAGTATGTGAACAATTCAAGGTTCTTCATACACTTGGCAACTTGCTTCCTAGAAATACTGCATTAATTTGCCCTGTTGTTGGCAAAATCTTAGTTCACGTTTCACCCCAAGATCACCAGCACTGTCTTTCCCGAAAGTCTTTGTGAATTTGGTGGGCAAAACACGCTGCTTCTCCCACCGATCAGCAGTAAACTGAAACGGGGTTCGAACTAAGTCTCATGGCCGTGTGCGTTTCTGTGAGTTTTCGTCTTGGTCCTGTTAAAAGGCTAGTGTTGTAGAAAGTGACTATTTATCCACCTGAAATCAGTGCACTCAGGCCGTCGAGGTGCATCGGTGGGCGGACGGGACCGCCGCACGTCCCTCAGTCCCTTCGCCCGCACGTCCCGCGGTCCCTTCGCCCGCTCCCAGGCGACCACGCTCACCCTTTGCTCTCTGCTGGGCCCCGTCTGCAGTGGTTGCCTCTGGGCTGCCCTGTGACACGGCTGGGACTCGGAGTGACCAGCTCACGTGGCCGTCTTATTTGCCAGGCTCCGCCGTCTTCACGTGGCAGCAGAGAACCCGCCTCCTCGGGCCCTCTGAGCGAGCCCCGCCGGCCACCTTCCCTACGACCGCCACTAACTGCGCCTGCCGAGGCGTCTCGGGCTCCCGCCTGTGTGCCGCAGGCCTCAACTGCCCTGCCCCGCCCTCCACCTGCTCCCAGCTGCTGCCACCGTGTCAAGGTGGGTGACATTCCCACGCTGTCCTAAAGTGCCCCTCACCCCCTACCCCTTTGGGCGCGGGGACTAAGCCATGCTGTGTCCCTAGGGCTGGCCACGACCGAGGCCCCTAACGTGGTTGGGCTGAGCAGCGTCCTCCCGGGACCCTCCCGCTCCTCCCTCAGGACGGTGTCCCAGAGCCACTCCGCTGGCTGCGGTGCCTTTGCTCCTGTGTCGGGAGGCGTCCGGGCCGGGGTCAGGCTGAGCGGAGGGGGGTGCGATGGTGCTGAGTGACCTTGAGCATAAAATTAAAGCAGGTGTAAAAAGCTTAGGACTCAAGAGAAGTAATATTTGAGTGCATTATTCCAAAAAAAAAAAAAAAGGCAAAAAATCCACGATGAATAAAATACCGAAATTTTATAGAAGGACGGGGTCAGCGGGTGCAGCCTGCGGAGCCGTCTCGGGGCTGAGGGGAGAGCACAGCCCCGCCCCGCCGTCTGCGGAGAGGCGGGTGGGGAGGCAGATACCCGGCTGGCTCAGAGGAGCCCCCCCATCAGGGCTGGGGGGCGGGCGGGGCTGCTGACCCTCTGCCAGGGCTGTGGGGTGGGGGGGTCTCCTCGCTGGTTGCACCCACCGCAGGCCCCAGAGAGGTGATGCGGGCTCCTGAAGGCCAGGTCGATGAGGAGTCCCTATCTGTGCCTCATGTCTGCTCTGCACGTAAGGGGCTGCCGGAGGATGAGGGGGAAGGGAAGGCAGAGGCGGCAGCGCACTGGGGTGCTCGCTCGCTGCGGGAGTGTCTGCGGAAGCTCAGGGAGCTGGCTGCATCAGTCCAGTCCTGATGCCCCGCACCCCAGGGCCGGAGGGAGCGAGTGCCGCTCTCTACAGCAGCCTGCCGAATCGGCTGCCACGGCCTGGAGGCCGGAGACCTCGGTGAGCCAGTTCATGAGGTGACTAGGTGGTTAAGGGGCACAGAGGGACACCAGGCCCAGGACGCACCTGCCTCCAGGCAGAAAAGGTCCCGGCTGTCCGCAGCTCCCTCTGTGTGGGCAGATTTGCTCAGAAGCCCAGTGTGGCGGCCTGACTTGTGTCCCCCCAAAGGACGTGTTGACGCCCTAACTCCCACTAACATCACCTCATTCCGAACCGGTCTCTGTGGCGTCATCAAGTTAAGAGGTGGTCGCGCTGGGCGAGGGTGGCCAGAGACCTGGATGCTGATGTCCTCACCGAGAGACAGACATACTCAGGAGACCGCGTGTGACCACTCACAGGAATCACAGCCATGCAGCCACATGCGAGGGACGCCCCGGAGTGCTGGCCGCCCCCAGACTGAGGGGGGCGGGAGGAGTCCCCTTGCAGCCATGGGGGAGCTGCCTGTGGCCCTAGATGAGAGGGGAAAGGCTTCTGCTGGGCCGAACCCCGCTTTGTGGCGTTTGTTATGGTGGCCCCAGGCACTAACACACCAAAGTCAACGTCAGCATCTCCGAAGGCAGGGGACCGCTTGTAAAAATAGTAAGAAAGTGTTAAAATGAGGAGAGTGATCCTTTTCCCTTGAATTGCTGACTTCAACACCAGCTCTGCTGGAGGGCTTCCCAAACGCAGTGGGGCGACGCTCCTGCAGCCCCCCTCCCCGGGCGAGGGCCACTGGGCAGTCCCATGGGGGTCTCGAGTCCCAGTGACACTGTCACCGAGGACCCTGTGTGGACGGGTGGGCCGGCTGGAGGGCTAATACGGTTCTTTTGGTTTTTCTGTATTCTCTCTTTTTTTTTTGGTAAAAAATATGAGATCGTTTCAACTGAAAAGGAAAAGCAACACTTTTGATGGCAAAGCAAACTTAACGGTGCCTGCCAGCAGAGGCCTTCACTGTCACGCTGGCGGAGGCTCCGTGAGGGACCGAGGCCAGTTCCCTTCCCGTCCTTTCGCCCGAATCCCTAGCCCTCTGGCCGCCAGCCCCTCCTGGTGGGCCGGTCACCCGACCCCGACCGGCTCCCACTGTCCCCAGTGCCCTGACAGGGATTGTCTCCTGCGGTGGTGTCCACAGCGCCTGCCACGGAGCCTGGGCACCGCGCGGTACTGGGCCCCGAGGTCCCTCTCTGGGTGTCCCCGGAGCCCGCCCTCCAGGCCAGGCCTCACTGAAACCGAAAGCGAGCAGGTTTCTCCTGGGACATCAGTGCCATTAGATGCGTGGACCCCGGGACCAGGTTTAGAAGGCTCCTGGCTTGGGAGTGACTGCTGGGGCGGGGGCAGGGGGAGGCAGGACGGGGGGGTCGGGGGGCCCAGCCTGACCTCCTGGGGGGCCATGGGGGACAAGTCTGCCGGGGGCACCCCCTCCGAGGTGGCCTCGTGGGGACGGGACAAGGGCTGCTGACAAGCTCTCCCTCCCGGAAGCCTTTCGACAGCCCTGCCACTCAGGCCCGTGTGGGCTGACAGGGGTCTGGTCGTCCTGGCTGCAGTCTGGGTGTGGGGAGGACGTGGGGGACAGTGGGTGGGCAGGAGCGCCATGCACGCTCTGCTCGGGCGTCCGGGGCTGGGGGACCCGTCACGGCTCCCCGCCTCCCCCGCAGACGCTGACCCTGGCCGTCCCCGCCCCCGCCCCGCAGCCCAGGCTGGACCCCCGTGGAACTCATTCCGCCGCCCTTGGCTGGGGACAGGCTCGCGGCTTTTAAAGGCCCCGTTGACAAACGCAGCGCTGCTGCCCCATGGGGGAGCACTGCCACAGGCTGCCACAGGCTGCCACGGGCGGGGCGCGGAGGGGGTGCGGGACAGGGGCTCTGTGGCTTCCGGGGTGCGGGCAGCACCCCGTGACCGTGAGAGTGGGCGGGGCCGGGCTGGACGGAGGTGCCGGCCGA
>NW_011889072.1:46560-47249 GCF_000151845.1 Pteropus vampyrus | reverse complement strand
AAAGCAAACTTAACGGTGCCTGCCAGCAGAGGCCTTCACTGTCACGCTGGCGGAGGCTCCGTGAGGGACCGAGGCCAGTTCCCTTCCCGTCCCTTCGCCCGAATCCCTAGCCCTCTGGCCGCCAGCCCCTCCTGGTGGGCCGGTCACCCAACCCCGACCGGCTCCCACTGTCCCCAGTGCCCTGACAGGGATTGTCTCCTGCGGTGGTGTCCACAGCGCCTGCCACGGAGCCTGGGCGCCGTGCGGTGCCAGGCCCCGAGGTCCCTCTCTGGGTGTCCCCGGAGCCCGCCCTCCAGGCCAGGCCTCACTGAAACCGAAAGCGAGCAGGTTTCCCCTGGGACATCAGTGCCATTAGATGCGTGGACCCCGGGACCAGGTTTAGAAGGCTCCTGCCTTGGGAGTGACTGCTGGGGCGGGGGCAGGGGGAGGCAGGACGGGGGGGGAGTCGGGGGGCCCAGCCTGACTTCCTGGGGGGCCATGGGGGACAAGTCTGCCGGGGGCACCCCCTCCAGGGTGGCCTCGTGGGGGCGGGACAGGGGCTGCTGACAAGCTCTCCCTCCCGGAAGCCTTTCGGCAGCCCTGCCACTCAGGCCTGTGTGGGCTGACAGGGGTCTGGTCGTCCTGGCTGCAGTCTGGGTGTGGGGAGGACGTGGGGGACAGTGGGTGGGCAGGAGCGCCATGCACGCTCT
>NW_011889072.1:43314-45615 GCF_000151845.1 Pteropus vampyrus | reverse complement strand
TGTTTCTCCTGTCACTCACCGGTGGCTCAGCCCAGGACCCAGCTGATTCCCGTGGCGGTCTGTGGCGGGGGGCACCGGAGTGTGGGGACAGCGGGTCAGAGGGGGGCACAGCAGGCCAGATGCCAGGATGCCAGACAAAAAACCAGGCACGTGGGAGGGGGCCGCTGAATAGCCAGGACCCTGAGGGCCCAGCACGGCAGGAGCCCCAGCAGACGGGGCCTCCCTGCCCCTGCCATGGCCATGTGACCCCAGTTCCTGACCGGAGGGCGCAGCTTGAAGCTGCACCAGGACCAGGCCTCCCGCCCCGCCCCGCCCCCACTTGCCAGCCACATGGGGGCAGCGCTGGGTCCACCCAGGGACAGGCTCCGAGTGCCCACGGCTTCAAAGTCCCGGCCCGGGCCCTGGAGGATGGAGCTGGAGAAGAACCACCCCCCTGGCCCCCCAGGCCGGGCTCCGCTCTTGGGAGCCGGCATTCGGTGGAGGGGCAGGGAGGGGCCGCTTCCCGAGGCTGTGCCGGTCCAGGCTGTGGAAACGGGAAAGGCGGCGGGGGAGGGGTCGGGAGGGGCTCCTCCCCCTCAACCTCAGGTCGGCCTGGAGCCTCACATGCCGGCTCTCGGCAGATGAAGCAGTTCGGTTAAGATGAGGTCACACTGGAGCGGGGTGGGGCCCGTCCAGCGGTGGCGTCTTTATGAGGGGAGAGAACAAAGGTGGTTACACAGTCACACGCACACTACACACACTCAGCCTCACACATACACAGGCTCATGCGTACATGCACACACCTGCACACTCACGCGCTCACGCGCACGCGCAGGGGAGGCCACACGCAGAAGAGGCCGCGATGGGCAACGCGCCTGCCACGCCGGGCGGTGGCCGCCCCGGAAGCTGGCGGGGCCTGGACGGCTCCTCTGCAAGGCCTACGGATCCAGGCCCGGCCCTCCAGCCTCTGGGAGAAGGGCTCCGTTGTTTTAAGTCCTTATTAGCTGGTGGCGCCTTGTTATGCAGCCCCAGGGAACAATTACCCCTAACGCTGACCCTCGCCCACCTGTCTGGAGGGGGCTGGGGCAGCGCGGGGGTCACCTGGGATCCCGAGGTTGCTGGGGGAGGGAGGGCTTGGACTGGGTAGGGACGAGTGTGGCCAGGGTGCCTGGACAAACAGACAGTGCGCTCAGCTTCCGTGAGCGAGGACGGGCCGGCAGGGCCTGGGCTGACCGCCCACCGTGGACGGCCGGCTTCTGGGGAAGGACGCTGGCCTGTCCTCCAGAGGTGTCCTGCGACGAGATCATCGTCGGAAGCCCCAGACAGAAGGGTAAGTCGGGGCCCCGGGTCCTTGAGCGGGGAGGGGAGGGGGGTGTGTGTGGTTGCAGCCCCTGTGGCACCAGGGGATCCGAAGCCATGCCGAGGTCGCCAGGGGCTTGGCGTTCACTGAGGGGGTGGCATTAACTAGCGACCGCCGACAGCAAACTAGAACTGTGTGAATGAAAGGCAGGGAAGGCGATGTGACAGCGGCCGTGTCTGGGCACCAGAATTTGTTTTTTCTGCCACTTTTCTGTGCTCTCCAAGTTTTCTATAATGTGCTCTGAAAATGAGGGACACACGTATTTTCCTTTTGAAGGGTCTTGGTCGTTGGGGACGAACAGGGCCGCTTACGGGTCACGAAGATCCGCGTTACAGGGACGAGACGGTGACCTGAAGAGGCGTCGATGCGGGGGTGACTTCCCGTCCTTCGCCAGACGTGACGAGCGCCTGTGGGCTCGGCGCAGTTACCCGCCGGCCTGGACTCGGGACTCGCGGTTTGGGGTCAGCGGTTCTCGGAGCGTCGGCTGATCTCTGGGCCTTCGCCTGTGCATAAGCTGTAACCATCGCGTCCACGGCATTCGGAAGGAGCGTAGAGAAAAAAATTTAATTTTTATTTGTTAACTCATTACGAATGAACTCTCACAAACCCATCGCACGTCAGCACAGATAACATGCTTTTGATGGGAAAGCAATGTTCTTCAAAACAAACAATGGGAGAAAAATGGCTTTAAAAAATTACTTCACAAGTCCCTTCGGAGTCCAGCTTAATAGAAGCCAGCTGGACTCCCGCAGCGGCCTCCGCGGTCAGTCTGTCGTCATCTGCTGTCTGGGTGGAGGGTGTGAGGAGCATCTGGTCTCAGGCACACGCACGACTGGAAAAGACAGGGCTGTTCACACAGTTATTTTCAGATAATGATGAGTATTGTACTTTGATACGACTCGGAAACGCAGCATGTGGCGGTTTCCTGATTGGGGACAATGTGACGAGTCTTTCTGTCCCTG
>NW_011889072.1:40465-43154 GCF_000151845.1 Pteropus vampyrus | reverse complement strand
CCCTCGCCCACCTGTCTGGAGGGGGCTGGGGCAGCGCGGGGGTCACCTGGGATCCCGAGGTTGCTGGGGGAGGGAGGGCTTGGACTGGGTAGGGATGAGTGTGGTCAGGGTGCCTGGACAAACAGACAGTGTGCTCAGCTTCTGTGAGTGAGGACGGGCCGGCAGGGCCTGGGCTGACCGCCCACTGTGGACGGCCGGCTTCTGGGGAAGGACGCTGGCCTGTCCTCCAGAGGTGTCCTGCGATGAGATCATCGTCAGAAGCCCCAGACAGAAGGGTAAGTCGGGGCCCCGGGTCCTTGAGCGGGGAGGGGAGGGGGGGTGTGTGTGGTTGCAGCCCCTGTGGCACCAGGGGATCCGAAGCCAACCCGAGGTCGCCAGGGGCTTGGCGTTTACTGAGGGGGCGGCATTAACTAGTGACCGCCGACAGCAAACTAGAACTGTGTGAATGAAAGGCAGGGAAGGCGATGTGACAGCGGCCGTGTCTGGGCACCAGAATTTGTTTTTTCTGCCACTTTTCTGCGCTCTCCAAGTTTTCTATAATGTGCTCTGAAAATGAGGGACACACGTATTTTCCTTTCGAAGGGTCTTGGTCGTTGGGGACGAACAGGGCCGCTTACGGGTCACGAAGATCCGCGTTACAGGGATGAGACGGTGACCTGAAGAGGCGTCGACGTGGGGGTGACTTCCCGTCCTTCGCCAGACGTGACGCGCGCCCGTGGGCTCGGCGCAGTTACCCGCCGGCCTGGACTCGGGACTCGCGGTTTGGGGTCAGCGGTTCTCGGAGCGTCGGCTGATCTCTGGGCCTTCGCCTGTGCATAAGCTGTAACCATCGCGTCCAGGCATTCGGAAGGAGAGTAGAGAAAAAAATTTAATTTTTATTTGTTAACTCATTACGAATGAACTCTCACAAACCCATCGCACGTCAGCACAGATAACATGCTTTTGATGGGAAAGCAATGTTCTTCAAAACAAACAATGGGAGAAAAATGGCTTTAAAAAATTACTTCACAAGTCCCTTCGGAGTCCAGCTTAATAGAAGCCAGCTGGACTCCCGCAGCGGCCTCCGCGGTCAGTCTGTCGTCATCTGCTGTCTGGGTGGAGGGTGTGAGGAGCATCTGGTCTCAGGCACACGCACGACTGGAAAAGACAGGGCTGTTCACACAGTTATTTTCAGATAATGATGAGTATTGTACTTTGATACGACTCGGAAACGCAGCATGTGGCGGTTTCCTGATTGGGGACAATGTGACGAGTCTTTCTGTCCCTGCTACGTGCCAAGCCGTCGGTCTGTCCCGCACACTGGCGGGCGCTGTCAGCCACGTGTGACTTTCTACAATCGGTCTTGGGTCACTCAGAAGACACGGGTAGCCGATGGGCGTAGGTCTTCCCAGTGCTGACACGTTTTGCCCTCTCGAATGCCGCAGTCATTAACGACACCGCCTGCTCTGTCAGAAAAGCCTCCCGTCACCGGGGCCCCCAGCCCATGACGCTCATTTTCCACGTTCTGGTTTTGCTCGCGAGGGTCAGTCACATCCCCGGCGACAGATGCTGCGAACTCCTTTCTCTGACGCGAATCTCATTTCGCTCCTTTTCAGGAAAAGTATCTGCCACGGACCTGAGTCTGACGGCCCGCGGTTTGTCCGCTCGCCGTCTGTTTTGGGGGCGCGTGGCGTTCCGTGGGACAGGCGGCCGGATCAGCTCCGGCCGGTGTGGACACGAGCGCCCTGCGCACGCCCCGCTGGGTCACACAGAACGTTGGAAAGAAACACAGTTAAGGGCTGAGACTTTTCAAAGTTACCTGTCCTTACCATTTTGCCAAGGACACTTCCTGCCCTGCAGAAGAGTGGCCGTGACCGCTGTGACGCTGCCAGGGCCTCGGCGCGGTGGCCCTGATTCGGGCTGAGTCTCCGGCCTTCAAGCCACCCCTGCTTTTGCACCATCTGTGCAGATGTCACCACAGTGACATGGCCCCAGTGTTACATGAGAACAGCTGTGACCCGAGGCACCGAGGAGGGGTCTCGGGGGGTCCTGGGGGTCGGGTCACGCCGAGAACCACTGTCTTAGACGGCTGTGGTGTGAAGATTGCCGTGAGTGTGCGTGTGTGTGCGTGTGTGTGCGTGCGTGTGCGTATGTGTGCATGTGCATGCGTGTGCACATACACGGGAGTGTGCGTGTGCCCATGTGCATGCATGTGTGCATGTGTCTGTGTGTGCGTGCACATGTGTGCATGTGTGTGCACACACGCATGTGTGCGCGTGCGCGTGCGCGCGTGTGTGCGTGTGCATGCATGTGTGCGTGCGTGTGTGCGTGCGTGTGTGCATATGCATGTGCGTGCATGTGCACACACGGGCGTGTACGTGTGTCCATGTGCATGCATGTGTGCGTGTGTGTGCACGTGTGCGTGTGCATGTGTGCGTGTGTGCGTGCATGTGTGCGTGCGTGTGCACGTGTGCATGTGTGCGTGTGCGTGTGTGCGTGCGTGTGTGCGTGCGTGTGCGTGCTCGCGTGGGCTCGTATTTACCGTGTCTTCACCAGTGTGGCTCTGCCCATCTGAAACCCCGGGGCTCCCCCGGCCTCCGCCCCGTCCGACAGGCGGGCCGTCCCGGCTGCGGCCCGTCCTGGGTCGCTGGGACCTGGTCCGTTGCGCTCGCTGAGAGGTCGCGTGGAGCGGGCAGTGGCTGCGTTGTTC
>NW_011889072.1:37893-39840 GCF_000151845.1 Pteropus vampyrus | reverse complement strand
GCCCCAGTGTTACATGAGAACAGCTGTGACCCGAGGCACTGAGGAGGGGTCTCGGGGGGTCCTGGGGGTTGGGTCACGCCGAGAACCACTGTCTTAGACGGCTGTGGTGTGAAGATTGCCGTGAGTGTGTGTGTGTGTGCGTGTGTGCGCGTGCGTGCGCGTATGTGTGCATGTGCATGTGTGTGCACATACACACATGGGAGTGTGCGTGTGTCCATGTGCATGCATGTGCATGCATGTGTACATGTGCCTGTGTGCGCGTGCACATGTGTGCATGTGTGTGTGCATGTGCGCGCGCGCGTGTGCGCGTGTGCGCGTGCGTGTGCATGTGTGTGCGTGCGTGTGTGCGTGTGTGCACGTGTGCATGTGTGCGTGTGTGCGTGCGTGTGCATGTGTGCGCGTGCATGTGTGCGTGTGTGCGTGTGCGTGCGTGTGTGCGTGTGTGCGTGCTCACGTGGGCTTGTATTTACCGTGTCGTCACCAGTGTGGCTCTGTCCATCTGAAACCCCGGGGCTCCCCCGGCCTCCGCCCCGTCCGACAGGCGGGCCGTCCCGGCTGCGGCCCGTCCTGGGACGCTGGGACCTGGTCCGTCGCGCTCGCTGAGAGGTCGCGTGGAGCGGGCAGTGGCTGCGTTGTTCTCTCCCTGCTCCTCCCTGTGACACCGCGGGCTCGTCCTCCCCAGCTCGGGATGTGACCCCTGTAAAGTCCCCGTCTCCACAGGTCCTGGTCACGCACAGGAGCAGCCCCCCTGGGGCCGGTGCTAGGGCTTCGGGATTTCCAGGTTGAGGCGGTTTCTTCCTGGGGAGGGGCTGCCCCAGCGGGGGGTGGGGAGGGGAACCACGGGCAGAGTGGCCGCTTGGCTGGAACGGGTGACAGCAGCAGACGTGCACTTGCTGGGACACTGCCCAGGGTCCTCTGGAAACCACCCCCTTCCCTGGATCGCTCAGCTCTAATCCCACTGAACTGTGTCTCCTCCAGCTGGACACACCTACTCGTCCCTCCGCCTGGACGCCGGGACGTCCAGCCCTCCCTGCCGGGGTCACAGGTCGATCCGGCTCTTCTTCCTGACTCCGTGAGGGCCACGCAGTCCTACACCCTGGACCGGGGCAAGTGAGTCCTCCCTGGCTTCGTCCCTGAAGCCACGGCTTCCGTGAGGCCCCTCTCTTGGCTGGTGGTGACGGGGCACCCCTTCCCCCATCCTGTAGTGCCTTTGAGGTCAGGTGGCAGCAGAGCACACCGATGGCCTCTCTGGCCTCTGGTGAACGCCTGCCTCTCCTGTGGCCCGGAGCGGCCATGGCTGAGTCGTGAGGGCCAGTCTCGCAATTTCTGTGGGGGTGGCAACGGCGGAGGGGGACCTATGACATTCTGTTAGCCTGACGTTCTCAGTAGGCGCCAGGAGAAACTAGACGTGGCTCCCCGATGGCCTGGCCAGCCCGGTCTTTAATGAGACTGGGCTGGCGGTGTGTGCGAGGCAGGGACGGCCCAGGACGGACACCGAGCCCAGCCCTGAAGCTATGTGGACGGCCACTGTCTGTCCCCGTGCCGAGACTTCCGTGGACCGAGTGGCCTCTCAGCTTCATGAGGTGTTAGTGAAGAGCTGTGGAAAAACAAATCCAATCCTTTCAAGACGCCCTGGTGGCCGGCCTGCGGACGACACCAGGTGACAGCTGGGGCGCCGGAGGGGACAGTGCAGGGCGGGCCCCCAGGGCCTCCCGGGCGGGGGCGGTGGGGCCGGCTCCGCGCGGGTCTGGGCCAGGCCAGCTGCCTAGCGAGATGCGAGGAGATGGGGCAGAGCCCAGTGGAGAGTCTCAGAACAACGGCCCCCGGCGTCCTCGCCCCGAGCCGGTCCCTCCCGCGAGTCAGTGACCCAGAGACGCGACCGGCCCTCTCGTGAGTTTCGCTTCTCGGGGCAGAGCTCACTTTCGGGGCTGCACGCCTGCCACGCCC
>NW_011889072.1:34754-36750 GCF_000151845.1 Pteropus vampyrus | reverse complement strand
GGGGGACTGAAACCGGAAACACGCGGGCAAATGCTCAGAGGCCCCCTGCAGCCCCACGCCCCAGAGGCCGTCACCGCCAACACCACCGTGTCTCACCCAGGATGGCCTGGTGTTGGCACGTGGGTGGGTGCGAACGCCGAGCTTTTTGCAGGCTCCCTGTGGCCTCCTGCGGGTCTGCTGCGGGGGGCGGGGGGGGGTGCCCACATTAGCGGGGCTGGTTGGAGCTGCCGAGAGGTCCCGGGCACTGGCACTTATTAAACCAGGATAGCATTGGCAGGGCAAACACACTGATGACGACGTCCGGCCTCCTCTCAGTGGCCTCCTTCTGCCTACGAGGTTGTGGTGGCCAAGTTTCTGGGTCGAAGGGCACGGGCGCTGCAATGGGGGGGTCGTGGCCAGATTGATTGACAGGCCTCAGGTGCCAGCGTGATGTGAGGCCCTTGGGCCCTGTCTCGCTCGCCAGGAGCCGTGACAGTGCATCGTCGCTGGACCTGCGTCTCATTCTGTGTAAAGCTGACCGTTTTTTGTACTGATTGTCGCTGGGCTGAATTCCAATTCCCGCGTTTTGGCTGGGCTGAGCCTCCCCCAGGGCAGGACAATCTAATTAAGTTAATTGCAGAGGCTAAGACGGGCCTCCTGGGACGGAGCTGAGGGGCTTGTGTGACAGGGTCCCGCTCAAACTCCCGGGGGAGGCTGGGCTATCCGTTTGTCCCCGAGTGAAGGTCACTGGGGTCAAGGTCAACACCTGGGCCTTCTGCCCTGACCCCGCGGGGCCCTCCCGCTGCTCTCCCCGTCCCCCTGTGGGCCGCCGTTCGGGCTGTCCCCAAACCCACAGAGCCTGCCTTCCCGGCTGTCACCCCACGTTCTCCTGAGGCCTCCGTCCTGACAACCTTGGCACAGTCACGTGGCAGCTTCCTCGGTGCCCGCTCGCCAGGCCGTCTGACCGCCACTCTGCGGCAGTTACTCTCAGCCGCACTGTTTGTCCCTGGGGAGGGCTGGTGCCCTGCCGTCCACATCAGAGGCAGAAGCCAGTAGGACGCAGTCCTGGGCCTGCTGGGGGCTCCTGGCCGGCCACGCTTCCCTGCTGGTTCTGCGCGGCGAGGGCCAGGCCAGGGTCACCGAGAGTGGGGGCCTCTCAGACCCCAGGAGCAACCGGCACCGCCCCTCCAGCAGCCCGGCCTGGGATGGGAGGAGAGGGGCATAGACGGGCGGTGAGACCAGGCCTCCCTCCGGCTCGCCACCTCCCCCATGCACCCCGCTGGACCCGCCCGCATGGCCGGAGGGAGAGCCCCGTGCCAGCCGCTCCCATCCACTCGGCCCCTCCGCCTCGCCGGGCAGGCCTCGCCTCTGTCCCTGGCTCGCTCATCCCCTTGGCGGACCTCAGGCCTGTGCACTCCCCGCCCAGCCCCCTGAGCCTCTGCCACCGACCCCCGTGGCCCCCCACTGCTCTGTGCTCTCGGCCTCCCTGCAGCAGTCAGTCACCATGGACTGGCTGGCAGCGGGGGGCACAGGGACGCGTGGCTGTCTGTTGTCCTTTGCAGCACCGTGGACACAGAGTGCCCGGCACGAGGCGGGCTTGTCCAGCGCTGGCGGGATGAGCCAGGCCGCGGGCTGAAGGCGAACGTTGCTGCGGGTCCAGCTCACGGGCCTCGCTCGAAGCCGCAAAGGCAGCGGGAGGCTGACGCAGCCTCGTCGCCCTGACAGGAAGCTTGGCCAGGACGGATGGGGCAACTGGGCTGAAAAGGGGGTCTCCACTTGGCCCCCCGTGCTCTGCCGGTGAGAGGGGGTGCTGGGGGCACAGTGCAAGAGGTGCCCCCCGCTGCCAGGCCCCCAAGAGTCCCCACAGCCCCCACGCTGGACTCCTCAGGAGTGGAGAGCTTTTGCTCTGGGCCAAGGCCCCTGTTCCGGAATCGCCCAGAGGCTGGCCCCCCGGACAGGAGGGAGGCGGGAGGCAGGGGGGAGGCAGGCGCCCCCTCTTCAGTGTGGGACCCGGGGT